>NC_073305.1:25751944-26061075 GCF_027595985.1 Sorex araneus
TTAGTGAAAAAAATTAGAGAGATGTAAGTGGAGACAGAGATGTTTAAAAACATGGTTTTCTTCAGAGTAAAAAAATCAGGAGAATATATATATGTATATATACATATACATATTTATATACATATATACATATTTGTTATATATATATAATGTTGAACAGGGAACATGGACTCTTCAAAGTGGAAATAAAGGCAGAGAAAAACTTTTAGGAGAAGGTTATATGAAGTTTTCCCGGAAGTCTTGCCTGGAATTCTCTGCATATATGAAAATTAATCTGGGTTTCATTACAGGGAAAGCTTTGGAAGTCTTTAGAGTATCCTGCAGCTTCTCCTTACTAAGTCCTCTGTACAGCATCAGGGCACACCAATGAATTGCTTCCTGGGTGGATCCGAGAGAACTGTAAGCTCTCAGAAGCTTCTCCATCCAAGCAAGACACTGAGAAGAAGCCCATGACTCTCACATGGGGGTGCTTAGAATCATGGGACTGAAACTACCTTCTTGTAGTGCAGAGCTGGGAAGTCTACACTTTGTATGCTTAATTTGCAGAGCAGTTCCGATTTGGTAATAAAGCAAGAGAATCTTAAGAGGCCTTAACTATATAAAGAAGCTTTTCAAGGAAAGTAAGAAACTGAGAGTTAAAAAGCACATGAGAGTTTGTGGATGCCAGGCGGATGAATAATGGTGTACCATCATTTTTGACCTATAAAAACCATGAGTGACAGCTCCAAGGAGAATTGGAGTGGGTCTTATGTTCAAAGAGACTCTCATTATAAATAAATTTATTTAGACCCAGTGAAATTAAATTTCTGCCACCTTGAGGGATAGGGACCTAAGGTTGAGAGGTAGAAAAATTAAGACCTATGGGGGGAGAGAGAGAGAGAGAGAGAGAGAGAGAGAGAGAGAGAGAGAGAGAGAGAGAGAGAGAGAGAGAGAGAGAGAGAGAGAGAGAGAGAGAGAGAACCACTTGTACTTTCCTAGTTGAAGTGAAGTGCACAAAGTCTCAGAATCAGTGAAGTGGGGAAGCTGAACTCAGACTTGGGCTTTTGGACACCAACCCCAGAATTCCCACTTCCTCTCTGCAACCTGTTAGGCAACTCTGCTAGCAATATGCAGTGTTTGGCACACAGCAGGTGCTAGATAAATGCATGCTAGTGAATGTTAATTGACTCATTTGCTGTATCCCTGAAGGTCACATTAATTCCACATGAAAGGCTGAGAGGCTTTACTCCTGCTTTAATTAGCAAACCAAAATGATCTAAGTGCTTTAGAAAAGGAAGAGAACAGTCGAAACCCAGATTTTAAATGATTGGAACCACAGATCTGTTTACACACAGAATGTCAGAATCTCACGGTGAATATTATAGGAGCATTTTAACAGCCAAAGTGCTGTGCACAAACCTAGCATCCTGTGAAGACAGCTTGAGTTGAATTTACATCTCTTTCTAGTAAGGATGCCACCTAGGAGTTAGCCCAGGCAGGAGGTCTCATAGTTCTGAGGATCCTTTGACATACTACCCGCTCATCGCTCCCCAACTATTGTCTATTCCACAACCTGGAAGGCTGGGAAACAGACCAATTCATTATACATTTCAGATGCAAAGTGTTTAACATCATCATATTGATCCACAAAATAAATTCTACTTTAACATAATACGCTCTAACACATATACACACAGCAAAATGTATGCTTACCAACAGACTTTTTTCTTGATTTATGGACCCACTTTTAGAGCCTGACTTATGGACCCATTTTTAGAGTCCAAAATTTAGTGCTTAAAATGAAGCTGTACAAAACCAGAAATAACCCCAGTGCCCTTCAGCAATGAAGTGGATAAAGAAACGCTGGTTCATTCAACACATGGAAAGTTACTCTGTGATATAAAAGAACAAATAACCTACTTGAACAATTGCCTGGATGACTCTCAAAGCAGTATGGTGAGAAAAGAGGAGAAGCATATAGAAAATAGCCCAGTAGCTTAAAATTCTAGGATAAACAAAGTAAGTACTTGGAGAAAAAGGAAAGTGGAAACAATGCCTTCAGTAGGAAGACTGCCTGTAAAGGGTGCAAAAGAATTACCTAAAATAAGAGAATGGTACATGGAGGATCTTTGTGTAATGAAAGGAATATAAATAACTGAAGCTCTAAGGAAAAGTAGGATAAATGGTGATTAAAAAGTCAAGAGATGCTACAAATGGGATTGCTATTTTATTTTTATTTTATCCCAAACCACATAGACTTTCTTCGACAATACTGGGCTTCGGAATAAGAAGTGTTCCCTTAGGGTAGGTGACTCCCCACAGAAGAAGTGGTTCTTTGTGTGTCCTATGGATGCAGGAGGCTTGACTGTAGGTCTCAGTTCTTCCACAGTTTCTGGGTGCTTCAGTATTTTCAAGAAAGAAAATAATTTTCTTAAATAAGGATGCTCAGACTCGAAGTTAGAAAATAGAATCATTTATTGGAAAATAAAAGGGAAATAAACTCCCCAGCAGGGGAGAAACTTAGTTTAGGACTAAGTTGGTTCATTTTTGGTGGTTTTTATAGGAAAATTGGATCTTTGGGTTACTGATTAGACAAGATAGCACAAGATTCTCATTTGTTTTCCAGAGATGTCTTGTTCATTTAGGGTCTCTTTGTATTGCTCAGGTAAGATGAATAGCTTGCATTCCCACTTAGGTTGGTGGAGACTCTAATACCTAGGCATGTATTTTACCACACGCCTAGATATTGCCCCTTTGTTAGTCTCCCATGAGCCCAAGGTCTGGGGCAGTATTGATGGCCTTGGGTAACTATAAATTTCCCGAATCTCAGAAAGAAACCAGGAATTTGCAGGAATGTTTAGGATGTTGGATGGGCACAGCTAAAATGAAACTGCTTGCAGCAGTTGCCAAGAAGAATTGAGGCTTCCTCTTTCACTGTGTGGAGTGGGGAGGAGAGAGTCTGTCCTCTGTAGGAGAGAATTTATGCTCTCTGCTGGCCACTTGGTCACCCAGGGAAGTGCCTGAGGAATCTAGGACTGATGAGAGTCTGGGAAGAGCTTCTGCAGGGTCCAGAGCTCATGTCTCATCTCACCAGTCCCGGAAGGCTGTCCCCAAACCACACCTGTGTTCCAGTTGTTCCAGCATGGGAAATGTTCCCTGTCCCATGGTTTCTCAGGGAGCCTTGGCACCCATACTGGAAAAAAGGAATTGCTCTCTGCAGGAAAAGAAAATCAGTCCTAAATCTTACTCCTGCAGGTTGCTGGGCTTTGCTCACAGAAAAGAATTTCAGGAGGAGACTAATAGTGATGTAAAATAAGTTGATTTGGGCAACAAAGGGAGGCAAAGGGAGAGATTCCTACTTTAGAAAGAACACAGGTTGCTTTCTGTGAAGAAAACAAGTGGCTGGTGCTGAATGGGGAAACTTTTCCAGAAAGGAGAAATAGGCCCTAAAGAAAGTGCACAGCTTATGAGGAAATGTCCACAAACGTGCACCTCCTCCTCTGCCAAGTTAGTCTATAAAAGGTTTTCTCAAACTGTCCTCTGCTCACCTTTACCTGTTGCTAAGTTGCTAGCCATGAAAAGAGCTCAGCACAGCTGATGTTTTCTCTGCTATTTTTAGCATGGCCTTTTTTTAAAAAAATTTTATTTTAATCACCTTGATTTCAAATACTGCAAATGATAGGGTTTCATCCATACAGTGTTTCAGAAACACCGTCACCACATGGTGTTCGTTTCCGTATATCCCATTGTCTAAAGAGCATGGCCATTTTTCCAGAGCTGGAGCCCCTCCTCCAGGGAGTCCTGCTACCTCTCTTGGGGAACCAACCTTTCTGGGACTTGGAATTCTGCATATCAGTGATTTTCCCAACTCCTGAGATTCATCTTTTGTTTCAGAGGCCTTCATGCCTTCAGGTTGATTTAGATTTCAGACTTTTGTTTTTCTAATCTACATTACCAGTGTGCTGGATGACAGCACAGCGGTAGAGCGTTCGCCTTCCTCCGCCCCGCCCGTAGGGCAGAGACTGGCAAGCTACCCGTGGCGTATTTGATATGCCAAAAACAGTAACAGTAAGTCTCACAATGAGAGACGTTACTGGTGCCCGCTTGAGCAAGTCAATGAGCAAGAGATGACAGTGACATTATCTATGTTGCAGGTGGCTTGGCAAAGCGGGGAAGAAGGGAGGTAGGCCAGAGAAAAGGAGCCTTGAACTCAGACTGGAGCAAGGATTTCAGGAGTAGGTAAAACGGTGAAGCAAAAATTGTTCTTATTAAAAGAAATTGAGAGAGAGAGAGAGAGAGAGAGGAGAGAGAGAGATGAGAAGAGAGAAAAATGAGGAATAAGAGCTTCTCTAGAGAGGAAAAAGCCTGAATGGTTTGTGGGAGATTATATACCATTTCTTCAAATTGTCTTGGCCAGGAGTTCTCAAGTTAATTTGGCCATTATCTCAGTGAAAGCCTGGCACTGTTGTTAGTACTTTCTTATCATGACTTTCATTCCTCAGCTTCTCTTTTTTTGAAGACGATTGGCTTTCTCTTGTTGGTGCCTCAATTTCTACATATGGGTGTTACCTTGGTTTCTCTATCTCCAAAGAGCTAAGAATTTGCATCTCAAAGGGCCATGGTCTTCTTGACTTTGGGCTACTTCTGAACTAGTCAATTTCTTCTTCAATTTTATTATTCTCAACAACTCATTAAAAAACCCTTCTTTAATCTGCCTGGAATACCAGACCTCCCTATCTCTCTGCTCTAGAAGTGCGGGGTAATTTTCTTAATGAACAGATTATAACTCTGGGTAATTTGTCAATTGCCATATGGAAGCCATTAAAGTGATTTTTATTATAGAAAACTTTTTGTGTGCTTAATGTAAGCAAAAATAATAGATTAGAATAGGCAGATACAAATTTTTTCAGTTTTTGCTCTCCATGTACTATATGTACATGAATATATATGAATGTGTATATGTACACATGTACTATATAGTACATGGAGAATCAAAAACTGCAGTTAAAGTAGTGATATTTTAGAATCTTGAATTAACTCCTGGTTTGCTTTTTAATTTTAATTTATTTTAATTTAATTTAAAATAATTAACTTTGCAATAATTTAAAGTTAATTTAATTAACTTTGCAGATTGTAGTATCTAATCTAGGGTTGTTTATAAGGAATAAACTGTTGCAGATAGATGTAAACCATTGTTATAGGTTTATGAAACCCTTCTAATATGGTTTCAAGAAATAACATGACTAAGAAGAAATTGCCTACCCCTTACATAGTCTAAAGGAACATATCCCTTTGAAATGCAAATCAAGGGCTCTTTGGAGATGGAGAAATGGAGGCACCACCCACATATGGAGAACCTGAAGCAAACCCAGAGAAGGGTGGATTCCCTTAAAAATGGAGAAGGTTTGAAAGAACTTAAAGGTCATGAAAAGAAAATGAAAGGGGGTTGGGTTGGGGAATCTGGGGGCTCTGGTGTAGGGTTAGTGTTGGAACATTGTATGTCTGGAACAACTCTGTTATGAACAACTTTGTAAATCATGCAATCTTAATAAAAATAAAATTTTAAAAATGAATATGAAAGGAACTTCTAGAGCCCAGGCTTTCCCTGTGACAACACCAGAATTAACTTTGATATATGCAGAGAAATCCAGGCCAAGGAAATTTGGATAAATTCTATAAAACCATTTCCCAAAAGATATTTTAAGTTTTTTTCTACTAGAGAAGATGCATATCTTCTCTTGAAATTTGTCTGTCTGTTTGTCTGTCTGTCTATCTCTCTCTCTTCCTTCACATCTTTCAAAGCAAATTTCATTCAATAAACGCTATCTTGCTTTACTATTTCTCCTCCTCATGAAATTCTTTTCTGTTAAGGAAGTTGACTTGTTTCTGGAACACGTGAGCTGAGGTTAGAATGGCCTTTCCTTTTCCTGCAAGAAGCAAGTCGTTGTTCCAGTCTGAATCCATGGCTTCCTAAGAACTCTGGTGGTGGGGTTCCCCAAGTTGTAGAGACCTGCTCCAGCACTGTGGAGAACAAGTGAGAGCTGCAGCTTGATTTCTATGGAGCTGCATGTAGTTGCTTCATGCATGTAGGTGCTTCTAGGAGACTTGATCAGTCTGAGCCCAAACCAGGCATTTCTGAGAGCTGGAAATACTGTTTTATCATGGCTCCTTCCCTTGCTCCCCACTCTTACAGGCAATGTGATTGAAATAGGAAGTCAGGTAGGAGGCCTCTTGAAAATGAATTTCAGGAAGTTGGAAAAGCAACATGGGATCCGAAGAAGCGTTCCTGCCCTGAGCTTTCATGTGAGAAGGCCAGGCAAGGCCCAATAATGGATCCTGCCCCTGCCCCAGAAAACAAATCTGCAGGAACACGTGGTCCTGAGAAAACTGAAGAGTCTGAATGGAGAACATATGAATTCAAAGCCCTTTCTCCTTGAGAGTCTACAGAGAACAGACTACAGAGAAAACCTCAGCTCAGGCAGTTTGGGCAGGGCTCTATAGTCAATGCCGAAAAGAAAGCCCGGTGCTCTCCATATGAGGCTAGCCTGTATATCTCAAGTTGTGCAACATCTTCCTTTTCCATCCCTGCCCTCTCTTCTCTGTCCTAGTTCTTAATTATTTTGTGTTGTTGTCTTCTGGATTTTTGTTCCCGAAAAATTTTACACGTACAAAACCTGGGTGGAGATCAGAATAAATTTCTTTCCCTGCAAACAGCATAACTTCATAACCTGAGATCCATGGCTCCAGACAGCAAAGATCTGCCTTCAGGCCTTGCACGTCAGACGGGTCTTGGGTGCAGCTTGAGTAAAACATTAATGTCTGCCCTGAGCAGGAGCATGTGCAGAATTGACTTCCCCCAACACTTCATCAAGCTCTTGATGGACTAAGTAGGAATTCTTTGGACGACTCTCTACTATGGCTATTTCTTCCCCCTCTGTGGCTCCCAAAACTGACAACAAGGTCAAGTGTCATATATAAGAGTACCACATAAGTCATGAAGTACTCTATGAATGCACATTTTAATGGTTTTTATTACTATTTAAATCAATGTGGAAAGGCTGGAGTGATAGTACAGAGGATTGGGCATTTGCCTTGGATGTGACTGATCTGGGTTCAATCCTTGGCATACCATATGGTCCCCTGAGTCAGCCAAGAGTGATTCCTGACTGCAGAGTCAAAAGTAAGTCCTGAGTATCATCAGATGTGGACCCTCCCCAAGCAAAACAAAACAAAAATTAATGTGGAAATCTTCATCAAAATTTTTACTTTGACCTTTCTATATCTGTCTCTTTCTTTCTGACTCATTTCACTCAACATGATACTTTCCATGTTGATCCACTTAGATGCAAATTTCATGACTTCATCACATGCTTGGGGGAAAGGCAGCTGAGATAGAGAAGGGAACACCTAGTAGAGAATGTTGGGAGGTCCCACTCGGGTTGAAAGCTGCATGCCGAAAGTAGACTATAGACCAAACATGATGGCCACTCAATACCTTTATTGCAAACTACAACATCCAACAGGAGAGAGAACAAAAGGGAATGCCCTGCTGCAGAAGCGGGGTGGGGTGGTAGGGATTGGGATGCGGGTGGTGGGAGGGATACTGGGAACATTGGTGGAGGAGAATGGGCATGTAAATGGTGAAGGGATGTAAATGAGATGCAAACATGAAAGTTCATAAGTTTGCAACTGTACCTCACGGTGATTCACTAATAAAAATTAAATTAAAAAATAAAATAAAAAAATATATTTTTTTACTTTGAGCTCAATAACCGGGATTGACAAAGTTAGAAGATGTTAAAGATGCTTAGTCTACTCTACTCTACTCTCAGTGACTTTGATTTTGTGTAAAATGTGACTTATTTACCTTTGACCATATTTCCCCCTCCTCAGCACATTTTCCATCAACTTGGAATCTTACACATTTCAAATAAGAATACCATCATTTCTTCATTTAAATTATATTTTAAAAAGTATCTGGTAGTTTCGATGGGGTAGACGTGGGCTACCCCATGTAAGGAGAGAATACCTCAAATCCTTTAAATCACTGCCTGTATTTTTAAAATAGAAAATATTTAGGATTTTCATTTCATGCAGAGTCATTGCATTTGCTTACCCCACCCTCAACTCTAATCCAATTATTTTCTGATGCCTGTATTTGCTGAAAGAATTTTATATTAGCTTCATATAAAAAGAAGTATCAGGTAAATAGCATTTGGCACCATCTGCTTGGAACTTAGTCATAATGTATCAGTGCCTTTTTCTAGATGATAAAAACTTGGAAATGCTAAGTGCACATTGAAAGCAATATTGCAGTAATTTAATGCACAGGTGTCTGAGGAACTGCTGGCAAGATGGAAAAGGGAATTTAAAGGCAGCATGTAACTGCCTTCGGCTTCAAGAAATTAAGGAACTCCAGAGAGAGAAGTTCCTCCAGGTTTTTGATGTTTTATTTGTAATCCATGGGAAGACACCAGTATATTTTAGTGCCCAGTATTTTTTCTATAAGTATTTAACAAATACTAAAATATATTTAACAAATACTAAATACATTTTAGTATTTGTCAAATACTTACAGAAAATCAAAGAGAACAAATTTTTGTAATGCCTATGTACTCATAGCAATCAATCCTGTAAGAGAAAATAATGTCTACATTCAAATATTACAAAAACATAGCTGATAACCTGGCATAAGCATGAGAGGTGGGAGACCAGAGCAACAGTTACAGTGGGTAGGGCATTTGCCTAGCATGCAGCTGAATATCATCAGTTGATGATATTCCATATTCCTTCTTGCTCAGATTCAATTATATTTTATGTCCAATTTTATAAAAGACCTGTTGAGTATACTTCTAGGATACTCGTAGAATCTCAGTAACACTCACAGTAAGCAGTGATTCCACCCTGCTATTATCATCATATCTCTAGAATATCTGTCATCCCTTGTCAACTAACCCTTGGCTTACATTCTTTCTGCTCTAAAACTTAGAAAATGATTAGCAAGACTATTTAGAAAACAAAAAATTAAATTTTTGAGTTATATTAAAACTATGAAATAATTTTTCTGATTTAAAATATTTCCAATATATAAGGTAAAAACAAAAAATTAAATTTTTGAGTTATATTAAAACTATGAAATAATTTTTCTGATTTAAAATATTTCCAATATATAAGGTAAAAACAAAAAATTAAATTTTTGAGTTATATTAAAACTATGAAATAATTTTTCTGATTTAAAATATTTCCAATATATAAGGTAAAAACAAAAAATTAAATTTTTGAGTTATATTAAAACTATGAAATAATTTTTCTGATTTAAAATATTTCCAGTATATAAGGTAAAAACAAAAAATTAAATTTTTGAGTTATATTAAAACTATGAAATAATTTTTCTGATTTAAAATATTTCCAACATATAAGGCGTTTCCTTTCCTCCCTCTTGCAACTTGCTTTTTCTTTTTCAGCCATATCAGACAAGTTTGTTCTTCAGACCCAGAAATATTTTCAATTTTTGTGCCTTTTTCTAACTGATACCTACATTTTGGGCATTTGTCCACCAAATATCTATGAGGACATCTACTCTACTTTTCCCCTTCAGGTTTTTGCTTGAATCTCATTTCCCAGTGCTAATAATTTTGACTTTTATTTAATAATAGAGTCTACTCCCACTCCACTTGACCCCCCATCTTGTATGCAATTCTCTACTTTTCTTTCTACTATTTTTTCACTTTAGCATATCTCACCAGCAAATAAATATAATACTCATATGCATTATTTTATCTTTTCTGTTTCTCAGTTTGAATGTCTACTCAGTGAAGTCAAAGTTACATTACCAACATGTTTCAAATGGCAAGAAGAGTGACTAGAAAGCAGTAATTAGTTAATAAATGTTAAGAGAATAATTTTTAGTGTTAATTTAAAGAAGCTGCCATGGTACTAAGACAATTACCTATTAAGCTTCTTTTATCCAAGTGGTTAAAATTAACTTTGTATAGTGACTTCTAAAACCATTTTCAGGCACTCTCTCATCTCTCTCTCTCTCTCTCTCTCTCTCTCTCTCTCTCTCTCTCTCTCTCTCTCTCTCTCTCTTACTCATTTTCTTTCTCACACATGTACACATTCCACTGTAAGTACATGTAGATATAAAAAAATACATGGGTTTCGACATGTTGGAACTTAATGTTTTTGCCCATACCCTCTTTTATCTAATGTGTGCATTATTTTAGATATAAATAATAAGTAATACGTAGTGGAAGAAGTAAAAGAAATTGTCAGAAAGAATAAGAAGTTAAGTTGGATGGTATTTTTAGTGGCTTTTTCAGGGTAATTTGAGTCAGTAGAATTTAGACTTCCATATACTTAGTAATCAACTTCTACTCCTTAAGTATTCTAAAATCTATTGATTTTCATCCAATATAGAATCTTGGAATTCACTTTTCTCTATCTTCTGTAGTACTCTCTTACTTTTTGTTCATGTAATTTTAAAGTTACATGAACAGGTTATTTCTTTTACTCCTAGCAAAGAAATCAATATATACTGGGTTGAACCAGCAAACCTGTATGCAATTTTATTTTAGCAACTTCTTAATTGGTTTTAAACCCCTAATAGTCCTAAATATATTTTAAAATGTAGCCTAATTATATATAGTAAGTGAATAAATGACATTTGTTTCAAGATCAGTTGGTGATAATATAATGTAGTGAAATTTAATTGGTTTTGCGCTAAGAATCTGTTGTCACTATTTCTGTGTAACAGAAAAATTTCTTTTAAAATTTTTTCTTTACTAGACATTTTTCTCTCTGCAATCAAATGCCTAATGGAATGTTGAAACCACCCAATATGAAGAATACCAGATTATGTTAGAGTGATGTTTCTCAAAAAGGGTTCCTGACATTTTGGGTAGTTCATTTTTCTTTGTGCATGTCTGCTATGTATTTCTGGGCATTTAGCAATCTAGATAGTTGCTGCATTAGATTTTTAGTAATCCAGGGGTACCCAAAAGTGACTCAGAGTGTTGTCTACTTTGTGAACCATTCGTCTAAAAATTCAGTAGTCATGTGATCCAATTTTATTAATGCAAGGAAAAATTCTGAGGGCTTGAGAAATAATATTAAGGTAAGGGCATTTGCCTTGCAGAGTGAACTCCTGCTGATCCTGACACCACTTGTTTTTTTCCACAAGAAATCAAAAATACTTTTTCTATGAGTTATGTCATATCTACAGTGATCACTTGACAGCTAACTGCTACCATTATGAAAATTAAACTATTCTTAATCTCAATATCTCCCCAAAACAGAGTCCTTAATTTCCTAAATCAAATAACTCTTGCCCATGACTTTGTATTTTTTTAATGTTATAGAATAAGAAGTATTGGCATGTTAACCAGTTTGAATTTCTTGCTGTTTAAAAAAAAACCCTAAGCAATTGTTTAATAGGGTTGGTCCATGAGCTTGCCTGGAGAGGAAATTTTCAACCTGGAAGCTCATTGGTTTTGAGAGGTAAAATCAAATTTGGATTACTGGGGATTTCTCTCTCTTTCACCTTCTAATCTATTTAGGGAATTGATTTAATAGCAGAGAAAAATCATTTGGAAAAAATTGCATACAGGTTTGCTGGTTCAACCCAGTATATATTGATTTCTTTGCTAGGAGTAAAAGAAATAAGCTCTTGCCTCCTACATCAGTAGTATCAGATGACTGTTTATAGATTGATCCATTATCTTCATTAGTCCTCCCTTACACTTTTTCTTTAAATGGGAGTAACTTCTGTGGAGGGGAGTGGTGTGTAGGGGTCAGTTGGATTGAAGAACCAATCTCAACTTTTTAGAGGACATACTCAGTGTAATAAGTAAAAGAAACCTTTGGCAATCACAGGAGGAACAAAATCAACCTCTAGAAAATGTTCTCTATAACAAAAGCAGAAGAAAGAGAGAACTAGTTTTCTTCCTGACCAGTTTCAGAGTTTAGGTTTGTCTTTGTGAGCATAGGCAGCCATAATCTGTCTCTAGAGCCCGGCAAAAAAGGAGAGAAATTTGCTGAAAAATAACCTCTTGCAAGGTCATGTCTCTTTTTTTTCTGTATAATTCAAGGTGTAGTGACTTGAAAGCACTGATTACAAAGCTGGTACGCTGTGTCAGAACTTATGCAGAAATGGGAAACACACCCTTTGATGTATTCTTTTTCACCCAAGCCTTCATCTTGTAGATCAGAGTGGACAAGAGTTTCAGTTCTTCAGCTCTTGATTCAGTTCCTTTTAGAAGATAGAGAAAATTGGACTGTAAACTTCCTGAAAGATGTAGATGGGAGAAAAAAAAATCTACATTCCTTTGAAAGCTGTTTGGCAATTCATCATGAACCCTGAAATATAGTCACTCTGTTTTAACATCACTTGGATAGTTGAAATTGCCTGGCAGTGATGTATGGAGAGAGAAGGAACAGAGTAAGAAGATTAAGGACTTCAGGGGACAATGGGAGAGTAGAATTGTCCTCTGAGTTCTTACCTCAATCTTTCTACCTCTATCCTCTCTTGGAGAAAGATTTTTTAGTGAGACTCCCCTGCTTTTAGGCACCCAAATTGTCCCCTATTTCTAGCAAGTTCCATGGGTATCATGGAATAAAATTGTGTTCTACTACTGTAATCAAGAGGCCTTAGATGAATTCAATATTTATTGAAGAATCAACACTTTTCTGAGCAGGAATAGAAGTTATTCATGCTTTTCTGTCAAAATTACGTATTATCTCTTTTCATTCTTGAAAGGATATCATAATATCTTTCTTCTGATAAAAAGTCATTAAGAGAAAACCGACCTTTCTTCCCTTCCTCTTTTTCTCCACCCTTTACTTTCCCTTCCTCTTTCTTCTTTTCTTCTCACCTTACCTCCTTCTTTTTAATCTTTTCTTATGAAGTAAGCAGACAAGTAGGTGACTCTTGACAGTGGTTATCTTCAAGAAATCACAAAACCTACATGCATGTTTTCTGTCAAGAAATTCCTGCTGTTGTGCTGAAAGTAGACTAGAGACTGAACAGGATGACCACTCAATAGCCTTATTTGGAACCACAACACCCAAAAGGAAAGAGAGATATCAAATTGGAATACCCCGCTACAGAGGCAGGGTGGGGTAGGGGGATGGGACTGGGGGGATGGGAGGGATATTGGGTTCATGGGTGGTGGGAAATGGACACTTGTGGAGGGATGGGCTCTTAAACATTGCATGAAGGAAAAACAAGCACGAAAATGTGCAAA
Source organism: Sorex araneus (assembly GCF_027595985.1). Classification (NCBI taxonomy): domain Eukaryota; kingdom Metazoa; phylum Chordata; class Mammalia; order Eulipotyphla; family Soricidae; genus Sorex; species Sorex araneus. The sequence continues at coordinate 25,765,168 of NC_073305.1, forward strand.
TCTGTAACTATACCCTCACTGTGACTCACTAATTAAAAAATAAATTTAAAAAAAATAAAAAATAAATAAATAATAAAAAAGAAATTCCTGCTGTCAGCCCCAGCTCTAGACTGAGCACACCAACACACAAGCTCGGCTCTCTCAGAAGATAAGTCAGAGGGGAAATGGCCCTACTAAGTCTGAATGTAGAACACCTGTATTAAAGTCCTTTTACCTTGACAATACCCTAGCAATAGACTCGGCTGTACATAAAGTCTGGAGCCAGAGCAGCTTGCAAAGACACTTGCAAAAGCAAGACCTGTGCATTTTATTCTGTAGCTGCTCTGAGCCCTCAACTCTGGTTGTAGATATTTTTTCCCCTTTACATTATCTTGCACTCTCTTCTGTCAGTGTCCAATGCTCAAACCAAGGAAAGAGGGCATGTAACCTCTTTCTTTACTTGATATGGTTGCAAGTGGGAGAAGTATTCCAAAAAGAAGCCAGTACGCCTACTGACTTGCAAACTATGTGGCGGCCACCTGATTTCTGGCCAACTTGCAAAGTGTTGCAGGTGACTTGAATGTATTATAGAGAGGGAGGTAATGGTCTTTCCTCCATCACCTGGTGAAGTTTCCGGGGCGAGTTTGGGCTGGTAAAGGTGCCTATCAGTTCCTATACAACATGGATGGCAAATGTCCTCCCAGCTTCATAAGTCAACTGTTAAGATGTATCTGAGACCCACTTGATATTAATGACATGGAAATTGGTCTTCCCCACCCAAGTTCTTGAAGAGACATGGACTCAGACTAGACAAAGGAAATGTTCTTCCTTCCTTCCTTCCTTCCTTCCTTCCTTCCTTCCTTCCTTCCTTCCTTCCTTCCTTCCTTCCTTCCTTCCTTCCTTCCTTCCTTCCTTCCTTCCTTCCTTCCTTCCTTCCTCCCTCCCTCCCTCTCTCCCTCCTTCCTTCCTTCCTTCCTTCCTTCCTTCCTTCCTTCCTTCCTTCCTTCCTTCCTTCCTTCCTTCCTTCCTTCCTTCCTTCCTTCCTTCCTTCCTTCTCTCCCTCCCTCCCTCCCTTTCTCCCTCCCTCCCTTCCTCCCTCCCTCCATCTCTTTCTCCCTCTTTCCTTCCCTCCCTCCTTCCCTCCCTCCCTCCCTTCCTATTCCTTTCTTGTTTCTTCTCTCTTTTTTAGACTGCTTTATTTCTTACCTTCTTTACTTTGCACTATAGAAATATAAAATTTGAAATCCTAGTCATAATTTTTAGGAAAGGATCAGGCTTAAAGCAAGGATGACAGTCAAATTAACTTGAATTATGTTTTGAATTCAGAGGTAGCTCCAAAAAGATTGGTGGGGAAGAATCCTCTCTGTTAGCTGGTCAGTATCCTTTCCTTCATGGACCACTGCCAGTAGCAGCATGGCATGTCCTGTTCCCACAGGGATATCAAATACTTTACTGTAACTGCTGCCATACTTACAGCACTGGTAAGTTTGGCAGTTTGTTTTGGTGAATGAGCATATTGCCTACTTTATTTCTCCTTGGTTTTCGCTTTGGATTCTTTAGGTTATGTTCAGGTATTAATTTAACATTATTCTCTATGTATCATAATGTCATCTCTCAAGCTTATTTCCTATCTATCCCCTGAATCTATACACAAAATAAATATACCTAGTATTTTATCATGCAAATATCTTAAATTCAATAGTCCTTAACTTAAAATTATTTTTCTCCCATGGAAACTATGTCTGTAGATATTTCTGATTTGTAATAGTGAAGAGGTTCTACTAGACTCTAGTAGAGAAATAAAAAAATAAAACAAAGAATTATTCACTCAAATTTTAATCATGCTGAGGTTGAGAGATTGTGAAGTTTCTGAAGTAGAAATCCCTGGACTTCTCTGTCTTCTGCATATTTATTTACCAGTTTTGTGGTCTTGGGTCAGATACTTAAGCCCTGTGAATAACAATAGTTCACGTGTTTATATCTTAGAAATCATGAGTAAAGAAATAAATAAATTTGTATGGAAAATCCAGGCCTTATATAGCAAATGTACTTGACTGTTGATTTCCTCCTCTTCCCATCTTTTCTTCTTGATCTTCTCCTATGATATAAAGAGGAATATGGAATTTATCTTAAATTATATTTTTGCCAGGACATTCTTCCTATTTTATTTTTTCCAAGTTTCTTAACTTTCTTCCTTAAATATTCAAAGAAAATAATCTATTTTTATCAGCTACCTATGAACAATCAAGCTGTACCAAAAATCCCAAGCTTAATTTTAATTCCACTAACAATATGTTTGTATATCTCCTACTTAAAGCTAAATTTCTATGAGAAGGATATTTATGCATTATGAAACCATAGAGATTAACACTATGCAATGGTATTTAGTAAATGCTGATAAATACTTGCTAACAAATTTTTAATAGATTATATTGATAAACCCTAAGTGTTGAATCAACTGTTCAGCTATGTAATTATTTTTGTCATAGAGTAGCTCTTATGAAGGCATTTTGTTGTTTATCATTTTTATCTCCCATTATATTCTTCTAAATCCCTTTTTCTCAGGTGAATACAATACCATAACATCTTAATCTGATAATTAACCTAGGATCAAAACAAATTCATAAAATGGAAAAGTCTGAGATGGGGATTTGCTATAAATATACTAGATTGTCCATGATCCATTTAAGAGGGCCACTAATAAATATCATGTTATTCTTTATCTCTTCTTCTCCCAAACTTAAGTTACATTGAAGAATTTTTAGAATGGATAGGTAGATAAATATAAATTTGCGTATAAATATTTAGAATAAAAGTCCACAAAAACAACAGACTTTGTGATTGGAACTGAGGTGTGATAGTGTAAAAACGCAAAAAAGAAAAGAAAGAGAGGAGGCCATGTGTAGCACTACACCATGGGCACTGGGCACAGGGCAGCGGTGCTCTATCTCTCCCACCCCCCCACCCCCGCGTTCGATAGTCTCCAGCTGCTTCCCCCACCCTGGGGAGGTTGATGGTGATGATTAGGCAGGCGAAGGAAGGAACGGAGCCAAGCTGGTTGGTCTCAATTGCAGTTTATTCCAATCTCCTCTCTATACACTCCCATCCCTCTCTCTGCTTCTTCCCCGAACCCTCATACAGCCACCTTAAATCCCCCAGCATCCGGGGCCAGGGCTTACACATAGGTGTGGTCACAATCAATAGGGTGTAAAGTTCTATCCCTTAGGGGATGCTTCTTCTAGGACAGATTCTCTTTCAGCAGGACACCCGCCCAAGAGCGGAATTCCATGGGTGTGTTTCTCCTCTCCTTGTCCAACTAACATATATAAGTACTCATACTATTAATCATTTTGTATGGACATAGCAAGAGATGCATTAAGCTTATAGAATTACTCTCCTGGGGTCATCTCGATCTCAGACTACAGTGCTCAGGCCAGATTAGTCTTTCCTATCCCTAGCAGGGTCCTAGTCTCGTTGTTGCTTTTGGATCATGACATGACATGTCCATGACCAAGCTCTTAACATATAGTTAAGCATTAGGTGCTTTGGCCAGGCCCATCTTGATGCCAGGGTAGCACATAACTCACTGCTTGCCCTGGGTCCGTCCCGTCCCTCATTGGGACTCTGCTTTTGGGGGTGCTAGGAAGGAAGGGCAGCCGAGGCTTAAGTCAAGAAAGCAGATGCCCAGGAGTGAATAATATCTGAAGCCAATTAAATCCCATGTTACCAAAAGCATATATATTAACAACTGTCTTTCTTTGTCCATACAAAAAGGACATTGTTTTAAAGTAAACTATCCAAAAGACATAAGGAGAGGAGAAAGGCAATATTAGCTTACAATACAAGTTCACTGTCCTAGCAAGGTCTGACAATATAAATTAACAGAGTCTGGTTAGGGGAAGAGCGATTAACTAGTTGGGGAAGGGAGCATGGAAGAGATTACATATAGACAAAGGAGTAGGAGTGACTCAGGAAGCACCTTGATGAGCATGACTGATATACCTGAGCTCCTAGTGGCAAGGGGAGCAGGACATACCAATGTAGTCTAGAATAGTTTAGAGATTATTACCAGATAAAGCTAAAGCCTTTACAGTAAGGGAGAAAGGACAAACTAAAGTCAGGCCTAAAATATTTAGAGCTATATTCCAAAAGTGATAATAGCAGGGAGATAAACTTAACATTTGTGATAATTCACTCATGTTATTCTAAGAGCATTCTAACAATTACCAATGACATAAATTACTGTCAGATATTTTCCCTCTACATAATATTTTTAATAGTATGTCCTCCCACACATATAATCCCTCAATACACAAACATATGTGCAATGACGCTGCTGCACAATCATTGTTTGAATCTTGAATTATGCTCCTTTTTATCATTAAGTATGTTTTCTAGTATCCTGTGTTCAGCTCTGTTTAATTTATCCATATATATGTATATGCATGTATAAGTATATATGGATACATATATATATACACATATATATGTATACTCTATAAACACTCATACCATTAAGCTAATTAAAAGGCCTACTGTGTTGTTCTGCTACTGGAATTAGTCACTTTTTTCTTGGATTTGAATTGCATTACTTTAGAGCCAGTTATATTCTCTTTTAAAATATTGATGCAACTGAAGTCAGGAAACAGATTTTGTTAAGTTCTAAATTTCTAAGAAACAATAAGACACTCAGCCAAGGTTGCATGACACCAGCTGTACAATGAAAGCTGGAGCACTGTGTATTGCATGTTTGCTCTGCAGTAGGATTCTTGGACTAGCTTATGATATCTTGTTTGCTTCCAATGACTGTATATAACTCTGCTACCGATGAGTGGAATGAGGTTTACATGAAGTCTGATGTCATTGTTGATGAGTGTAAAAAATTACAAAGGCGTGTTGTGTTGTTCACGGGCTTTCGGTGCAGCTCTCTCTCAAGCACACGCCGCTCTCGTTTGGTGCTCTCGAGCCGCTGTGTATTGACCAGATTGGGATGGCTCCTCCTTGTGCTCTGCTTCTGTGTGTGACGCCGTGCTCTCTTCTATCTGTCTCTCTATCTCTGTCTCTGTCTCTGTAGTCTCTCCTCTGGTCTCTTCCGACCTCTGTCTCTGCTTTTGTGTCTTCTCTCTTGCTTCTATGTCTTCTCTCTCCTTCTGTGTCTTCTCTGCTGTTTCTTCTCCTGTGTCTTCTCCCGGCTTCTGCTGTGTCTTCTCCTTGCTTCTGTCTTGCCTCTGTCTCTTCTCCCTCACTTCTGTGTCTTCTGTCTTGCCTCTGCCTGCTTCTGTCTTGCCTCTGCCCTCTCTCTCACTTACAATCTTAGTTTATATAGCAATTACATAGGGTGGTGACACAAAAGTGGGTTGAACACTAACAAGTCAGCAAAGAAGGGTAAGACTATTTCTCCGGGAGATTTACAAAATCTCATCTAAGGAGATTACTCCAGATTACTAGGAGATATGCTCAAGGGTGGGATCCAAACAAGGGTGTGTCCTTTCTTCCTTCCTCAGCTAGTAATCCGATTAAATAGTTATAGTAAATTTGCTTCTACTAGTTTTAGCAAAGTCATTCTGTATGAGCACAGTAAGAGATATATCAGACTTAAAGTTTGGTTCTTCCTGAGGACATTCACCATATATTCCAGACCACAGTTCTCAGGCCAGGTTAGTCTTCCTAACGCCATCAGGGTCCTAGTCTCGTCCTTACTTTTGGATCATGACAGCTTTTGTCTATCACCATGTTCTCAACTTCTAGTTGAGTATTGTGGCGCTTTAGCCTGACTCATTTTGACGTCAGGGTAGCTCACAGCTTGGCCTGGGTCCATTCTGTCCCTCGTTGGGACCCTGCTTTTGAGGTGCTAGGAACGATAAGGGCAACTGAGTCAAGAAAGCAGATGCCTGGGAATAAATATTATTGGAGTCAATCGGCTCCCAAGTTACAAAGCATAAAATTAACTGTCTTCCTGTGTCCATACAGAAAGACCATTGCTTTAAGGTAAACTAAGTTCCCTGTCGCAAGGCTGAAAGGACAAATCCAATGTTATCCTACAATGAGTGATGTATTCCTTAGGTGGAACTGCAAATTTCCTAGAGCTACTTAAAATTTCAGCTTCTTTAACCCTAGCTTCTCCTATCAATTCTTCATGAAAATTCATACTTCGGGTCTAAATAAAAATATCAAGGAAAACTTTTCTCTATTTGTGATTGATCCCTTATTAAAGATGCATTTAAGGTACCATTATTTATAATATTGCTAATGACAGGGTTGAGGCCATTAGAGTGTCTGCTGCCCTCCACTATGGGCCCAACATCTTATCCCCTTTCACTGCTTCAATCCCTTGTTCCCCTGCCATGGTAAACTCAGTTTTGTTAATGATAACTGGTCTTTTAACCATCACTGTTTTGACAGAAGAATAAAATAACATTAATGGATGCTTATTTATTTTATTTATTTAGTTTAGTATGGGGACAATGCTCAGAGCTTACTCCTGATTCTGCACTCAGAGATCACTCTTGGTGACATGAGAGGGGGCGGTATGCAGTGCTCAGGACTAAACCAAGATCAGCTGTATATAGGCAAGCACCCTTCCTCCTTTGCAACCTCTCCAGCCCCAAATGGGTGCTTTTAAAAATGAAAATACAGTCAAAAGCATCATGTTTTCCTCTTGTCTGGCCTGGAATGCTGTTAAAAACTCAAAGAAGCAGGTATTTTAATTTTCATACTCAAGTCACGAGTAAAATTTCACAAAGCAGCTTTCTGAATAGGACATTCAGAAAGTGACCTTTCAGTCACTGCTCCTTTAGCTGATGACTGTTGAAGAACGCAGACCCAAGCTAATCATGTTATGAGTTTTCACAGGAGTCTGTTTTCTGTTTAGAGCTAAAAGTATGAACTCTTTTGAACCATTAGATGGAGGGAAGGCTTGCGTTCATGACTGTGAAAAACACTCTTCATTGTTTCTCCATGTGAAATAGAGACCTGTCATGGAGTGCAAGGTCAGATGAGACCTATGACATTATTTATGATTGGCAGTTATCTTGCCACGAGGATGACAGGAGAAGAAAAGAACCAAGGTACTTGATGATATAATTGACTTGTTTGATTCACCTATTATTTATGCTCTTTACTGACTAACCAATTATTTGAAGCAATAACTTTTCTTATTTCAGATACTTGTTTCTAAACATGTTCTGACATATAAATAGCACAGCTTTTTCCTCTCAGTGATGAACACACTGACTCTAAAGAAGCATTTAAAATTTATGTAACATGCTGTATAAATTTTAAGCTCTTCCTTGTAGCCACTGTGCTCATCTCTGCAATACTAAAGGGGCCAAACTTTATCTCTGTTTTCTTTACTCTTCAGAGTAGCTTACATAGGCTAATTTATCAGATAGCAGCATAAAGATAACTAAAATTTCCAGTTTACCCCTACCTAGTAGGCAGGGGTGGTTTTGCATAAATTTTCATTAGAATTGGTGCAAATTAATATGTTAGATTGTAAACTCTACCTACAAGAACCAAAATAAAGGCATGTTAATCAGGCTACAACTGCTCTCTGTTCAAAGATGATATTCAGAGCCTTGGGCTGAAAAGGAGTTTTGACCTAAAAAATCTCAGATATTGGCCAACTAGTCTGTTTTTCACCCCTAAGGAAAACTGCATTCAGAAATCAAAGAGAAGCAAAGGAAAAATTTCACCAATCACTCTTGTATTAGAGCTCTGATATGTTGGAGGTGTACTAGCTCTGAATTCAAAACACATTTTCATGGGGGAGTCAAGTTGTATTTACAATTCACTGTAAAGTAGCCTAGGGCATGTACTACACCAGAGATACAAGTCTAGTACCAAAGGAGTTTAGCAAAGGAAGATTGTGGTTTTTAGAAGGAATTATTTTCAATCCTAACTTGAAGATTTGTTTGAAGAGGGGCTGATTTAAATATAATCCTGTATGGAACAAATATTACAGCAGGGAAGAACAGATTTTAGTTCAAGTTCTTATTTACTAAGTATTAAGCTAGGTCTACAGGGTAGAAAAATATGAATAAAATATAGTTTCTAGAATTTCTGTTATAATGATAGTAAAATCCATAGAGTGTTTACAGAGACCATTTAGGATGATTTGGTATGAGTATCTTTTATTTTAAAAAATATAAATGTATAACAAATATTTGATTTTATGTGATCCCAGTTCTAAAAAATATTGATTGAAAAATGTAGGAGTTCAATATTATTTCATAAGGAAGTTTTAAGGAGACTGAAGTGAGATCATATTTATATTTGTTTTCATTGCATATTGTTATACAATATGTTATTACCGCAGAATTACTATTTTTTTAATTTTTAATTTAGAGGCCACACACAGTGGTGCCCAGGTCTTATTCCTGGCTCTGCACTCAAGGATCACACCTAGAAGGACTCAGGAGATGTATGTGGTTCTAGGGATTAAACCTGTGTCAGCCATGTGCAAGCCAAGTGCCTTACCTACTGTACTATCTCTCCAGCCCATTTAATGCATTTTAGTAAAAACTATTTAATCGTTAAAAGGCACGCTTCAGACTCTTGGAGGATCCTGACCCGTCCCAGCGAAACCTGGGACACTCTCCCAATGACTCCGCGCAATGGGGGCTCCCCTGGAACTCCCCAACCCCCTGCACCACGTGGACATGCCTCTCTGCTCTTCTGTAATGCCCCAACTGTCCATCAAGTACTATCAGAAGATCGTGACCCCGCCCACCCCGTCTAGCCTGCCCAGTGTCCCAAGAGATTACTGGGGGCGTGGCCTTTATTTCAGGGGGCGTGGCCTCAAAGGGGCATGGCCAGTTGCTGGAGCCATGGTCGGCTGCAGTTGTAATTTTCCTTACATTATACTCTCTATAAACTATTTCTTCGAAAATCACCCTGGCCATCTCAATCATTCTTTGCCAAATAGTCCTTTAGCTGACTTGAACTTCACAAAAGCTGTCAGTGAACAATAGAATCTGCACAAACTCCTCGTACAAAGAGCACAGCCTTACATCATCACTAGAGGTCCCACACAAACCAAGAGGAGCTCCTGAGAGTAAGGAAGTATTCTAGAATTGGAACAAGGCTGCCATCATCAACTTAGCACAAACAGAATCCCCCCTTGCAGAAAGAGGGAACAAGAAGCTTCCAACTCTAGACTTCCATAACAATATGAAGAAACAGCGAAAATCCCCTCCAGGAAGAGAAGATGAAGATTCCAGAAATCTCCACAGAGTCTACCCACATACAGGACCTCTCAGAAAAAGAATTCAGAGAGGAAATTTTGAAGAGGGTCGATGTACTTAAAGCAACCATGGAGCAGACATCCAATAAGTTAAGGAAGGAGATGAATGATGCTTTGGAATGGTCAACCAAGAAAATTCAGGAAGAAATGAGATCATAAATTTCAAAGCTACGAAGAGATGTCACAAAGCTACGATCAGAAGTCACACAAATAAAGAATTTGGTAGATGAATTAAAAATCTCAGTAAGTCCCCTCAACAGTAGAATGACTACAGCCAAAGACAGAATCAGTGAGCTTGAAGATGAACTGCAGAAAGCTTATAGACAACAACAAATAATGGCAAAAGACTTCAAAATGGCTATAGAGCCAATTAGAGTCCTTGGCGATGACTTCAAGAGGAACAACATAAGCATCATTGGAGTACCAGAACACAGGGAAGTAACCTCAGTGAAAAAAACACAGTCAAAGACATCATTGCTAAGAAATTCCCAGAGCTGGAGAAGGCAGGCATCCAGATCCAAGGAGTCCGAAGAGTACCAGCAAAAAGAGAGCCGAATAAAAAGACTCCAAGGCATATCATAGTCAGAATGATGGAGACTGTGGATAGAGACACAATTCTGCAAGCAACAAGGTCAAAGAAGGAAATCATATACAAAGGAACACCTCTCAGAGTTACAGCTGACCTATCAGAGGAAACCCTCTGAGCCCAAAGACAATGGTGGGACATAGTGAAAAAACTCAACGAAATGAACACCTCACCAAGAATACTTTACCCAGCTAAACTCTCACTCAAACTCAAAGGAACCATACACTATTTCTCGGATAAACAACAGCTCAGGAACTTCATCGACTCAAAACCAAACTTAAAAGAAGAACTAAAGGGGCTATTGTAAGTCAAGGAAGAACACCACAAGAACAACCAACCCCACAGAAAGATAACACAAAACCCCATGACAATAATCTCTCTCAATGTCAATGGCCTAAATGCACCAATTAAGAGACACAGAGTGGCAAAATGGATTCGGAAACTAAACCAAACATTCTGCTGCCTGCAAGAAACACACCTGAACAGTCAGAACAAACACAGACTCAAAGTCAAAGGATGGAAAACAATCCTGCAAGCAAACAACTCCCTCTAAAAAGCTGGGGTGGCAATATTAGTATCCGACAACATAGATTTCAGGTTGAAAAAGATTAGAAGGGACAGCGAAGGTCACTTCCTATTTATCAAGGGATATGTGCAACAGGAAGAAATCACACTCTTAAACGTATATGCACCTAATGAGAGACCGGCTAAATACTTAAAACAACTCCTAACAGACTTTAAGGAGGACATCACTAACAGCACAATAGTAGTTGGAGACTTCAACACTGCCTTATCATCTCTGGACAGATCGACAAGAACAAAACTCAGCAAGGAAACACGGATTTGAAGGAAGAAATAGAAGAGAGAGGCCTAATAGACCTACACAGGGCCAAATCAAGAATACACTTTCTTTTCCAGTGCACATGGAACATTTTCCAAAATAGAGCATGTACTGGGCCACAAAACTTACCTCAATAAAACCAGAAAAAATAGAAATTGTATCAACTATCTTCTCAGACCACGATGCACTGAAGATAGAAGCTAATCACACACAGACACAAAGAATCAAAACAAACTCATGGAAATTAAATAGCTCAGTGTTGAACAATGAGTGGGTCAGGAAGGAAGTCAAGGAAGAAGTCAAGAGATACCTCAAAACAAATAAGAATGAAGACACGAGCTACCAAAACCTATGGGACACAGCAAAAGCTGTGTTAAGGGGAAATGTTATAGCTCTGCAAGCATTCCTTAGGAAGGAAGAAAGGGCCTACATAGATAGCTTGACTTCACAGCTCAAAGCCTTAGAAAAGGACCAGAAAAAGGTATTCAAACCAGACCGAAGGAAAGAAATAATAAAACTTAGAGCAGAAATTAACGACATGGAAACCCAGAAAACAATCCGAAAGGTCAATGAAACCAAGAGCTGGTTCTTTGAGAAAATAAACAAGATTGATAAACCACTAGCAAGACTCACAAAGAAAGAGAGAGAGAGAACCCTAATAAACTGAATCAGGAATGAAAAGGGGGACATCACAACAGAAACCAACGAAATTCAAAAGATCTCAGAGACTTCTTCAAAAGTCTGTATGCCACGAAACATGAGAACTTAAAAGAAATGGATGAATTGCTTGATTCCTACAATCTCCCAAGACTGAACCAAGAAGATTTGGAATACCTGAATAAACTCATTAATATCAAGCAAATTGAAACTGTAATCAAAAATCTCCCCCAAAACAGAAGCCCAGGTCCAGATGGATTCACTGGTGAATTCTTCCAAACATTTAAAGACCTATTGCCAGTTCTTCTCAAGCTTTCCCAGGAAATTGAAAAGACACAAACTCTCCCAAACAGTTTCTATGAAGCACACATCTCCCTAATACCAAAAGCAAACTAAGACAACACTAAGAAAGAAAGAAAATTATAGACCAGTATACCTGATGAACACCAATGTGGAGATCCTCAACAAAATATTAGCAAATAGGATCCAACAACTCATCAAAAAGATCATACACCATGACCAAGTGGGATTCATCCCAGGGATACAAGATGGTTTAACATTGGAAATCAATCACATAATCCATCATATCAAAAAAAGTAAAGATAAAAACCATATGATCATATCAATTGTTGCAGAGAAAACTTTTGACTAGATCCAACATTTGTTCATGATGAAGACCCTTACCAAAATGGGTTTTTGAGGAACTTTCCTCAAGATAGTCAAAGACATCTACCACAAGCCTACGGCAAGCATTGTCCTCAATGGGGAAAAACTAAGGGACTTCCCTCTAAGATCAGGAACGAGACAAGGATGCCCAATCTAACCACTTCTCTTCAATATAGTACTGGAAGTACTTGCGATAGCTGTTAGACAAGAAAAAGAGCTTAAGGGCATCCAGATTGAAAAGGAAGAAATCAAACTCTCACTATTCGCAGACAATATGATACTATATCTAGAGAAGCCGAAAGCCTCTACTAAGAAACTCATGGAAACAATAGACTTATACATTAAAGTTGCAGGCTATAAAATCAATACCCAAAAATCCATGGCCTTCCTATACACAAACAATGAGGCAGAGGAAAGGGACATGAAAAAAGCAATCCCATTCACAATTGTGCCCCAGAAAATCAAGTACCTTGGAATCAGCTTAACCAAGGAAGTAAAAGACCTCTACAAAGAAAACTATAAAACGTTACTCCATGAAATAAAGAGGACATGAGGAAATGGAAACATATACCCTGCTCATGGATAGGGAGAATCAACATTGTCAAAATGGCAATACTCCCCAAAGCATTATATAGACTTAAAGCAATCTCTATAAGGATACCCATGACATTCTTCAAAGAAATGGATCAAGCAATCCTGAAATTCATATGGAACAACAAAGGCCCATGGATTGCTAAAACAATTCTTGGGAAAAAGAAGATGGGAAGCATCACCCTCCCCAAGCTTAAACTTTACTACAAAGCGGTAACAATTAAAACAGCATAGTACTGGAACAAAGGCAGAGCCGAAAACCAATGGAACAGGGTTGAATTTCCCTACACACAACCCCAAATGTATGATCATCTAATATTTGATAAGGGAGCAAGAAATGTGAAGTGGAGCAAGGAAAGCCTGTTTAACAAATGATGGTGGCACAACTGGACAACCACATGCAAAAGAATGGGCTTAGACCTCGACCTGACACCATGCACAAAAGTCAGATCAAAATTGATTAAAGACCTCAACATCAGACCACAAATCATAAGGTACATTGAGGACAAGGTCGGCAAAACCCTCCACGATATTGAAGATAAAGGTATCTTTAAAGATGACATTCAACTGGCCAACCAAGTGGAAACAAAGATAAACAAATGGGACTACATTAAACTAAAAAGCTTCTGCACCACAAAAGATACAGTGACCAGAATACAATGACAATCTACAGAATGGGAAAGGATATTCACCCAATACGCATCTGATAAGGGGTTGATATCAAGGGTATATAAGGCACTGGTTGAACTCTATAAGAAGAAAACACTCAACCCCATCAGAAGAAAATGGGGCGAAGAAATGAACAGAAACTTTCCCAAGGAAGAGATATGAATGGCCAAAAGGCACATGAAAAATTGCTCTACATCACTAATCATCAGGGAGACGCAGATCAAAACAACCATGAGATGCCACTTCACACTACAGAGACTGGCACACATCCAAAAGAACAAAAGCAACCGCTGTTGGAGAGGATGTGGGGAGAAAGGGACCCTTCTACACTGCTGGTGGGAATGCCGACTGGTTCAGCCCTTTTGGAAAACAATATGGACGCTTCTCAAAAAATTAGAAATTGAGCTCTCATTTGACCCAGCAATACCACTGCTGTGAATATATCCCGGAGAAGCAAAAACATATAGTCGAAATGATATCTGCACTTATATGTTCATCACAGCACTTTTTACAATAGCCAGAATCTGGATAAAACCCGAGTGCCCGAGAACAGATGACTGGTTAAAGAAACTTTGGTACATCTATACAATGGAATACTATGCAGCTGTTAGAAAAAAAATGAAGTCATCAACTTTGCATATAAGTGGATTAACATGGAAAATATCATGCTAAGTGAAAGGAGTCAGAAAGAGAGAGACAGATATAGAAGGATTGCACTCATCTGTAGAATATTAAATAACAGAGTAGAAGATTAACACCCAGAAATAGTACAAATAAGTACCAGACGGTTGACTCCATGACTTGGAAGCTGGCCTCACATTCTGGGGGAAAAGCAGCTCAGATAGAGAAGGGAACACCAAGTAAAATGTGGTTGGAGGCCACGCGAGGGAAGGATAATGTATGCTGAAAGTAGACTAGAGACTTAACACGATGGCCACTCAACACCCCTATTGCAAACCACAACACCCAATTGGAGAGAAAGAACAGAAGGGAATGCCCTGCCACAGAGTCAGGGTGGGTGGGGGGGAGATAAAATTGGGTGGTGAGAGGGATGCTGGGTTTATTGGTGGTGGAGAATGGGCACTGGTGAAGGGATAGGTTCTCAAACAGTGTATGAGGGAAACACAAGCACGAAAATTTATAAACCTGTAACTGTACCCTCATGGTGATTCACTAATTAAAAAACCATAAATATAAAAAAAGAAAAAAGAAAACTTACCATTGCGTACAATTCTCCATTTAATGTATATTTAAACTATTTTTGAAAAAACTTTTTAAAAAAGAGAATAAAAGGGAATGCTCTGCCCGAGAAGGGGGTGCTGGGAGATGGGGTGGGGGTGGTGGGAGGGATATTGGGAACATTGGTGGAAGATAATGGGCACTGATGGGTAAACGATCATTGTATGACTGAAATGCAAACCCGAAATTTTGTAAGTTTGTAACAATTGTACCTTAAGTTGATTCACTAATAAATTTTTTTTCTAAAATGTGAAAAGAAATGTACGCTTCACCATTATTTATTTGGATCCTACTACTATTCATATTTTAACATGGATTGAATTAAAATGTACATTTGTTTGAGTTTTAAGGAAAGGATGTAATTTTTTAAATTAACAAATTGCATGATTGAGTTTCTTAAAGGGATATTGTTATTTCAAACTGGTTTTAAGTATTTAAGACAGCTGTTTGCATGCCCATAATATATCTCTTATGGATAGGTTTTCATTAACACTATGTTAGCAGAAGACTGATACAATTAATATACTTTATCATCTAGGTTCCTAATTATTCAAGACACCATCATTACAGCAAAAGAATTAATTTGGTTGGCAGGGAGTTAATTTTTACAAAGTCTCTTGAGATGTGACTATTTTTGAGAAAAGAATTTTCCCTTGAATGTTTAAAAAAGCTTTTCTTAAGTGTACAAATGGATTTTTAAAAAAATATTTTCCTATGTTTTCATATCCTTAAGATATATCAACTTTCATTGACAGGCAAAGTAACCAATACTTTGGATTTTAAAATCAGTGTAATCAATAGCATTCTCAGTACATATAAAAAAAGATCAGATTTGGTTAAAGAGACTCAATATCACAGGAATGCATACCAGTGTCACAATGAGCTATCACTAAGATTGCCTTAAAGATAAAAAAGAGGAAGAAAAATAAAGATTGGGTGGCTGTGAAATAAAGTATAAAGACTATAAAGTATAGCTTTATGATGGTAGTTAATGATACCATGTTGCATATTTGGAAGTAGATAACAGAGAAAACTTAAAAGTTAATATCACCAGAAAATGTTATAATATGGTAACATGTATGTGAAACTTATGTTGACCACTGTATGTATATCAAATCAGCATATTGTATGCCCAACACTAATTTTTATGTTAATTATGACTAAATAGATCCCCCAAAAGAACAGATATAACTAGATATAATAGCTCTAAAAAAATCAGAGTATCCTATTCCATACTAAAATTCTAAAAATCAAACATTATACATATAATTATTAGCGTCCAATGATCAAGTGAAATTATTTATGCTTTTACTGATGTGTAAGTATCCTGAGAACATAAATATGTTTCACTGATCTTTATACTTCATGTCATTTGCAATGAGGCAAATGGGTTCAGTTATTTGAATTGAATTCTTGAAATGATCAAAATGAGAAGCTCACTGAATAGTTTCACTAACTAAGGTACATATATCAAGAATTCTAAGTGAATGCCTAGCTTTTATTTCTGGAAGATCAGTAATTTTGTTTTCATGATGTTACATGTATAAATTACCACAGCAGATGTAGAGCCCTGAAAAAAATATTGACATGAGATTTCTAGATCTTAATTTGAATGTGAATTTCAAAAATCCTTTCCCAAGTTAAGAAATCTAGTTTCTCACATCTGTAGGTCAATATTTTAGTGGTTGAAAACATAACTAACAAATTCTACTTAGTGTAGAATTTAGTCTGTTAGTACATTATCATGATAAGAAATGGTCATGTCTATTAGTAATAAGTGCTAATTTAATGAAACTAGACAAAACCAAAAAAACAAAACAAAACAAAAAACCAAACCCTAGAACCTTCCAAGTTTCCAGTGATACTGAGATTACTTCTTGGCTCTGTGATCAGGGATCATTCAAGGTGATACTTGGGGGATAAGAAGTAGTGCTAAGATAAAACTGGAGTTGACCATGTTCAAAGAAAGTGCCTTAAGCCCTGTGCAATGTCCCCATCTCCGGGGTTCATGACATTTAGACCTGACCATTTAGACTTGATCAGTCTCCAAAGATATGATCATATCTTAAATGGTATAACATATACAAAATGAATAATGTAGGAAACTCAACAATTAATCAAAGTAATGGATACCTACTTTATTTTATCTGTTAGAGATCCACAAGAGGAATTCACAAATACTCTTAAATTCAGCAGTCTAATAAAAGGAACAGAGAAAGGCTCTATCTCTCAACTAACTTGTATCTGCCTTGCTGCTTCATGTTTTGGAGGATGCTTTTATAAATGGTTTGATGATCATGCATTCCTTTAGAGTTTTCTGTTGTGGTTTTGAAACTTTAAAGTAGAAATTGTTCAAATTGTTCCTATTCTCTATGAAGTATAAAAGATTTTGATGCATGAATAATCTCTGTGGAAGATATGAATTTTTAAGTGACTTGTCTGGGGTCAAGCTATGAGGAATATGTAACTAAGAGTGAGGACTTGGGGTTGGAGAGATAGCACGGCAGGTAGGGCATTTGTTTTGCATACGACAAACACTCATTCAATCCCCATCAACCTATATGATTCGCCGAAGGCTCCTCCCGGAGTGATCCCCAAGCACAGAGCCATGAGTAAGCCCTGAGCACTTGACAGGTGTGGTCCCAAAAGAAAAATAAAGATAAGGATTTTAAAGACTTGTTCCCTGGCATGTTCCGGTGTTTCAAGAAGAAAGAAAAGGGCTGAAAAAAATAGGAAAGCAGGGATCTTACCTTGTAAGCGGGTGACCGGAGTTTAATCCCTGGTATCCCTGAGCACTGCCAGGAATAATTCATTGTTGTAGAGCCAGGAGTTACCTCTGAGCATTACAGGATAAGCCCAAACCAAAGAAAAAGAATGAAGAGGGGGAAATATTAGGGCTTCCATATCTATTTTCCTATTTAAATATATGTATATATTAGAAAAAAATTTAGGTGGTCAGAAATTTCTGAAAGTGCGTAGTATTTTGTGTCCTATATATCTATTTGGATTTGAAAGATACATACAGCAGATGTTTCCTACCTCTCACCCACCTTAGCTCATGTTGCTACATAGGTAGAAATTTCTGTGATCTAGAAAAACTGAGTCAAGGTGCATTCCTTTGGGATGAGCTTAAAATAGACCTTTCTCCTTGACTCATAGTAATAACATTTCTCTATAATATATGATACACTAACATTTTAACAATGATGACAGAACAGCTCTGACCTTAAAAATTTGAAAATAGTATACACTTTAAGATGTTACCCCTACCCCCCTCCAGAGACACAGAGACAGAGAAAGAGAGAGAGAGAGAGAGAGAGAGAGAGAGAGAGAGAGAGAGAGAGAGAGAGAGAATCTCTGCCCTCTAATTAATAACTTTACAGTGTAGGTGGAGCTGCTAATGTGATTGGTAAGCTTGGTGATTTATTGGGCCGAATTCCCATTTGCCAGCAGGTCAGGTCAGATTTCAGTTTTGGCTCTGAAGGCAAAGCATATATCTCTTGCATTGTAAACCTTTCTTAATTGTTTTCTTTCCCCATCCTCTTGCTATCTCTGCTGGGGCTCAGTTAGAGACATGGATTCCTCACTGCAGGGATTCTCCTTAGCATATGCCATTTCAGTCACCTCTTCCAGAGAGAAGTAGAGAGGTGCATGCCCCAGGGGAAGCCCAGACATAAGGGATCCCATGGGCAAAGCCACCCTGTTGGACATAGGCCCTGTACTATCAGCATGTTTGTAGCAAGTTGGTCTTGGAACAGAAGCCCAATTCTAATGAATGTCTCCTAGCACAGGAAGTACTAGAACTTGGGAAGGTAAGTTCAAGAGTTTGGTTTTTTTTTATGTCTAGGTACTATTTTTTCTCAGGAGGGTTTCTTAGAGTGAGAGAAAAAAGAGATGTTCACATGTGCACCTGTTCCCAGAGGGAGGGGCTAACATGGCTCTGAGGATGCAAGGACCTAGCTCATAGAGACATGCAAGGATTCTGGTATAAGTTTGTCTAAAGCAAATGCAGAGCATACCTTAAAATACCCCAGCCTATGGTTTATTTGGCCAGTTGTTAGAGAACTGGTTTATTGTTCTGGCATTTATCATTTTCATTTATAGTCAATAAAGAGAGGAAGACTGACAGGCAGGAGTAATAAACTAAATCCCTGGTAGTACAGTGGATAAGGGTTTGTTCCATTGGGACTATTATGAACCTCATTCCCTTGAAGCATGAGGGCAATAATACTTTGTCAATTTGTGATGCCAGAGAGGGTACTGCAATTTAGGAAGCCAGACTAATTTTTGTCTTCACAATATTACCCCTAACTGCTAGGATGGTTCTATTTCTGGTAACACAGACATTGAGATAAAAACATGAATAGAATAAGACTCATGTCCTGGATATATTTATAGTCTATTTGGGGAGAGAAGAAGATATATAAAATAAGTAGAATACAAATAAGGATTCATTAGTTGTCAGGTGAGCATTAGAGAAGAAAAATGTTGTTATAGTTTAATGGAATGAGTAGCTTTTGTGGACTGGGGTGAGAGGGAAAGACTGACTCCCAGAGATGAGGAATAGTTACAGAATTCAACTGGACAACTTGTGTATGCTGCTGGGACTATAAACTGGTCTTGCGGCTTATGAGAGCAATTTGGAAACATCCATCAAAATGATACATGAGAACAGTTTTCCAACTAATTATAAGCCTCCAGGAATTTATCCTGGGAAAGTCACATGCTCCAATAAGGATAAGCATGTCTAAGCATATAAAATATCTATGGATGGAATGGCTAAAACTGAAGAAAATAGCCTCCATGGGACTACACTACAAAACTGTCATGACCAGGGGATTGGGGGGATATGATGAAAAGCATCTGCCTTGCAAGTGTGAGGCTATAACTTCGATCCCTAGTGGCATTCATACACACTGCAACAAAGTATTTGTGGTTACCTTGGCTAAAGATGTGTGAGCAACATTATTGTGCATTACATCACAGTAACAACAAAAGGAAGAGAAAGGTAGGGGGGGGGTGAGAAAAAATATTTACAACACTCTACTTCAGAAATATGGAAGAACATTCAAGATGAAGTTAATGGAACAATCACCTGAAATGCAATGGCACTTATGCTCGAAAGCAAAATAATATGCTCATATAAAAAAATGCTTTAAAAAATAGGAGATAAACTGGTTGTTGGGAATAGTGGATCCTTGTTGGTTGTAGTGGACCCTTTAAGGCAGATACCTAGGAATGGGCATATGCTTAAGTGTGCTATAAATCTTGGCTGCATATGTACATGTATTCCTCAAATAATTAAAATTTTAGAAAATGTTTTCTAATGAGAAATTCAAACAGGTATAAACAGAAGCTAGAAAGAGTAACCCTGGGCACAGGGAACAACAAAATGCTTTGTCCAATGTGCAAATGTGACCCTGAATTCCTACTGCCTAACCTTCCATCTGGCTCCTTTCAAATACTATTGTTGAAAACTCAAATGTGACTGACTTTTAACAGGATTGAATTAAAATTCCTTCACAAGAGCTCCAGAATCTAAATTTCTTGCTCCTGTCTCATTCATTTCTAATCCCTTTCCTGCCTCTTCAAGTCCAGATAAATTAAACCACTTGCAGTTTTGTGCTGGTACCAAGCTACTAGCACCTCCATTAATTAGCTCATGCTGCTGGAAGAAGTCTCTGGTTTGGTCACCAAGAAATCCTTGAGGCAGTTCTGGCCCACATGATGCTTTCCTGAGAATGTGCCCTCTATAAATTTCCTTCTCTTTCATGTCTGCCTCTGCTGTGGTCTCTTTTTCCTTTTGATACCTATATCTGTTAGACGTCTTGTTTTCATGCCTGATTTCCCACTGATTCTTTAAAATCTTAGTGGGTAGGGACCATGTTGGGTCTTATTTCATTCATTCCCTCAATGTTTCATTCACACAATTGAAATTTGACCTGAATCTCATCTACAACCTCAAAATGTCATCTACAACTCTGCAAATTTACCCCAGTAGATGTGTAATCACAAAATAAATAAGTGAGCGTGGTTGTGCTGACTCTCAAGCCTGCCGGGTGTGTTGGGTGGTCATGAGACACTTCCCCACCCAGGCCTGTGGGGGCCACCAACAGACTCATGAAGAAGGGAATAGGGCCACTGGGCTGGTTGGTGATCAGTTGCCGTTTATTCTATTTTCCCCATGTGCCTGTTCCAGTCCCAATAAGCGCCACATCCTCGTCTCACACAGCCCCTCATTATTGTCTTGTCTTGTTCCCTATGCTAGTATCTCCATGATCCTTCTCACAGCCTTGGTCTCCTGCCCAACCTCCAAGCACTGGGAGTAGCAACTACACCTAGGTCAGGTAGCACAATCAACATATGAAAGCCCTTCCTTCCAAGGGAAGCTCTTCTAAGACAAAGCTCCTGCAGCCAGAAGATCTGCCTCAAAGGGTGAAATACCATCTAGTGGTGTGTTTCTTCTTCTCTTAGTCCAACAACCATTTAAACATTCATCTTAATTCTACTTCTCAATAATATTAGTCATTTTGTATGGACATAGTAAGAGATACTTGAAATTTGTAGGGTGGCTCTCCTGGGGACATCTCTCTATACAGTGCTCAAGCCAGATTAGTCTTTTCTAACCCTAGCAGCGTCCTAATCCAGTTGTTTTTCTTTGTATCACAACAGGATTTGTCTAAGACCATGCTCTTAACTTATAGTTAAGTATTATGGTTCTTGATCTGGCCCGTTTTGATGTCAAGGTAGCTCAAAACTTGCCCTGGGTCCATCCAGACCCTCGCCGGGACCCTGCTTTTGAGGTGCTAGGAACTAAGGGCAACTGAGGCTTAAATTGACAAAACAGATACCCAGGAGTGTATATTATTCAGAGTCAATTAATTCCCAACTTACAAAAGCATGGCATTAACTGTCTTCCTGTGTCTATACAAAAAAGGAGATGGCTCTGAAGTAAACTATACAAAGAACATACGAAAGGAAAAAAGCAATATTTCACTTATAAGTAGGAAGTCAGAGATTTCTGAGGAATTTGACTTTACAAGTCATACTACTTATTAGGGGAAATGAATGATTAACAGGTAGAGAAAGCAGAGGATAGAGAAATTAAAGATAAACACAGAGGAATGGGAGTGCCTTGGGAGCACTGTGAATGGGTGCAGTTCAACAAACCCAAGCTCCCTATGGCCAAGGAGAAAGGACAAACCAATGTTATCTTACAAGTAGCTAGCTTGTACTTTTCATTTTGAAGACCAAATTAGAAACTAGCAATTAAAGGCACAAACTTGGGCATTCAACTGGTTATTATTATTTTTTTGAATGATGACTATGTGTTCATTGCAATAACATTGTTAGTATTATCTTTTATAATGCTTACCAAATTATGTACTATTTTTATATTTTTCCCAGGAGAACATGAGAAGTTTCACTTTTGATTTTATTTATCTTTATATTATAAACATTCAATAAAAATAGAGATATTATATGCAGAATACATTTTTACTATTATTGCAATTATTTTATTTTTATGCCATGTGGTTGCTATTCTAGACTGAAGATCAATGTTATTCAGGTATGCATCCTAAGGATCTAGCGTAGAATATTTGGAAGAGTGTCAAAACTCGACACCTATTATTAAATGGATGAAGAACTAAAGTTGAATTTGTTCCTGTTATAGCTCTAAATAGGAACTTTTTTTTGATGACAAAGACTGTGTTTTATCTTTGCGTCCATGGAACCTAGTAGGTGTCCAGTAAACATTTACTGAATTTATTCTGTTAAAATTGAGATGAGGGATTTGTGACTTAATAACAGAATTGTGATGTGCTGAGTTCATTAATGCAAGTCCTTCTATTTTCTGTCTGACACAGTTTATTTCTAGACTCTATTGTGGAATCTGGCATGAGATTCTATCAACAGCAAGACAAGAAGGATTAACTCAATAAGTACTGAATTATTGTTCCCAGTAAAACCCAATGACAGCCCTTCATAATTACCATTCAGTCCCCACAACTGCATCATGGCAAGTGGGAGAAGTAAATCACATTCTGTCCCTGCTTCCTCACCCATCACTCATTTGTTTATAGCACTGGAAATGAGTGTCAAGGACAAACAAGAAGGCAAAAATGACTCATGTCAGGGTAATTGGTGGCCTTGGAGAGTGTCTTAAGGAAGGGATTGGTTTTAATTGGAGTGTGGTTCAAGAGAGGAGAATTATTATGTAAACACATGAGTGCCAGGTTCTTTGAAATGCCAGTTAGTTTAGGCTTTTCTCCAGAAGACAGCTTCCTGACTTGCCATGAAGGATGGAAAGAAACAAAAAAGTCACACTGAGGAGAACTGATTGTTCCTTTCAGTTAACAGGACAATTTTCCTGTTTTTCCATGAAAAGTTCTACCTCCACTAATAATGAATAAGACTTTGCTGATGCTCTTCTGAGTATCAACTGTGTCTAGCAGAGTGAAAAATAGTAATGGCAAAATGAGCTACGTGGACTACCCAGTCAGTAATTTGTTTGCATTGACAGGTTAACTCTCATGGTCATTCTTTTAGTCAGGAATCTTTGAACAGGTATCTCTGAACAATACAGAGACTTGACTAAGTCTCAGTCCTCCTTGGATTTAGGATCACCATGAAGTTCCTATACCAGCTGTGTGACTTTGAAAATCACAAGATTCCCTTGATCTTAGCTATAAATATCACATTCTACCTTTTGATATTTTTTCTGTAATATTTGTACCTTATGAAACTTCTCTGGATAGTCTTAGTATAAAATAGTTAGGGGGGGTTAAGTGGGACATATTGTTAGTAATCTGCAAGTTAACTCTACACTCTTTTCAAGCCCCATCCCCAAACCCTCATTATGTATAGATGTAAACAAAGCACATTAATGCCAAATGCAGGTTGATTAAAACAGAAGGATCACTGGACAAATATATTTTTACCAAACCCCTCAGATGGGTAACATAGAACCTTACAGGGCCTTAGAAACACATAAAGGAACACTTATAGTGGTATAGTTTCAGCAACTCCAATATTCACCAACTGAAGAACATATGCATTTATGATATGTGAATGCAACAGAACACGGCCTGGCAATTAAAAAGAATTACAGAGACATGTCTCAGAACAATTAAGCTCTCACCAATTATGATGTATGGACCAGACACAAAAGAGTAAATACTGGTTAATTTCATTTATGAAAATTCAAAACGGGCAAAACAAACAACTATCATGGACGTAAGAATGGTGATTACCTAGAGATGGAGAGATGATTGAAATTAAAGCTACTGACTTGTGTGATTACTTAGGTGTGAGATTATGAAAATGTTTTGTACTGGGTACTTCAATATTACCATGCGCAAAAAAATCATCATAAACTTAAGATTGATGCACTAAAATATTTTTATGCATACTCAAGTAATTATTCAGTGATTTTTCAATACATGTATATTTGCATAAAGACATTTCCTCTTGATTTTCAATATCACAGTGTGTAGGGCACTTGCCTTGCACGCAGCGGGCTCGGGTTCGATTCCTCCGTCCCTCCCAGAGAGCCTGGCAAGCTATGGAGAGTATCTCACCCCCACGGCAGAGCCTGGCAAGCTACCCATGGTGTATTCTATATGCCAAAAACAGTAACAACCAATCTCACAATGGCGACATTACTGGTGCCTGCTCGAGCAAATCGATGAACAATGAGATGACATTGATACAGTGACACAGTGATATATTTGTATAAACATATTTCTTTCCATAAAGGGAAAAAGGTTTTGGAAAGTAAATTTTTCTTTTCAGTGGACTATCATTAAAAATGCCATTTGAGACGGCTGCTAGGTGGGGTGGAGTGGCGGAACACGAGGGACATTGGTGGTAGGAAATGTACATTGGTGAAAGGATGGGTGTTGGAACATCGTAGGACTAAAACTCAATGATGAACAGCTTGTAACTGTATCTCATGGTGATTCAATTAAAAGTATGGGGTGAAATGGCATTTGGATTTAGAAGCTGATAGACTGCATTAAACTTATAACTACTAAGAAATTATTTCTTTATAGTACAGAGATTCAGGCACTTGCTTTATATGCATCCAACCCCTGCTCAATCCCTGTCAATGCAGTCTCCCAAGAACCTTTAGAAGCACAGAGCTAGGATAAGCCCTAAGAACCATAATATGCACCAACCCCCCTGCAGCAGCAGCAGCAGAAGAAGAAGGAGGAGGAGTAGGAGGAGGAGGAGGAGGAGGAGGAGGAGGAGGAGGAGGAAGAGGAGGAGGAGGAGGACCAGGAGCAGGAGCAGGAGCAGGAGCAGGAGGAGGAAAAAAGAAGGAAGAAGACGAGAAGAAAAAGAAAGAAGAAGAAGAAGAAGAAGAAGAAGAAGAAGAAGAAGAAGAAGAAGAAGAAGAAGAAGGAGAAGGAGAAGGAGAAGGAGAAGGAGAAGGAGAAGGAGAAGGAGAAGGAGAAGGAGAAGGAGAAGGAGAAGGAGAAGGAGAAGGAGAAGGAGAAGGAGAAGAAGAAGGAGAAGAAGGAAGGAGGAGGAGGAGGAGGAGGAGGAGGAAGAGGAGGAGGAGGAGGAGGAGGAAGAGGAGGAGGAGGAGGAGGAGGAAGAGGAGGAGGAGGAGGAGGAGGAGGAGAAGGAGAAGGAGGAACAGGAGGAGAAGGAGAAAGGAGGAGGAGGAAGAGAAGAGGAAGAAGAGGAAGAGGAAGAAAATTTTTTCTTGCTTGAAAATAGAAAAACTTTAAGGGGATAAATCCTTGCTTGCTTTGCAAATGAGGAATCTGAAGCCTAATTAGTGTTGCCTGGTTCATGTCATTGATATGCAGTGTTTTCTCAAAACATCAGCTGCAAATTTGGTTAGAAGACAAACTTCTAGTCTCTACCCCACATGTACTGAATCATAGCACTGAATGGGGTACGGAAATTAGTTTTATTAATTTCTTCAGGTGATTCTGATACAGCTAAAGTTTCTGAAACACTTCCAGTGGTTAGCAAAGAAAATGAAGTGTTACTAGCTGTCTCAAGTGGCATAATGACTTCCTCCAGAAATGGTAGGTTTCCCCAGGTAGCTGATGAATTATGTTGCAAATTATCTGACTCCTGGCTGGTTTATCTTCCCAAGAGTTGCAGGTGAAATGGGTGAAATGTGGAAAAAGAGAGGTAGATTCAAGAAAAAGTGCTCCCATCTCTATGCTCTACCCATCTCAGCAACCAGGGAAATGCCTGGCAAGCAGATGCCATTGGGCTACACTAGCACACAACAGGGACAAATAGAGATGTTACTGGCGCCCGCTCGAAACTTCTCCTTTTTTGAGAGGGGTCCATCTTTATCTGGGTAATGCCTCAATTTCAGCACCAGGGTGGTCCTTCATTTTCTTAATCTCCAAGGAGTTTAGAATTTGCATAACAAAGGGAGGTAATCCTCAAACCTTTGGGGTACTTCAGGAAGAGGCACTTTTTTAGTTTTTTTTTTTTTTTAATAATGTAGGAGTACTGCTATTTGTTCAGCCATTGATTAAGCTGATTGAATTGGACATAAACTCTACATTACTTTTTTTAATTGTATCAAATTAATTTTTTTTTTTTTTTGCTTTTTGGGTCACACCCGGCGATGCACAGGGGTCACTCCTGGCTCTGCACTCAGGAATTGCCCCTGGCGGTGCTTAATTGTTGTACAATTGTGGTTTTAATTGTGGTACAATTAAAAAATTATCACCGGGGCCGGAGCGATAGCACAGCGGGTAGGGCGTTTGCCTTGCCCGCGGCCGACCCGGGTTCGATCCCCAGCATCCCATATAGTCCCCCAAGCACCTCCAGGAGTAATTCCTGAGTGCAAAGCCAGGAGTAACCCCTGAGCATTGCTGGGTGTGACCCAAAAAGCAAAAAAAAAAAAAAGCACCAATCCCTGGTTGCTGAGGTGGATAGAGTTATAAAGTTTTCACGTTTCAGATTCAGCCATACAATGATGAGACACCTAGCCCTCTACAGTGCACATTTCCCACCACCCACATCCCAGTCCTCACCCTGCATCGAAGGCAGACAATTTCCCCAATATTCTCTCTCTAATTTTGGGCATTATGTTTTGCTACCAATTTCCCACCACCATTCAAGCCTACCTGCCAGGGGCAGATGCTAGATAATTTATTTTCCATTGCTCATTTTGAATATCATGAGAGCTCAATGGACACAATTGTAAATATAAATTTCTGGATTGTGAGTGGTTGGGTTCCAGAGACATCTCTGTATGGCACTAATCCATTTTGGGATTCAATTGGGAGTCTCTGGGCCAAGGCTGTTGGTGCTCTAAGATCGCACCTGGAGGCAAATAGTGGGAGTGACAGCCAGTCTACTGGGTGGGCAGGGACCTGGGGAGAGGCAGCCCAGGTTCTCTGCCACCATGCAGCCTGAGGATTCAGTCCTGGAACCTGCATACCGGAAAGTGAGAGGGCCTTGCTTGTGGAAGCTCTTGGTCACCGGGATTCCATCTGGAGTAGGCGGGGATAGCGCACCTGCTCTATCTGGGGTGCTCCAGTGAAATTGGCTCTGTATGGGGACCAGAGAGATTTCTGGCACCATGGTGTCTTCCAGGACTTGCTGCTGTGTCTCTGGGTCAGGGCTGTTGGTGCGCTAAGATGGCACCCGGAGGCAATTTGTGGGCATGATGGCCAGTCTGGTGAGTGAGCAGGGACCTGGGGAGGGACAGCCCAGGTCCTCTGCCATCATGCAGCCTGGAGATTCAATCCTGGAACATACAGACCTGGGCCTTGCTTGTGGAAGCTCTTGGTTACTGGGATTCCGTCTGTAGTAGGTAGGGAGAGCACACCTGCTCCATCTGGGGTGCCTCAGTGAAATTGGCTCAGTATGGGGCCCGGAGAGATGCCTGGTGCTGTGGTGTCTTCTGGGACTTGCTGCTGTGTCTTTGGGTTATGGTTGTTGGTGCGCTAAGATCATCATTACAAAATTTTCAGCAGATTATATCTTGGTGAAGTCCATCCTGAGATGGTGGTCAGGCTGGGAGTGTGGCAGTGATTTTGGATTGTGGAAGCAACTGGCAGCTGGGGGTTGGGGGGGGGGCACAGGCCAACCCACCCCCCACTCCAATTTATTCCTGTCTAAACAGATCCCAGTCTATTTTAGTCATGCACAGGTCCAAGCTTTTCTGTGGCTTTTGATCTCTTTCGAGATTTATCTATGGGTCTCTGAAATAAAGCCTATAAATGAGCTTATATAGCTGAGCTCAAGGTGGTTTGTGGGTGTGGCTCCCACATACCTAACTTTTGGCCTTTTAGTTTCTTGGTGAACTTGGTCCCAAGCTGTTGGGATCTGGAAATTTTTTTAAATTTTAATTTAAATTTTAAAATTTTAAATTTTTAAAAATTTTATTGAATCACTGTGAGATAGTTACAAGCTTTTATGTTTGGGTTACATTCACACAATGATCAAAGATCCATCCCCCCACCAGTGCACATTCTCCACCACCAATATCCCTGGTATACCCCCCCTTTCCCACCATCCCCCTGCCTCCATGGCAGACAATATTCCCCATACTCTCTTTCTACTTTGGGGCATTATGGCTTCTAACACAGACACTGTGAGGTCATCATGTTTGGTACACAGTGACAATTTTGGGGTATCAGGAAGCCTGAAGGCACCATCAGGCTGCTGATGCACTCGCCCCACAGGTTAACCTGCTGTCT
Organism: Sorex araneus; assembly: GCF_027595985.1. Taxonomy (NCBI): domain Eukaryota; kingdom Metazoa; phylum Chordata; class Mammalia; order Eulipotyphla; family Soricidae; genus Sorex; species Sorex araneus. Next base: position 25,793,331 of record NC_073305.1, read on the forward strand.
GCACCATACCCCCTAATTTTTAAGTTTTATTATTTCCTAGTTCACTCACTATTAGCACCTCCCTTTCAGCACCCCTCACCCCATCCCAATCTATTGGCCTTCAATAGTTTCTTACAACAAACTTATTTTTGCAAGTCATTTCCTATCATTCCTGGTGACAAAGTCAGAAATAGAGAATAGAGCCAAGTAAAAAATCCTGAAACTTAGTCCTGATAACTATTTACGCATGCATAGCACACTCTCATTATATGAATTACATTAAAGTAGTCTTTCATGAAAGATGAGCTTGCCAGCAACAGTATTTTAAGGAGAAAGTAAAATGAATTGTTTATTACTAAGTCCACAGGACTTATCTAAAGGGGACAACACAGTCTCACCTCCAGCTAGTGTTTGCTATATGAAACATGAAACAGATGCCAATTTTTTTTTGTTATGTACAGAATCAAAATTTTTTTTAGGGGGGAGACTTATGTGTTTAAATATTGGCAATAATTTTATATTTTCATTTGTTTGTTTGGGAGTCACACCCAGAGGAGCTCAGGACTTACTCCTGGTCTTTGCTCTGGAATTACTACTGGCAGGTTTGGGGAACCATATAGAATGCTGGGGATTGAACCCAGGTTGGTCAATGCAAGGCAAGCACCCTATTCACTTTACCTTCTCCAGCCCCCCAATTTGTATTTTTTAACCATCATGTAAACCAAATAAAGTGAGTATGAGGGTACCCAGTTCTTGATCAGTTTAATTATTAGACAAAACTTTGAGTGACTGACAACCCACTTAGTTAAGGGGAGCTTATCTACCTGGGGTAACGTTCTTGGTGTTAACGTTGAAAGTATAGTCTCAGTCCACAAATCTCTCCATAAGGTGCTACTCTGGAGAACCAACAGCAATGTGTGTGTGTGTGTGTGTGTGTGTGTGTGTGTATGTGTGGTGTGTGTGTTTCAGGTGATGGTAAGACAGATCTTCCTCTGTGACCTTTACCATACCTAGTCAAAAGCATTTCTTAAGGATTTTTTCTTTTTCAAATATTATCTATGGTAGACCAGTCTGATATCGCTCTGAGAGCATTTTAAAGTTATTGTCATAAACACTTAAGAACTAGAATGGGTGAGCTGCTTAGGGGATGCTTCTGGTTAAGTGTCTAACTTTCAGGTGAAAACAAGGAGAAGGGAGATTTCATGGTTTGGCTGGACAACAACCAGTATGAGGTCAGCAGACGGTATGTAAATGTGAATCACAGAGGTTAATGGATTATATCATGACACCTGCACTTAAGTGACTATTGATTGACCTTTCAGAGCTGCAGAAAGGGTAGGTTTCTGATTCTGAACACCTCCAGGCCATGTAGTGCCAAACTGTGATGCACAAAGTAGAAAACAAAATTTAATAATCTTCCCTCCACTGGGATAAGAGAGTAGTTAAGAAAATGCTAGTTTTCCAAAAGGGAGACTCATTGTTTTAATTACTGTCAAGAACTAGTTTATGTATTCTCTTCCATGCAGCAATTTTGTTCCCTGAAACATGATAAAGTGCCATATACTAGTAAATGTTAAAATCTTCACCATATTTCAATCATCATTGTGTGGAAATATTTTGGTTCATATTGATTTTCTGATGAGATCATATAAGGAGTGAGAGTGGTGATTTTGTTTATTGTATTTTTCATTATTTTTGATAAAACTTAGCCTTCAAATCATAAAACCTCATTTCTCAAAGGCTGAAATTATCATCTACTTCAATGTTTTCTGAATTTTGGGAACTTAGAGTGAGGTGTTATGAAGATTTTTGGAACTGAAGCAGAACTGAAGAAGCAGTTCTGAAGAGCCTTTCTAGTAATTTCTTCCCCCAATACTCTTTCATAAACTGTCTTTGCTACATAACCCCTCTAACTCAGTAGTGAGTTACATTTGCTTTCATGAGATTTGGCTGATCTAGCCTGGGTGTTTCTCTTGGAGGCTGTAACCCCTGGGCTGAGCTGTGGATTGAGTAACTAACCACTATTCTCTCAGTCTTAGTATGTGTCAGATTAAGAAGTGAATTATACCAGAGAGATAACAAAATTTAAGAAGGTAATATGTACTATGAGACTCATATCAAGTTTTAATTATATCCCGTCTGCTTAATTTCTCACTGGCAAAAGTAATTTACATGCCCAAGCTCAGATTCTGTACTTATAGAACTCAAGACCACTGCAAAGGTGTGGAAATTTTCCTGTTTCAGGAGAATAAAAATTGAGATGAAAAGTTCAATAAACCACATTAATCTCCCCATGGTAAAGTATGAGCCAACTCTGTAGTTCCTAGAACAGTATCAATCAGTTGTGCGAACATGCATTGAGTCCAACCACCTCATTTTTAAAATGGGCGATACTGGGATCCACAGTCATCTGAAAGCACACAACTAGAGACAAATCCAGAACTCATTCCAAGGGCAGAAGTCTTTCTAAAGTACTGTAAAAAGACAGGGCTAACCTCAACTAAAAAAAGCACCAAGTGACTTAGATTAAGTTGGAGTATTATAAATAGAAATTTGAATATAGTGAACTTTCTTTATTTTGAAAGTCTAGCAAAGATATGGACTGGAGCAATAGCACAGCGGGTAAGGCATTTGCCTTGCACACGGCCGACAGGATTACAGGATTTAATTCCTCCGTCCTTCTCGGAGAGGATGGCGAGCTACCAAGAGTATCCTGCCCGCATGGCAGAGCCTGGCAAGCTACCCATGGCGTATTTGATATGCCAAAAACAGTAACAAGTCTCACAATGGAGACGTTACTGGTGCCCGCTCAAGCAAATCAATGAACAATGGGATGACAGTGCTACAGTGCAGTGCAGTAAAGATATATAAGTAGATGGCCTGAGGTCTTGTTCCCCTAAGATCTGGCATTTAGAGGCAGTTAGGATTTTTACATAGTGTTTGCTTCTTCAAGTATTTTTTCTTGTTTTTGTCAAATGGGATAAAGATGATGCCCTTAAAGTGTTGCTGTGAAAATTAAGCAACTGACATTCAATAATTGTTGACCCCTTTTCCTTGGTGTATTATTCAGCATCAAATGATATGCCTTTACTTACTGGTGTATAGTTAGAAAACTGAAATCTTGTTTTTCAGGTGGATATCTTCCTTAATGAAGACATAAATATTGCAGCAATTATGGAAAGCTAACCAATTCTCTGTGAAGAAAAGGGCACAAAGTCTCTGTTATTTTTTCCCCCAATCCACCACCTTTTTCTAATATTCAAATTTTCTAAGAGCTAAGCAAAATATAAATGACTGCTTTGAAGTCAAAGTCCAAAATACAATATGTGCTTAGTAATTACTTTAATAGACAGCAAAATTCAAAAGGTTTAAATAATTTATTCTACAGTGGGATATTTAAGGACCATTTGGTCAGCAGGATACCTATTTGACATGTAGTTTGCGTGCATTGTCCATTTTTTTCTTGATGACCAGATGGCATAATAAGAGCCCCAGTGACATGTTTGTCTAAGTTGAACACTTTATCACCGTGCATTCTTCTTTTATCTTGAAGTTAGTACTTTCCTTACCATGAAAATGTATCTATCTCTTCATTAGACTGTCAAAATTTCTATAGATGTTAGGATTGCTTTTCAGAAGCAAATGCCTAATTTGTGGAATGAAAATATATTTAAAAAATTCCCCATAGGTTCATTCTGCAAAAAAAAATTATAAATGTAATTATTTATAGAGTCTATTAACACCAACTATGTGTAGTGTTGAATTATATGGTGATTGAAATGTCTTCTGAAAATTGCCCTTATGACTGAAATAGAACTCATGGCATAAATTTGAACACATATATTTTTCTCAAAATATAAATATATGCCTTAGTATTTTGCAAACAGTCATGCATCTTGATGGTTTTTGAATCTGCTACCCCAAATTATGTAATTCAAATATAGTTTTTGTTCCACCTGGGAATTTCCAGATATATTTGTATTTTCCTTCACTTCAATAAGAAAATTTCATGGAATCTTGGTTAGAAGTTTAACCAAACTGCTAAATTGAGATCAGATAATATTTGTAGATATACATATAATATTTTTCAATGTACAGAGATTCTTTCTCATAGTTTTTGTTACATTGAAAGTTTTTGTTTCCTTTAGTTGTTTTTTCATGGGCCATACTTGGAAGTTTTCAGTGGCTACTCTATGAATGATAGTTGGGGGACCAGGCAGTGTTGGGTAATTTTGAACCAGGGACTCCTATCAGAAAACTAAATGTCTCAGCCCTCTGAACTATCCTGCCCTAACATATAGCCTGGGAAAGTTTCTTTATATTACATAGTCTACACATTTATTAAGAAATTTCTGAGAACAGTTTGACTAGGTTTTCAGTATTATTGCTTTCTGCCTCACTGTTTTAATGTGTTTTCTACTTCTGCTTCCATTTATTTGCTATATATCATAGACTCCATGGGACATACTTACCAGAATATTCCTCTTTATGTTCTATGGCTATGAAATAAAAAAGAATCTTCTGTCTTCCCAGTTGATTTTTTTAATTAAAATTTTATTTAACTGTAACATCCATATAGAAAAATGTGTATTTCATAAGTGTATGGCTTAATGAATATTCATGCAGTGAACACAAGTACAATCATAGCAGATCACTAAATAGAAAACTAGCAATATTCAAAAAGCCATCTTTATTTTACTTCTGGTTACTAACACCCCAAAGGGACCACTCTCCTGATTTCTAAGTTTTTGGATCAGATTTGTTTCTGAACTTTTAATTCTTTTTAAAAATTTGTTTATTTTAATATAGACAAAAGCCACACTTGATACAATTCTAGAGTTAAATTTTAATCAACTTAATCCAATATTAAAATTAATAAGTTTAAAAATATTTTAATGTGATAATTTTTGTTTCTCATCACAGTGTTATTAAGCCCTTATCTAAGGATTTATTGCACTGTTTGTTGTTGCAAATCGAACCTTCTGTGTTATTGATTTTATATTTTGAGTTTATTAGGTTTCTATCTTATTTTTCCATCTAATTTGGTATGCTCTTACTGGAATTTTGGTATTGAGAAAACAGGAGGTGTTGTGCAGATGCTTAAGTATCTTTGATCTGGGCCAATGAGTTGTCATGGTGGTGGGTGTGGCTTCTGGAGCTTTAGAAATAATGGGGTTGGGGGGATGGGGAAGCTGTGTGTCTATACTCTGAGAAGACCCCAGAGTTCTCAGCCTATGCACCAGGGTACCTGAAATTTTTCACAGTTTGGTGTCTACAGAAAATATTAGTGAAGTGGTGGAGTTGAGCCATTGGTGTGGCAGTACAGCCTGTCCACCTCGCAAGGGTACTCCCATAGTTTTCAGTGGTGTGGGGGCTGATGTGTCCATAAAATTTCACTGCTTGGTTTGCTTCTCCTCCAAGATTTAGTTGTGAATTGGTAGAGCAGGGCTGGTGAGTGAGTTAACATTCTGGAAGGTGGGCTTGGCTGCCAAGGGATGGATGAAAGGAGGCTGCCTGCCTCCACTCCAAGAAGACTCCAGAGTGCTTCTGAACTTTATATAAATAGAATTGAGTAATTTGCCCTCCTTTATTTTCCTGATTTATTTAATTCGTAATTTTATTTGTGAAGTTTTATTGGGTTTTCCCATTACACTGACTGGTTTCCATTCCACATGGTATTAAATGTTTGAGTAAATCACAATTTGATTATTCATTTTTTTTAAATTTTATTTTATTTTTATATTTGTTCACAATAGTTCATTACAGATAATATTCAAACACTAATCCCACGACCATGCACATTCCCAAAACTGTAAGAGGGAAGTGTGTGAAGATCCTCGGGCCATTTAAGCCCTTTAACATATTACAAGCAATATGTCAAACCCAAACAAATGTGTGCTACTTTTGGTACATCAGTGGACTAGAGTATATGTAGAGCATTCAAGGCCACGTGTTCCAGGACGTTCTGTGTTGCTCTTTACCGGGAGCTTTGTTTCATAGTCTTGGATCTTGGCCATTGATGACATTATATGGTGCCAGAGGCAGTTTGTAGGTGTGACTTCCAAACTACTGGAAAACTGGGGAGCTGTGGGGAGGAAGCCCAGACCTATTCCAACGAGCTTGGAGATCTCAGTCACAGGTCCTGTGTACATGGGTTTTTCTGCACTTTCCTTCATAGGTGAGGCTTGTCTGAGCCTGTGGAGAGTGGCCTTGAACATGGCTTTGCGGTTGGTTCTGAAGGGTTTCAGTTGCTGGGGTTCTGCTAGGGCAAGGAGGGAAACTCAACCCACCCCTCTCCTAGTTGCCTTGGTGAAGACAGCCTGGTGTGGGTAAGGACCTGATTATTTATTTTGTACTGTATGTAAATTTATATTTTTTCCAGTGGTTTGGATTATTTTTGTGGCTAAATACAATTATGTTCTAAGGAATATTTTGTTGCATGTTTCTACTAATAATTTGTAAAAACTTCTCTTGTCCATTCACATAGAAGTAGAAATATTGTTATAAAAATGGTTATATACTGTATGTAATACATACTACAATACAGCTTTTAAAAATTGTGCCAATCCATATTCACACAGAAGTTATAGTGAATTCTACTTGTTACACATACTTTACTGATTCTTGGCCTTGTCAGTCTTTTCATTTTAGGAAATCATGTGGGTATATTTTCTTGATTGTTGGTGATTGAGGTGGAACACAAATGCAGATACTGAGGCTGTTTGTATATGCTCTTTGTATAACTTGACTGCATGAGTTTTTCTCCCATCATTTTATTTAATCATTTGATTTTTTCTTACTAGTTGAAATGTTTAATATAGTCTGATATAAATATATTATTAAATATTTACATTTTGAATATCTTTCTGATTCCTCTTTCTTCCCTCTCTTAATGTCACTTTAATGAAGGTAAGTCCTTTAACATTTCATTTATGATCCTTAGATATTTTAGATTTTTATATACTGCTTAAGAAATCTTCGTGTCTTCCATCATCCTGTTTTCTTTCGATGCTTTTTTTGCTTTACTGTTAACACTTAAGCTTATAATATGTCTAAATTGATTTTTGCATGGAATATGAAATAGGGTTCAAGTTTTAGTTTGAATATTCAATTTATTTAATAACCATTCCATTATTCTGCTTTTTGATTCATTTGTTTATACTATAATTTATCAGCAAATATAATTTTAAAATACCTTTGAAAACAAACAATATGAATCCTCTACCTTTGTTTTACGTATTTAAGATGGTCCTTACTATTTTTTTGCTTTTCTATGTGTTAATTTAGAATCTAACTTAAAAAATACTTTTATTGAACTTCAGTGAGATGTTCATGATTGAGTTTCAGTCATACGATGTTTCTACATCCATCCCTTCACCAGGGCACATTCTATCCAAACAATGTCTCCTGTTTTCCTCCACCAGCATTCCCCGCCCCACCCCCTTAGGCTGCATGCCTCTGTGGAAGACAATTTTCTTCTCTCTCTTTCTTTCTCTCTTATTTCCATTTTAGGCACTGTATTTTGTGAAACTGTTACTGAAAGAGTATCGTACATATCACTTTACCTTCTTCCAACTCTCAGTTTTAGTTTAGAGTGATCATTTCCAACTATCATTGTCACAGGGATCCTTCTTTATCCTAACTGGACTTCCTTTCCCCTCCCGCTCTGTGACAAGCTTCCTAGCATGACCCAGTCCTTTTGGCCCTTGTATCTACTGTCTTTGGGTATTATTCACATACTATGTCTTCTTTTTATCTCACATATGAATGTAATCATTCTGTTTGTCCCTGACTCATCTGACTCATTTCACTCAAACTCATCTCACTCAGCACAATTTTCTCCACGTCCATCCATGTATAAGCAAATTTCATGACTTCAGTTTTCTTAACAGCCGCATAGTGTTCCACTGTGTAGATGTACCATTTTTTCTTTATCCACTCAATCTTTTCTCAGGCATTTGGATTGTTTTCAGATTCTGGCTATTGTGAATAGTCTATAATGAAAATAGAAGTGTAGATGGCTTTTTTGCATTGTGTTATTGGATAACTAAGGTATATTCTGAGGAATGCTATTGCTGACTATCTGGAAACTCAACTTCTAGTGCTTTGAAGAATGTGCATATTGTTTTCCAGAAAGGCTGGCCCAATTTGCATTCCAACCAGCATTGAGAGTCCCTTTCCCTCCGAATCAATGAGTTAATTTTTTTTTCATGTACCTGACCAGTTTTCCCAGTACCATTTGTTGAAAAGTTTTTCCTTGCTCCACTTTATATCTTTTGCTCCTTTATTGAAGATTAACTGATAAGTTCCCTGAGCATCTGTTTCAGGATACTGAAGTCTATACTATTGAACTGAGAAGCGGAATGTTTTCTAACACCATGCTGTTTTAATTAATATGGTTTTGCAGGACAGTTCAAAGTTGAGAAAGTGATGCTTTCCATTTTATTTTTTTCTAAGGATTATCCTTTCTGGTTTTATAGTTTATTGTTCCATAAGAATTTTGGGAGTGTTTGATATATTTCTTTAAAAAATAACATGAGGATTTTTATAGAGATTTTTGTATTGAATCTGTAGAGTGCTTTCAGTAGTATTGCCATTTTGATGATATTAACCCTTCTAATCCATCACCAGGAGATTATTTTCCATTTCCTCATTTCCTTTTATTCTTGAAGTAATGTTTTATAATTTTCTTTGTACATGTTTTTCCCTCCTTGGTTAAGCTGATTTTGAGATATTTTATTTTCTGAGACACAGTTGTGAATGGGATTTTTAAAAACATCTTTCTTTTATTTCATTGCTTGTGTATAGAAAAGCCATGGACTTTTGTATATTTGTTTTGTAGCCTGCCACTTTACTATACAAACCATTGTTATTAGTCTGCTACTTTACAAAGCATTGATTTTAGTCTTTATGATTTTCTAAATATAGTATTATGTCATCTGTGTAGTTGTATGGTTAGGTGTTTACAGTTAGGATGTCTTTGTATGTTAATGGTAAGTTATGGAGAAGTGAAGAATATCCAGAGTCCTGACCTAAGGGGCAAAATCACGATCCTGAGTTAGACATAGGCCCCCATGCCATGGAACTTCTTCATTGGGATTGGGCGGTACCAAGCCAGGGTGGCTAAGCAGCCCTTCCCTTCTTATCAACTATCAACTTTGAGGTGGGGGGTGACCTGTCGGGGCGGGGGGTGGAAATGGTGATTCTGAGTAAAAAGCAGGGTCCCTGACTCAGCTGAGCTTCCTCAGTTTTCTAGGACTGTGGCTGGGTAGAAAGACTAAGACTATTTTATTCTTAATTTCTAAAATATATTTTTATTTTATAAAGTAGTTCATGGGCTGGAGTGATAGCACAGTGGTAGGGCATTTGCCTTTCACGTGGTCGACCCATGTTTGATTCCTCTGCCCCTCTTGAGAGCCCGGCAAGCTACCAAAAGTATCCTGCCCGCATGGCAGAGCCTGGCAAGCTACCCGTGGCATATTGGATATGCCAAAAACAGTAATAATAAGTCTCACAATGAGAGACATTACCGGTGCCCGCTCGAACAAATCAATGAGCAATGGGATGACAGTGACAGTGAAAATAGTTCACAATATTTTATTACATTTAATATTCAGACACCAATCCCATAACCATTACACTTCCCACCACCTTATTTCAGGTGTTTTCACCCCAAACCCCAATCTCTGCTTCAAAGCAGAGATAATATATTTTATATTTCTTTTTTATGAAAAGCCTCTGAAAATGCTACAAGAAAAGTATCCTTAGAAGAAAGAGGATGAAGATTGTTGTATTTATCCAGGGGCCATTAAGCCCTTTTTTTAGAGATCACTAACATGTTAGAAGTTGAACCTTGTATGTTTTAATATGTGTATATGTGTGTGTGTGTAAAAAATATTTCCCTTAAAGATTGGTTGCATCCCACTTTGAACCCCATCAAATTTGGTGTGGTACTCTTGGAGTATGGGTAGGGTATGTGGTAGGAGATGTCTCGAAGTCACATGGTTCTATAATAGGTTCACTCATGAGTGAGGCTCTGTCTGAGCGTATGAAGAGAGGCCCTGAGCATGGCGGTGGTTGAGTTCTGGAGATTTTCAGCGGCTGGGGCTGGGTTACTTGGGGTGGGGAGGGGTCTCACCCACCCCCTCCGGGATGCCCCAAGTGAAACAGCCTAGCATGGGGTCGGGCGGCATGCTTATGGCAAGCATCAAGTTATGCTCCCTTTTGGGAGAGAAGGACATGCGATCTGGATGGTCGAAGATGACAAGATTATCTGGTACTAACTAGAAGTGGCTTATGGGCATGACTGCTGAGTTACCAGAGATGGAGGACTGGGGGATATGGGCAGAAGATCTCTGTTCCCGGTCCTGTTGAACCTAGAGTTCTCAGTCACAAAGTCCCACAACAATAAAACTTCTAAGAAAAAACTTGTTAAGATTTTAATTGGAATTTTCTTTTTTTCTATTAAATAGAGTAGGGAGATAATACCTTAAATAATGAGGCTTGTATTTAGTTTATGCATATTCATAAAATTATTAAATTATATTTTCTATTTTAAAATATTTCTTAGAATTTTCTCAACTTTATGGTGCAAATTTTTGCACATTATAAAAGTTTATTTCTAAGAATTTGGTGATTTTTTTACTACCTTTTTTTCCTTCTTTTTTTTTACAGTGTTTCACAGGGCTTACTTACTGCTGGCTCTGTAGTCAGGGATCACTCATGGTGGGATCAGGGAACCATAGAGGGTTCAGGGGTAGAATCCCAGTTGATCGTGTATAATGCAAGCACCCTACCTGCTCTACTATTATATTGCCTCCTGAATTATTTTATTTTTATTCACTCCTTTTCCCAGTTTTGAACTATTTTAAATGGCATAGTTTAATATTCATATTTTCTATATATTTTCCAGGAATTTAATTATAATAGATCTTGCATGTTACTATTCTATCTAAATACATTGTTAGATTCTCTTGGCAATTTAAATGGTTTGCAGTTTTTTCTGGATTTTTATGTTAATGATAGCTATAATGTCTCCCTTCTGGTCCCCAGTTTTGTTGTGACTTATCATACCAGACTTATGGTGCTGGGTTAAACCTTTTGAATAAAAGTAATAATAGTATATGTTCTTATCTCCATCTTGAAATATGGAAATTACATGCTCTGCTTAGCAAAAGATTCATTTGAGATGGTAATACTTTATCTTCAGAGACTTCACTGAGGTGTATGCTAGAAGCTAAATAATAAGTGGCTTTTCCTAATAACAGAGAATTTGATTATAATGGCAGCTTTGTCGTGACTAGAATGTATGATTTCAAACAAGTTACTTATCCTACACTAATTTATCCTTCACCAATGTCATTTAATATATGCATTAGGTATTAAATACAACTATGAAAACACTGATGAAACTTTATAAAGTGAATTTGTAATATATTTGTGAATTTCATAATTGAATAATACTTCTTATTGATAACTATATTCAATCCATGTCCATTTTCTAAGACTGTAATCTTACTCATATGAAATTATTTATCTGTAAATCTTGTGTTTTGTCTTTATCATAACAACCAATTTCACTTTTTAGGGGGGCTCCTCCCCCCAATTTCACTTTTTAAAGCTTTCAAGATTGGCAATTATTTTTATCAACTTTTTTTTGGCCTACATCTGGCTATATTTAGGGTTTGCCACTGGCACTGTTCTCAGGGATGACTCCTGGTGGGGCTTAGGGGAACGTGTGGTGTGCCAGTAATTGAATCTTCGTCAACAGCATGCAAGGCAAGCCCCTTACACACTGTATTATATTCCAGCCCCTCAGAAGCCTTTTAGTACCATCAACACTGATTTTACAGGGTTCTGGGAGATAGTACAGTAGTTAGGTCTCTTGCCTTGCGTGCATACAACCTGAGTTCAATTACCAGCATCCTGTGAGGACCCCCAACTCCCACCAGGAGTGATTCCTGATCAGTCAGTGCAGAGCTAAGAATGAACCTGTATACTGATTGGGTAGTGTGCCCCCAAACAAAACCAAAACAAAAAAGACCTTGTCTTGTTATTGATCATCATTTCAGTTAAAAATCAGGCAACTATTTTATTAACATTGCCTGGAAGTTTATGTGTCTTTATCTATGGCTGCTTTGCTATTTTATAAATGATTGTGGTGTGTGTGTGTGTGTGTGTGTGTGTGTGTGTGTGTGAGAGAGAGAGAGAGAGAGAGAAAGAGAGAGAGAGAGAGAGAGCAAGAGAGAGAGAGGGGTGTGTGTGTATGTGTTTGCTTTCCAAATGCAGGTCTTCAGTTTGCAAGACATATACTATACCACTAACATTCCTCATTCTCATCTTTTAATAACTTCTATTTTTCCATGGTTTGTCATTATATTCAAAACAAATTTTATGTTGCTGAGCTTTAAATACTTAAAAAAATTTGTGGCCTAATGTCTCTTACCATTGTAAAAATACATAAATACTTTTACCTGAAATATTGTTATTGTCCCATTATCTCTCTTTTCTCTTCATAATTAACTTTATGATAATTAATTATGATATTTAACATAATTAAATATTTATGATAATTAACATAATTAACTACATGCTAAAGTAGTAGTGTGTTATAATATATACTAAAGCTTTTATCATATTTTCAATACTTTTTGCTCTCAGATTCATTCCTACGCTGAGAATGGACCAATGATGAGGGAGAAAAGTCTTTCATAAAATGACCAGCCATCTTGCTGCAATTTTTAAGGGGTGAGGGGTGGGGCTTATTGTTTGTTTTTGAGCAACATCCAGCAATGCTTTTGGCTTTGGGAGCATTGGGTTACTCTTGGCTCTGCACTCAGGAATCACTCCTAGTGATGCTCAGGGCCTCATATGGAATGCTGGGAATTGAACTCTGCAGTTTTCTGCGCGTTCCCCTGGAGATCTCTCCAGCCCGCGGAGAGACAACAGTGGAAAGCGCTCCTAATTGGGTGGGTTCTGTGAGTGGTTCCGACCTGAAATAAAACTAGTGAGGATAATAAATAGGGGGCCCAAGACGACACATGCCTATCAAGGGCAACTTTATTAACAGCCATGCTGGTTTTATACTTTTCTTAGCAGGGGGTTGGTACATAAGTTGTCAATCATCAGGGAAGTGTCTTCTCAGACCAAATAAGGAAAGGTTCAGGGCGTACTTTGGTGGGCTTACAACATTCTCCAAGAGTAGGTTGAGAAATAGTAGGGAGAGGAAGGCAAGGGTTTATCTGGCAGGAGCATCTGTCAGGAGGAATGCACAAGGCTTTTAGTGTAGAGGAAGGCATTCTACTGTACCGGCTTTATGGTGTCTCTTAGTTAACTGCCCTGGGCTACTTTTACCTCTTGAGTTTAGCTATTTCCTTTGTCACAAGGGCACCTGTGCCTCAGGTTATGCAAAGCTGGTAATGGAATTTTCCGGTTTGTCCAGGGTAAAGGTTTCGGGGTCCTCTTTTGTTCAGGGTCCTGAGCAGTCCCCAACAGTTTTCTTTGAAAGCTTCTCCTGGTTGTCTCATTTTCTGAATGCTTTCAAACTCATCTTTCTTTCCTTCTCATTTTGAATTTTCTTTTACCATTTCTTATTGTTCTGAAAGTGTTAGGTGGTTATAAACTAGTTCCCACGACCAGAATTACAAGTCCCATGTTCCCTATACTCAAAATTTCAATTCAGCACACATTTATTAAGCTATAAAATTCCACCATTCAATTATTGTAAGTACACAGAGATTTTTCCCGGATATACTTCTTTTCTTGTGGTATGACATAGTGTCATTTTCTTAGTAACTTGACAAAAGTAATGACAACTCTTCTGTGAACATAAGTCTTACTCTGATATTTGAAAATGTGAAAATATGGAATGCAAGAAATTAGTGAAATGATCTCTTTGGTTCTTCATTGTCAAACAGAAGCCAATATACAACATGGTTAAGTTGGGGAGAGGGTTACTAAGCATGACTTCAAAGTATGGACACATTTTGACCTTTATTATCTCTTCTGTGACAGAAGCTGCAATAAAATCCAATTATAATACTTTTTACCACATTGGAAGCACAAGTGGCAGATCTGTTTAAATTCTTTCAAAGTAATATTGAATAACATAAGATTAATTTTTGGTTGTCTTTGTTGTTTAATTTTTTAAGCTAACTTAAAAAATATTACATGAACTCTTTAACATTCCACACAAGTTTTGGAAGATGACACACAGTCCTGATATAATCGACTTAATAATTTGAAAGGGGTTGGGGGTAGTAGAAGGCAACTTGGGAACACTGGCACTGGCGGATGTACGCTTGTGGAGTAATGGGTATTGGAATATGGTGTAACTGAAATCTAATCATGAGTAGCTTTGTAAGGGTCCATCTCACAGTGATTCAATAAATTTTTTTTAATTAGAATAGATTAATTCCTTTTTCTCTAGAGAACAGGGAAGAATCAGTAATAATATGTCTGGTTTGGGGGTTTCTCTGACTCATGAGGAATTTTTATTGTCCTATTATGACAAACAATAGCAGATTCAAAGCCTGATGTATAGTTTATAGAAAAAAAATTTCTAAGTTGATTTTGGTTTACATATACTTCTTTTAGAGGTTGGGGAATAACGTAAAATGCTGGAGCTCAGGTCTTGCATGCATGGTACTCCAAGTGTCATTATTATGGCCATGGTGGCCCTTAGCACTACTGGATCTGAGCAGCACTGGGCCCAAAAATCATTGTACTGCAGGCCCAAGCACTGAAATATTTTTCCCTGTTTGCTCAGTATCATGAGAACTGGTTCCTGCTCTTCTGAGAATTTCTTGAGACATTGAAAACATATACTTATTTTAAATTTTATATTTTCTAGCTTAATATATCTAATAAGAGATGATAGGATAGTGAAGGTATGGCACACAGTGGAATACTATGTATTTGTAAGGAATGATGGAATTATGCAATTTGCTGCACTTTGAATGGAATTGGAGATGTAGCACTGTAGCACTGTCACCCCGTTGTTCATTGATTTGCTCAAGTGGGCACCAGTAGCGTCTCCATTGTGAGATTTGTTGTTACTGTTTTTGGCATATCGAATACTCCACGGGTAGCTTACCAGGCTGTTGTGCAGGGCGAGATACTCTCCAAGCTTGCTGGGCTCTCCGAGAAGGACAGAGGAATCGGACCCGGCTTGGCTGCATGCAAGGCAAATGCCCTATCAATTGTTTTAGCCAGTGGTTGGTTTTTTGTGTTTTTTTTTTTTTGGCCATGCAGAGCTCTTTAATTTTATTTAATCCTATTCATTTATTTTTATTCTGTTGCCTTTGTCAGTGGCATCAAATCATTGAAGGTAACTTTGAGGTCCAAATCTTGAAGTCTTCTGCCTATATTTTTCTCAGTGTACTTTATGGTTTCTGGGCAAATCTCAAAATCTCATGGTCTTTGACTTTGAATTGACTTTTGTGTTAGGTGTAACATATGGAGTCAGCTTTAGTTATTTACATGTAGTTGTCAATTTTTCTAGCATCAGTTGTTGAAGAGGTTATCATTACTCCTTTATATGTTCTCAGATCCTCTATAGACAATTAACTGCCCATATACATGGAGTTTTATCAGAATATTTGCTTCAAACCCATTGATAAGAGGGTCTATATTCATGCAGTTTTGACCATTATAGCCTTCTTATACAGTTCTGAATTAGGTGATGAAATACTTCCAAATTTCTTATTTTCAGTAAGGTTTTAGCTATTCGTGGTCTTTTCTGATTCCATACAAAATTTATTATTGATTTTTCTGAATCCTGGAAGAAAATCATTCGAGTTTGAACGGGGATTGCATTGAATATATATAATAGCTTAGATAAGATAGTCATTTTAATAATATTGATTTTTTTCAATCTTCGAGAATGGGCCATTTTCCACTTCCTAAGGTCTTCCACTATATTTTTGTTAAGTAATTTAAAGTTATCATGGTAAAGATCTCCCATGTTTTGTGTTAAGCTGACTCCTAGGTACTTGGTGTTTTGGGATACTATTTAAATAAGATAGACTCCTTGATTATTTTCCCCCTGATTCATTCTTCATGTTTAAGAACATGACTGATCTTTCTGTATTGACTTTGTATCAGACCACTTTCCTTATCTGTGAAATATAGAATATTAGATGAGGAAATATATTGTAGTAAAAATTGGATGCTTAGATCATCTTTGACCTCAGTATTTACAGAGGAAACAGACAAATAAGAAAAGAAATCATGGGAAAAAAAAGAAAACTAGAACTAAGGGGTGAACAGGCATTAGGGCTTCAGTTATACCAGTGATATGAATGAGGGGTATAGTCATTTATTCAAAAACACACACTTAATAGAACTGAAAACATGAGAGTTAAGCAGTAACCACTGAAACTTTGTAATGTGCATGTCAAGTTGACAGGCAGGGGGTGGAGTGGGAGTTAGGATGGGGAGGGAATCTGGAAACACTAGTGGAAGAAAGTTGACACTAGTGGAGGGCTTGATATTGAATTATTGCATACCTAAAATTCAACTCTCAGTTACTTTGTAAATCATGGCTCTTCAATAATTCTTTTTTAAAAAAAGAGGACAAAACTGGTTCATTTCTGCTAGTAATGATACATTTCAGTTACCAAGCTCTCCATAGCAGCCTGTCCTGTTAATGAAATGCCTGCTTTTTTTCTATGCTCACCCTTTGCAGTAAGATTGCAATGATCAGATCCTGTCAGTTTTCATACACTTGTCAGTCTCTAGGAATGTTGGAGTGAGAACATGCAATTCTAATTAGGTAGCAGCAAATTACCATCTGGATTTAGTCCATTTTAAGGCAAAAGATTTTCCACACCAGATTTTGTCTTTGCAAGTGTATTTCCTGTTCTGAAATGAAGCATATCAAATTTTCAGGTAAAATAACTTTAGTGCTTCTTGGAACCTAAACAAAAACTGCTGACCAAAACTAGTCCAGCGAGGAAAGAAAGTAAAAATAAAATTTAAATAAGCCAAGAATACACCTCCTCATAACAAATTAAATAGAACCTATAATAATTACCACTACATTGGTTAATTTACAATGTCTTTATCTCTTTGAAATAACCCCCTAAAAGCTGAAAATAATTGTCCAAGTAAAAATATTTACCAAAATTTAACTTCCAAAACATTAGGACTCAACATAAAAATCTTAGACTTCTTTCCAGATTTTCAAACAGGATGTTTTGAAAAACAAATGCTCTCATGGATTTGGACACAATTTTACCTCTTCAGTATCAAGCAAGAACAAATCTCTTGGACTAAAAGACTAGCTCAAATTTTTATGTGCATAGCCTTGAGCAATCAGTGTCTTTGTTATTTTTTTTTCATCTGCAGAAGCTATTTTCTTACTTGGCTTTTTTTTTAATCACAACTCTCCTGCTATATTCTAAAATATAAATGATTTTGATTGTATGTATTGCTTAGTTGAATAGTGCAATGTGATTTGATTTTTCTACTTTTTGTTTATTTTCCTCAGAATTAAAAATTTCAAATTATCTTAGTTATTTTTGAAATTACTTTTTTGAAAATTTTAGTTCTTTAAAAAAAATGTTCTCTTTAAATAATCTAACAGTGCTAAAGAGATGCTTCAGTGTGTAAAGCACTTGCCTTGCGTGTGGTTCACCTAGGTTTAATCCCTGGTCTGTTGAACCCCACTAGGAATGATCCCTGAGCACTGAGACAAGAGTAAACCCTGAGCACAGAGTGAGAAGTAAGCTCTGAGCATTGCCATGTGTTTTATGTTTATTGGTTTTTACTCAGCCCAAGTAAAATACAGTGGTACTAGTATTTGCCTTCTTTATTGCTTTTTTTTTTTTTTTGCATTTTGGGTCACACCAAAATGTGACCCAAAACGCTCAGGCGTTATTCCTGGCTCTGCACTCAGGAATTACTCCTGGCAGTGCTGGAGGGCCATATGGGATGCTGGGGATCGAACCCAGCCAGGTCAGCCGCGTGCAAAGCAAACGCCCTACCCTCTGTACTATCACTCCAGCCCTGCCCTCATTTTTTAATGAGAAAACTTGAGCTGAGACAAATAAAATGTTTTTCAAAATAGGACCTAGTCTAGTATAATTAGTTTTTTTAATTTAATTTTTCAGCCCAGAAAATGATTTACTAATACCTCTTTGACCGTTTTTCTCTCCCCCCATGTCTGTATCCTCAGGTAACCTTAGTTATCACTGTCACTGTCACTGTCATCGATTACTGGTGCCTGCTCATCGATTTGCTCGAGCAGGCACCAGTAACGTCTCCATTGTGAGGCTTGTTATTGTTTTGAGCATATTGAATACACCATGGGTAGCTTGCCAGGTTCTGCCATGCGGGCGAGATATTCTTGGTAGCTCACCGGGCTCTCCAAGAGGGGTGGAGAAATCAAACCCAGGTCAGCCTCATTCAAGGCGAATGCCCTACCTGCTGCGCAATCGCTCCAGCCTGAACCTTAGTTATATTATAAGTATCTGTTGTCTTGTCTTTTTTAAATACTTTTCAATTTTATGTACTTACCTTGACATCTTGGTGTTACCATTCTTTTGTTTTTAACAGCTGAACAGTATTCCACTATGTATATGTGCCATATCTTCTTTATCCAACCATTTGTGAGTGAGTACCTTAGTTGCTTTTAATTTTTAGCTGCTTCAAATAATTCTGCATTAAGCATTTCAGTGGACGTTTTGGTTTGTCTTTTTATTTTTTGCATATTCAAAAGTGGCACTGATATATCAGTGGAACCTCTATCTTTAGTTTCTTAGTAAATTCCATGTTTTGTAAAATGATTGACTCAATTAGTATTACCCCCAAGAGAGAGCAAGAGTCCTCTTTTTCCTTACCTTATCCAGCACTAATTACTGCTGCATTTAATGGTAGTCATTCTCAAGAGATAAGGTAATGTTTCGTTATGGTCTTATTTATTCATTTTCCTAGTGGTCAGAAATGAGCATTTTTCATGTTTATCTGAAAAATAAACATGATAATTTTTTTAAAAAATATAAACTTTTATCAATGATTCATTTCTTTGTTTTCCACAAGGAGTGTTTGCTAAATCTTTAGCCTATTTATTGATTGAGTTATTTTATTGCTGGGGTCCCCTCGAGGGGGGCGGGTTTAGTCTCCCTCCCTTCCCCAAGCAGAATCCCAGCAGCCAAGATCCTCTAGAACCCAACAACAGTCATGCTCAAGGTCACTCTCCACACACTCAGATGAGCCTCACGCATGAAGGAACTGGCAGAGGAATCCAAGTGTGCAAAATCCGT
Source organism: Sorex araneus (assembly GCF_027595985.1). Lineage (NCBI taxonomy): Eukaryota > Metazoa > Chordata > Mammalia > Eulipotyphla > Soricidae > Sorex > Sorex araneus. The sequence continues at coordinate 25,812,575 of NC_073305.1, forward strand.
GGCTGAGATCCCCAAGCCTGCTTGGATAGGGACTGGGCCTCCTCCACCCAGATCCCCAGTTCCCCGTAACTTGGCAGTCACACCCACAAACTGTCCCTGGCACCATGTATGCAGAGACTATAAAACAAAGCTCCCAGAAGAGAGCAACACAGAGTCTCCTGCCCCTGCACCTGGTGGTCTTTACCGGGCCCACTCAGAGGGGAAAAGTTGAGTTTCCCTCCCCGCCCTGAGCAGAACCCTGGCAGCTGAAAACCTCCGGAACCCAGCCACAGCCATGCCTAAGGACATTCTCCACATGCTAAGATGAGCCTCACGCATGAAGAAACTAGCCAAGGAACCCAGTTATGCGGGACCTGGGGCTAAGATCTCCAAGCCTGCTTGGATGTGGACTGGGCCCCCTCCACCCAGATCCTCCATTTTCCAGTAGATAGGCAGTCACACCTAGAAACTGCCCCTGTTGCCGTGTAATCCATTCAATGGTCAAGATCCAGAGACTATGAAACAAAGCTCCCAGAACCTCTTATTGTCTCATTCTCTCTCTCAGAGAACCCAGCAAGCTACCGAGAGTATCCTGACCAAACAGCAGAGCCTGGTAAGCTCCCTGTGGTGTACTCAATATGCCAAAAACAGTTACAATGATGAGTCTCATTTTCCTGACCCTGAAAGAGCCTCCAATGCAGTACCGTTGGGAAGGACGAGTAAATCTCCCTGTAATGCTGCTAAAATCTCAGGGCTAGGACTAATGGAGATATTACTGGTGCCCGCTTGAGCAAATCGATGGACAACAGGATGACAGTGATACAGTGATCTTGACTCCACTGTTCTTCCTGCACTAACATACTCCTCATAGACCTGGGCCCTAGGAAAACAGGATGAAAACGCTATTTGGGTCTCTCAAAGAGGAATCAAAAGAGCTATGCTTGGAGTATCACATTTTACTCAAGTGAGAGAAGGAATCCGGAGTTCCGACCTCCATCAACGATCAGAGATCAGGAACACTGCCTCATTTGCCAAGGCGTCAAAAATCAGATGAGTTGGACACGTAATGTGATTTGGAGATGAACTGCTGGACTAGAGCCATTACCGACTGGATTCCACGGGATGTCAAAAGAATGCCTGACTGCTCACCTACGAGATGGTCACCTTCTTCGTCAAGACCCTGAATGAACGGTTTGATGTTCTTCGTATTCCTGGAGTGAGCAGACGCCATTGGGTTATACTAGCACATGACAGGGACAAATGGAGATGTTACTGGCATCCGCTCGAGCAAATCAATGAGCAATGGGATGACAAGTGATACAAGCGATTGCTTTACAAAAGCTTTTCAATTTAATATAGCCCAAATCACACATACTTCCATTTTCATTCCTGTTAGAAATACCACAAATACAAATTTCAAGGAATGATTTATTTATGCTACCCTCTGTGTTTTTTATAATTTTGGGTTGGGTCTTACATTGAGATCTGTACACCATTTTGAATTCAGTTTGTATATGGGGCTGTTGGAATTTCAGTTTTATTCTTTTGTTGCATACTTTTCTCAATACCATTTATTTAATAGAATCTCCCTTCTCTGATATTATACCATAGATCCTTTGTCATAAATTAGATACCAATAAAGATATGTCTGTTTTGGAGTTTTGAATTTTTGATTGTTTGTTTGGGGACCTCACCTGGCTGTACTCAGTGTTTTCTTTGGCTCTGCACTCAGGAATCACATCCTGGCAGTGCTCAGGGGGTCACACAGGATGCCAGTGATTGAACTTGGGTCCGTTGTATACAAGGCAAATGACCTGTCCATTGTACTATCCCTCTGGACCCTAAGATCTTTTAATTTTTATTCCAATATCAATAATTTTAATAACTGTCAATCACTTTCCATTTTTCCTTTTCTTCCACAGTGGCTGTATCTTTGAGACTTTTATGATTCCATATACCCCTTAGATATTTTTCTTCTCTTTCCTTAAAGTATGTCAGTGGAATTTTTATTTAGATTGCATTATATATTTGCTTTAAAAAGAAAGACATTTTAACAATTTTAATTCTCCCCTTTCATGTACATAAAATGTTTTCCTGTATATTTTTTTTTATCATCTCAGCTGTAGTTGATCTCTCTGTCCTGGGTATATACTGTCACTGTCACTGTAACATTTAAAAAATTCTCTATTTTCATTTACTTGGGGTTTTAGAAGGTAAAAGATGCATTTATTCACTGACCATTCACTGTCTTTTTCTATGTCTCTTAACAGTGTTATGATTTTGTTGTATAGTTCTGATATCTCCTTTTCATTTCTAAATTTATCCCTTGGTATTTCACTTTTTTCCATGAATTATAAATGGGGTTATTTTCTTAATTTTTTTTCTTCTCATCCATTATTTGCATACGAGAATGCAACCAATTTTATATGTTGGTTTTGTAACCAGCCGCTTTGTTGTAACTCATTAATTGTTTCTAATAGCTTTTTAATGGAGTCCTTAGGGTTTTATATTGATATTATCATACCACCTATAAATATAGTTTCAAGTATTTTTTTCCAATCTGAATTCTCTTCTTATTGTCTAATTGCTCTGACTTTTCTTAATTTCTTTTAATTTTTTTATAGTTACAATAAGGTGAAGTTTAAAAGATGAATAATTTTTAAAGAAAAAAATAATAAACATTAAGATGCCCATTTCCTACAATTAGTTAACAGATCAACTACATAAAATGTTGGTAGCATGATAACACAGAGGAGAAAGATTATTGGAAGTCTATTTTTGTTTTTTTCACTGACGAATTAAATAAACATGTACATAGAACAGCACTTTCTCATTACTCAGGTCTTAATCTTACTCCTATTCTGGTGTCACTAATCTCTGTAAACCCTCAAGCAGAAGTGTTGCTTACATTTTTATTGCTTACATTTGACCATTCCTACTACAATAGCATAATATATATGCATATGTAATTTCTATTATAATTGGATTAGAGATGTTACTACTGTATTTCTTTCCTGGGAGTAGGGAACTAATCCAAAAATATGCCCATGTCATTCTGGATATTCTGTTGGGTAAACTTGAATCAAGTTTCCATTTATCACCAATTTACATTAACCTTTCTCACTGATATTTAAGGTCTTCAAGGGTTATTGCAAGTTCAGAGACCATATATATTGCCCTAAAGTGGTTAGACTTCTTTTCTCTTTTCTAATCCATATTTTCCCCCTGATATCTGACCACAAATTGGTACTATTTGGAAAAGCTTAGGCTAAGAGTCACAATGTAGTTTAATCTGAAAACTCGTAAAAGGCGAGAAACTTTAGGAATAATATTTTTAGATTCACTTACAGGCTACTAAGAATATTTCTGCTCTGTATGTCAGACAATAATTTTAAAGGACTACCAGTCTATTCCATTTTTATGAACTGTATAGTTAATCAGACTACCTGTTCTTTTATCTGTAGAAATGAGGGTCTCCTTCAACTACAAAAGAAGCTTTCTTTACATACTCATAAACTTTAGTATTTGTTTTTAATATTCATTTTTTCCTAGGGTCATAATTAACCAGATGACTCTTTACCTTGATGATCTTGTTTCTTTTGAAACTAGATTCAACACTTGTCTCTCAGTGACTTACTTTCCATTTGTACTTCACATACTGCCATCACTGGTGATAGAGTAGTTGGGGTTATACTACATGTTTTGGATTATCTGCTTTTGATTTCTTCCAACAGAGAGGAATCCATTTCCCTTCAACATACAAGAAACCCAACATTAGGATTTCATCGTGAGCATTTGATCTTTGAGACTACTATTAGTTCTAATTCTTGTATCAAGGAGTGGTCTGTCATTATACAAAAGGCATGATCAATGGCAAAATTTAAGAACGTTTAATGGAGAAACGTTTTGGAAAGCATAAATGCATGTATGCTAAGTACTTTTCTATTTGGCACTATTAGATGATTATTGGGATTTAATAATCCCAATGGGCTGGAGTGATAGCACAGCAGGTAGGGTGTTTGCCTTGCATGCAGCTGACCCGGGTTCAATTCCTCCATCCCTCTCGGAGAGCCCAGCAAGCTACTGATGATATATCACCCACACAGCAGAGCCTGGCAAGCTACCTGGGGCATATTTGATATGCCAAAAACAGTAACAACAAGTCTCAAAATGGAGACATTGCTGGTGCCTGCTCAAGCAAATCATTGAGCAATGGGATGACAGTGATACAGTGATTGGGATTTAATATTTGCAATATAGAATTCCATTCAACAACCAACCATGTTACTGAGACTACCTAATCTCTACTTATCACATTTCCAAGATCATTAAATGCAGGTATTTCTGGGGTGTGTATAGGAAAATTTGCCCTGTTAACTTTGTATCAGGGCAGGGAATTAGGATGATATTGTCACTATAATGCTATAATACTATACTAGTTTGTACTCTTCCACTGTCTTTTATTATGGAAATTTTTGAATTATCTCAGCTATAGTTGGCCTCTCTGTTCTGAATATATAAGAGAATTTTAAAAATTCTCTATTTTCATTTACTTAAGGTTTTTGAAGGTAAAAAATGCATTTATTCACTGACCACTTTAATCTTTTAATTACTAAGTAATCCTTGTTTTTAGAAGACATGTTTTATTGTATATTTTGTTGCACATTAAAGCACAAAGCTTCTAGGAACATATTTAAAAAAGTTAAACTTGGACTCATCATGCAGAGTATTATTTTTGAAGTATTGTTTTTACTGTTTAGCCAAGAGATAAAATTGAGTATGAAAATCTCTATTTAATAAGACATGGGAGTCATATTCCTATCTCAACATTCTACTTTAGGCGAGTTATTGAGAAATACAAATAAATCTTAGTGTGGGGTCACACATTACACATGTATACTCGTCTATGTGAACTTGATTGCATCTATTTTGATTGCTATTAAACTGAATGTGTTTAGAAGTGTACTAGCTTACATAAGAAAGTATTGATATAGAAGAGATGATTATAATTTTCTTTGTTACTTTTATCTCCAAAGATTTTAACTACAGCTTTACCAAATGTAGATATTAGAGAATGGAAGTGGCTCTATAACCTGTTTATAAATATTAAATTGTCACACTACAATAGATTGCTTTTAAGAAAGAATAATTTTTTCAGAATACATTTTTAAGAAAACCTTGTTAGCAACTTAATAATCAGTCAATGATAAAAACAAACCCTTGTGGGCAAAACAGCAAGCATTCAAATTAATGTTCTATTATTTTAATGCTTTTTATAGCACAGTGTTCTGTGTTATTTATTTTCAGAAGAAAATCTTGTAAAAAAATAATGATCTTGGGTAGTGTTTCAGTGATAAATAAATCATAAAATACTGATAAATTCAGTGGAAGAAACCTATTTGACTATAAATCGTAAACACTTTGGAGCATTAAGGATTCTTATTCTTCCACATATTATTTCACATTGCTATTAAAATACCACAGCTCTGTGAAATAGTAACTAGAAATATTAGTATAAGAACTATTGTAAACTGAAGTTTCTCCTAATTTTGTTTTACTTTCATCCCCACACTACATATGGTCCACGAAGTACTGCCAGGAGACCTCTGAGCACAAAAACAAGAGTAAGCCCTGAGCATGACCAGGTGTTGCCCCAAAACAACAGCAAAATATTTGTTCTCCTCCTGAAAAATTGATGGTGAAGTTTATTTTACTCTACGTGACTGTAATTTTCAAATGCTTTCATTTGAAAATATAGAGCATTTCTCTAACCTCACTTTCAGGATTTCCATCTAGGAAAGGAAAGAGAGACTAGCGATTATTTGACATGAATTAAATTTGCAATCAGGGGGCCAGAGCAGAGAGCAGGAAGGGTAGGATAGTACAGCGGGTACATTTTCCTGGCACTTGGCCAGCCCAGGTTTGATCCTCGGCATTTCATATGGTTCTTTGAGCACCACTAGAAGTAATTGCTGAGTGCAGAGCCAGGATTAACCCCTGAGCATTACCGGGTGTGACCAAAGATGCCAAAAAATAGGAAAAAAATGTAATTGAATATAATTTATAGTAGAGCCTGTTTAATTATCTGCTTATTTATTTACTCTTGATTATGTCTATGAATATTTAATAATTTGATTCTTCTTTATTCAATGGTAAAAATCAAGAACATATATTTGAAAGCAATTTAGCAAGTTGGGATTATGCATAGTCTTTTCTGTAGAAGTTTTAGCTTAGTGTAAGTGATACACATATAAAGAGAATATTATACAAACAGAAAATAGTAAATAAATATTTCCATAGGGAAATAATTTAAAGGTATATAATATATGAAGACCACATCATAAGTATTCTACATACCTTATGACATACTATGTATATGGGTAAGTTTTATGATTGCTAAATGAGTAAGTTTTATGATTGCTAAACTATACACCCAACGATAGATTTCTTATTAGCCATTTATTAGCCATACTAGAATTATTGTAGCCAAATAATAAATTAAGCATAATGTAATGAAAAAATATAGAGGTAGAACATCTGAACCTCAAATATGAGAGTAGTAGAGCCTTTCAAAAAATATAGATTAAAAATTAGACAACAAAGTACATGAATTTTGTTCCAGGCCTAGAAAACATTAGAACAAAGGAACCAACAGGTAAGACAATATATGCATTTTAGAAATGGTAGCTTATAAAGGGCAAAGTAGAGCAATCGAACTGGAAAGAAAGATGAAAGATCAGATAATGGACAGTTTGGATTGTTAAAAAACAAAATATAGAAAGTCTTGGAGATATAATAATCAGCATTTATGGGTGATGTGATGTTCTCAATCTCTTTCAACAGGAAGAGATCTTTTTCTCATTCCCTTTATAGCTGATACCTTTGGATTATTTGCTATCTCATCTTCTGGCTGTGAAGTTTAGATGTTTGCCACATTTTTGAACTCTGATTCTTTAAAAAACATTTTCTAACAGGTTTTAATGACAAAGAGAAGCATAGCACTACAGCACTGTCATCGCATTGTTCATCGATTTGCTCTAGTGGGCACCAGTAACGTCTCCATTGTGAGACGACTTGTTACTGTTTTTGGCATATCGAATACACCATGGGTAGCTTGCCAGGTTCTGCCGTGTGGGCAGAATACTATCTACTCTTTTATGTTTGCTTTTTGTTTCTTGAGTCACTCCCGGTGATGCACAGGGGTTACTCCTGGCTCTGCACTCAGGAATTACTTCTGGCAGTGCTCAGGGGGCCATATGGGATGCTGGGAATTGAACCCGGGTGGGCCGTGTGCTAGGCAAATGCCCTACCTGCTGTGCTATTGCTCCAGCCCTCGCAGGCAGATAATCTCGGTAGCTTGCTGGGCTCTCCGAGAGGGCTAGAGGAATTGAACCTGGGTCGGCTGCATGCAAGGCAAATGCCCTACCCACTGTGCTGTTGCTCCAGACCCAGAGAAGCATAAACACACAAATTTAAAACTTGGCTGATTTTTTAATTCTTTCAAAGTAAGATACAAAATCAAAGGAAGCATCAATGGCACGAGCAAATAGACTCTTGCCATGAAGTATGACTAGCATGCTGCCTCATAATCCTTTTGCAAGGGAAACACAAAAATGGCTGACAATAATACAATCTACTACAATGGACTACCAGTTGGTAAATATCTGCCATTTTAAATGATGTCATAGACATAGAGCACATCAAAGAGCTATCATTGAGAAAATTTCTTAATATTTCTATCAAAAATTACTTGAATTTTTGTATATCATTATACAAATAAATATATATTTGGATAAAAATAAATCCTTTCCATAGGGAAATAATTCAAAGGAATATGTAATATGTAGAGACCTTATCAGTAGTATTCTACATGCCTTATGGTAGAGTCCAATTTCACCCTTAATAGTGGTCTGCACTCCATCGTGAAAAAAAACACAGCATGGGTGTAGAGCAGATAAGGTGCTTGCTTTGCAAGTGGCCAACCCAGGTTTGATCCTCGCCACCATGTAGAGTTCCTTATGCACCGCTGGGAGTGATCCCTGAGAACACAGCCTGGAATAAATCCTGAGCATTACAGGATGTGGCCCTAAAATCAAATAAAAACAACACACAAGAAACCCAACACTAGTGGAATGATATAACTTAATCCATGGGAATCTATGGGTAGAAGAACACATCAACCCTTGAGTGTGTTCCTGCGCCACCTTTTACTCATTTTCCACAAATCTGAAATCTTTTTTCTTGAACCTCCAGTGCTATCATCTGCAAATGGTCTCTTTTACTTGTGAAACCAAGCACAAAACTACTCACAAGTGTATTTTACCAATGGAAAACATTTCACAAGCGTTTAAAGGGCAACTGGAATTGAATCCTATTTCTTTCCCTTTATTGTGTGACTCAGTGATAAATCCCACAGGACCTCAGTTTGCCCATCTATAAAATTGCTTACCTGTGTATTTTGTAAAGGTGAAATGAGTCCACACATGTAGAACATGGAGAATTCTGCTTACCAGAAATTAAGCAGTTAGTGTGCCTGAGCAATTATTATGGGCAACTAAACAGCTTCACTCCAGATTCTTGTCACTTGCCTAAACTCAAAAAAATACCTTAACCTATGGACCTAAAATGTATATATTTTGTATCCCCTCCTCTGAACTGTTATTTAAGGCAAAAATCAAATCAATCAGCAAGGGGCATTATCAATAACACCCTCATTATTAAGTCCATGACAGAAATCGTCACTCACACTGCTTTTGTGTCTGATTGTAAGAGACTGTATTTTACTATGAGGGTCTTAAGCCATCAGAATCACAAGGTCTAGAGAGCTGTGCTCAGCAATAAGGACCATTTTTGCTGAAAGATTAATTACTTTATTGTTGATGAGACTGTCTTTCCAGGGTCTTTTTAGAAGACAGGATTTTTTTTTTGTCTTTTTTCTTTGTTTTTTAGGTGATGCTCAGCACAATTTTCATTGGCAAATAGCCATGCTGGGCAGCTACTGTGAAGGAAGTGTATACTTCTCTTTGAAGAAAACCTTAAGAAGTGAGAGACACAACCAAATAAATAGCCTACCATCCAGCTCATTTTGACACTTTTCATGTTTCTGTCTAAAACCTAACGCATCCTGAGAGTTTAGTAAGTGTATTAAAAGGCCTTCACCTCTTTCATGAAACTATAATATATACAGATATTTCTATATCTTGGGCGTTTGTTCTTATCTGAATGCTCTACTTGACAAAAATAATCCTCTTAAATACTGTTGATGTGAACCAGGCAATTCATGAGTGATGGAAGTTAGTTAGGGCCGGGCTACCATAACACCCCATCATGTTAGACACAGTCCTGCTGCTTTGCCAGCCTGCCTGCTTCGGGGCTTGCTTCCTGATTAGTCCTAATGCTTATTTTTCCTTGGGCGAAAATGTCACTTTTACCCAGAATTATGCATCTTTCCAAAGAAACAAATGCAGAACAATGCCTGCTTTCCTGTATGACCATGGATACCTTTCTTTCTCAGGATCTCCCAATTGATGACTCATTATACATGGTGTGTTAATGACCTGAGCAGGGCATCTCATGGGGCTGAGTGGAATTAAAAAGGCAAAGCATTTAAAAACTCTTAAATGAGGATTTTTTTTTCTGTTGGTGTTTTATCTTTCCTTGAGAATAGAGTATACGACAGATTTTAGATAGTAGATATCTTTTTGGTTAAAAAATATAGTTTGAGGCTATGGATGTGATTCTGAGGTAGGGCACTTGTCCTACATGTTTGAGGCCCTGGGTTCAACTCTTGGCTGGCATCACTAGGAATGATTCTTTTTTTTTTTTTTTTTTGCTTTTTTTTGGGTCACACCTGGCGATGCACAGGGGCCACTCCTGGCTCATGCACTCAGGAATCACCCCTGGCGGTGCTCAGGGGACCATATGGGATGCTGGGATTCGAACCCGGGTCGGCCGCGTGCAAGGCAAATGCCCTACCCGCTGTGCTATCACTCCAGCCCCCAGTAGGAATGATTCTTAAATAAAGCCAGGAGTGATTGCTGAGCACTACTGGGTATGGGCCCAAGCCAAATATAGTTTGAATTAAATGATAATTCTGAATTTAGAACCTAACAAAAGAATGTTCTAATTAATTAAATTTTTATTTCAGGTAAAGTGTTAAGTCCAACTCATGTATAAGTAGTATAAGGACAAATTCTTATTCTAGAAGTTATGTTTTGGTAGATTTTTCAAGATATAGTGAAAAGATGAAAGGTAAAGTGCTTTCATCATTTGAGTATTATGGGAATTAGATTGAGGTTAGAGCTTGGAAAACATGTAGGGAGGTTTGTGTGTGTGTGTATGTGTGTGTGTGTGTTAAATTTTAGTTGAAATAATAACAGCTATGAAAAGAAAAAGGATGAGGGGCATGAGAGATAGAGAGACAGAGAGGAGGTGATAGAGTAAGACAGAGAGAGAGACAGAGAGACAGAAAGACAGAGAGACAGACAGAGAGAAAGGGAGAGAGAACACAATTGAAGTTATACTATGAAAGATATCAACAGACTGCTTTCTTGGAGATAAGGAATAATTCCAGACTCATGACTTAAATTTTGTGTAAATATATTGTTCGAGATTCCCATAAAAAATACAAACTGTGAGGTTGTCTCACATTGGAGGGGACAAGTCAAAATGCAAGTGTTGAGGCTTCCATTTAGGCATAGTTGAGATGACCCTGGATCATCAAGTTCAGCTTGGGGCTGGAAAGATTGTTTAGTGTGTGGAAAGAGAGAATACTTGCCTTGTATGCTGTCCATTCAGATTCAGGTCCCTAACACCCCATGTGACTGATCTGCATTCTTTCAGGAGCTATCTCTAAGTGCAGAGAGCCACATAAATCAGCTAAGGGTGATAACTAGACCTGAAAATGGTTTTAGAACAGTGTTACCCATGAAGATTATAGGTGGTAATCTTTGTGGTGAGGGAGTTTAGGGAAAGGGTGGAGTATGGTGACTTGACATGATAATGAAGATTTGTGTGTGTTTTAAGCATTTGAAAGTGACATATAGGTCATTGGTATATACGCAATAGACAGGTAAACTGATTTAGAATCAGTTGTTAGAAGATTTTGTAGGTGTCTTTCCACAAAGGACATGGAATCTAAAGTGGGAGCTAGAAGGTTATAAAACCCTTCTCTAACTTAGAGCTCAAGAAAATAATTGGTACTCCAAAATTCCAAGTGGGGATACTTGTCCCATTCTGGATTCTTCAGAAGGCTGATATGTGGACAAATGGGATAAGATACTTGAAGGCACATGTTTAGAACAAAGTTTTGGGAAGCATAAATGATATTAAATCAAAATTAAAACCATTTTGATTATCCCTCTGACTCACAAGATTTGACTAATTGTGGTCTGAAGTTCTCACCAGCTGAATTATGACTAAAAGGCAAATTATGCTACTAGGTAGTTTCAGAGAATGTAGCAGGGACATAGAATTCACAGGGCTGGATGCACTGTGGAGTTACAGTTTGATATGGGGATATCTGATAAAATAATTAAAATAGTCATGAATTTATGACAGAGTGGAACTGAAAATTCCTTTACATGTTGAAAAAATCAATTATAGAACTTTTAAGATTCTGGGATTCCCTTTGGCTACCCTACTATTTTTGGGAGGATTGAGTGCCAAATTTCTAACAATGATTAAATGAAAGAATCTATAAATTTATGATATTTATTATCTCCTGACTGCCAAAATTTCTAATAGTGGCTATTTTTAAGAATTTATGGTATTGGCATAGATGCTGGAAGCAATTCTAAAACACAAAAGTTGTTCAGTAACAACTGAACCACTTGGTATACTGAACCACTTCTGAAAATGTTTGCATTGAAATATGTAGGGAATCTTTGGAAGTGTGAACATAGGGATTTGTGGATACCTTCAGAAACATTTTTACAAGTGCTTAATATAAATTACTCAAAAGTCTGTTGACAGTAAGGCAATTAAAATAATAATTTTAATAACATAACAATGTTGAATAATTAAGTGGATATATTTGATTTTATAGAAACATAATGACAGCAATTCTAAAAGAAAAATTATTCACGTGTTCAATATAAAACTTCCAATTATTCTTATATGTCATGGTTTTTTGTGTTGTGGACATGAGAAAAACAACAACAAGAAAATTTCTATATGAGCATATTAGCTTTAGTTGCTTTCTATTGGCTGGTTAGATGTGTGTGTGTATGTATGTGTGTGAGAGAGAGAGAAAAGGAAAGAGATTTGTTAATCTTTCTCTTTTTTAATCAGTGTTTTCTAATTTTCCCATAGAAACACATATTGCTTTTATGATTTAAGAAACGGAAAAATAAGTAGAATACAAAAGGGTAACTTAACATAGCATTGCATCCCAGAAACCATTTTATAAAGAATGAGAGTTTATTTTCAGTGGAGAGTTGAGAGCAGTCATTTTTCTGTTCCTGCCTGCTCGTAATCCCATCTTGTGGAACTGCCCAGCCTGTCTCAGCGGTTCTTTGCTCTGTGGGTAGAGTATTCCCTGTTGACCTTGTTCTTACTGTGCTTGGCAAAAATACACTAGACTACAATACCTGCTAACCTTTGAAGGTCATGGATAGCTTCCTCTTATCTAGTGCAAACTGTCTTTAGGCTCACATGTTGTTTTTTCGCCCTGCTTCTGATATGAGTCTGGAGGGAATGTCTTCAAGTAAGCTTTAGGAGGAGAAGCTGCTGTCATCTGTGAATGCAGTTAATTAGAATAACATTTGCTTTTAAGTATTCAATATTTGGCACGATTTATCAGACCTAAAGGTTATGTTGTTCTATCAGATAAGCTGGGCTCCAAGGGATGTCTGTTGTCTCCCCAGACTGGTGCTAACTAAATATAGGAATCTGAGGTGAATAGGAATAATTGCCTTAGATATTAAATTTGTATATTGTAATGATGAAGCTTATCTAAGTCGTTTATGGCATTATTGACAGACAGACTTTCTCTATATGGACAAATGGCTCATTGCTCAAATATTTCTTGGAAAGTGCTAGAGGGAAAGGTTGATTCCCTTAAGCACACCCGGAGCTAATCCAACCCAACTGATATAAAAAAAAACTATTTTATGATTGACAGAGTTTTGCATGCATTCTTTAGTATCTGACAAATTGTCCAATCAAGGGATATATCAACCATAGAAAGAGGAAACACCACTTCTGCCCCTATTTTAACTATCAGTCATATATGTCTGATCAAATTGCTCAAAACATAATCTATGCTTATGTGGGAGAAAACTTCTCTCCTCTTTTAGGATTTGCTGATTAAAACACACAGTATAACTCTGACCAAGGGCCTTACTCCATGACATGCATGGGAGGGAAGTGATAATGTTATCTTTTAATATAATCATCTGCTTTGATAGAGAAAAAGAAATCTGAATATTTACTAAGGACTTGGAAGAAAGCAAGGAGGAGGTCAATAGTGGAATTGGGTCTTCTGCCTCAGGCTGTTTTTTATTATTTTCACCCAAAGGAATTAATGCGAATTGATAAATTCACTCAGAGATGGTAGTTCATTTAAGAGGTAAAAGATATATGAATAATATTAAGGAAAATACTCAGTAGGGCCTAGGCTCATGAATAGTTTTTAAAGGAATGCTTATTTGCTTTGATGATGGCTTCATTCATCATGGACAGAAAGAAGAATCTTGGTATTCTGTGTACCTTTCTACTTCAAATCCTTTGAATTAAATGAACCATTTCCCTGTTTCTCTCTTTTCCTGTGTTTCAAGATGGGCTAGGGTTGAATGAATGCTTAAAAGCAAACTACTGTATTTTCCTCAATATATTTTATGAACTCAGGTCTTTTATTGAAGTCTTTTAACCCATGCTGAGTTGACATTTGTACATGGTGCAAGAAAGGAGTCTGAGTTCATTGTGTTACAGATGACCAGCTCATTTTCTCAGCATTATTTAATTTTTACTTCTCTGCTTCATACTCTGCTAGTTTGTCAAAGATTAGCTATCTATATACTTTAGCATATGGATGTTGAATCCATAGGTAACTTCAGTGATGCAATCACACTGGATAAGCAAACAGAAACAAAGTTAAACAAATTACACTGTATCAAACTAAGAAATTTCTATACTACAAAAGAAAAAGAAGCAAAGCCAGAATTTTTAAAAATCCCCATAGAATGGGAAAAAATGCTTTTCCACTATTTATCTGACAAAGGGTTAATATCCAAGATACATAAAACCCTTATAAAAGTGAACAAGACAAAAATAATCAACCACATCAAAAAATGAAGAGATGAACAGAACATTCCCCCAAGAAAATATAGGCAATGGCCAATAGGTATTTGAGAAAACACTCTGTATCACTTCTCAGGGAATGTAAATTAAAACAATAGTAAAATTGGCACACACAAAATAGCAATAATCAGTGTTGGAGGAGATATGGGGGAAAAAAATGGAACCTCTCATCGACTGCTTGTGGGGATGTTGAATGCTTCGACCCCTTTGGCAAACAATTTGGAGGCATTTCATAAAAGTAATTAAGCTTTCATATAACCCAGCAATTCTACTTTTTGGTATCTATTCAGTGGCTCAGAAACTCTAATCAAAACTATTTCACTCTTATGTTTATTTTAGCATTATTACTGACAGCCAAAATCTGGAAACAATCTAAGTGTCTAAGCACAGATAACTGGATAAAGAAACTGTGGTATTTATACACCATGGAATACTACTTAGCTCTAAGAAAAAGCAAAATAATTCACTTTGTTTTCATGTGGATGGAACTGGAGAATGTCATGCTAGGTAACAGAGAAAAAAATAACCCTAGATACAGCTTGAGAATGTTTCTATCCTTTTAATGTCATATTTTCTAAGGCCAAGAAAGCAAATTTTGATAACCTTGAACTTGGTCAGTGATCCACTTGTTTTGTACTGGATTCTTCTCTTGGTTATGAGCCTTTGTATTCAACTTGGTAGTTTGAAAGTTTAATATCTGTGCCATTCTGAAATAGTTATGTCCTAAAGATCATAATAAATTGATTCAAGACAGAATTTTCACCCAAACATACATATGTGAAAATGAAAATGAAAATAATCATTATAAATGGTGGCAACATATATATGTAAGAGAAAATTATACATAAAATATACTTAGTAGCAAATCAGACCTGTATCTAATATGTACTGAGAATTCTTAGGAAAGAGAAAACACCTATCAAATAATTCCTGAGGGATTTTATAATGGAATTGTTAATAACAATTCCCCTCTCAATCTTTACTTTCCTGGGATTTAAAAGGCACAAGGCACAGCGTTTAAGGTTAGAAGGAGATATTCTGAAATAGGAGAATGGACAGTGTAAATGTGATCAATAATTCACATATTTTGGGAAGAAATCATAAAACTTTGCCTTTATTGGAAAAATATTTCCTTTGTGCAAACATTATAAAACTTGACAATATAATGTTTTGTTATTCCCTTAAATGAAATCTTTGTTTTAATACCAGAACTAATAACTATTGTACCTGATCCTTAAACATGCTATCACACCACTTCCCGTTGATTGTTTGCTGACTGGCATTTATCCAGAGAAGAAATAAATTCTTCATCATTTGTTGACAGAACGTAATGGTACAACTTAAACATTCTCTGAATCTAAACTGCAAGAATGATCTCCCCGAATGTTTTATTCCAAAGAGATGCCTCTGAGATCCTTGAGGAAAAGTCCTGCATAACAAATTTATGTCTTCAAAAGCAAAGAAATTATACCCGTAAGCTTTCTAAAGTATCTGCTCTAAGTGGTGGTTCAGGGTCTGTCTAGGGATAGAGTTTGGCTGGAAGTAGCAATTATTCTCTTGTTAGTGTTGTGCTTTCTCTGGCAAACATTTCCAAGGGTGCCTGGTGTGATACTAAGGATGTGGCCTTCCACTGTGGGAAGCCAGCCAAGCTAGAATTTGGCTGTCTTTTAATACAGAGGCTTGGATAGAACCATTTGTGTTCAGAGTTTTGTAGTTTTCATTCTAAGGTTATTCTGAAGTCCTACACCCCAAACTCTGGAGAGTCCCTTCATCAGCATTTAATTAATTAAACTAATAGGTCCAGTGCAGATTGAAAGGGAGAGGACTATGCAAGAGTGAGTTCCAAGAGGCATGGTTTAGCATATTCTTAATTAATATAGTTGTATTTGACACAAGACATTTGAAAGAACAAAATCATTCTCATGTTCTGCCATCAGTCAGCTACTAGGTTTGCCTCTTTTGTAGGCAGTATTTTGGATCTGCTAAATTTTTATTTTCAAATTGGTGAAGGTAGGTTGCATCAAGCATGAAAATCTCCACATAAGAAATCCCTTCCCCTGCCCCTTGCCACAGGCAACATTCTTGTGAAGTTCTTAGGTTTGAGGGGTCCAAGAGATAGTACGGTGGGCATAGCAGTTTTCTTGTATGTAGCCAAGCCAGGTATGGGTATGATTATTAGCACCCCATGCGGTCCACTGACCACCACCGGAGTGATCCATGAGCACAGAGCTAGGAGTAAATCCTGAGCAGTGCCAGCTGTTACCCTTAAACTTAAAAAAAAAAGAAAACGCTTTTCTGTTTGTTTGTATAGCAGTTGTTCATCATTTCATGAGATTTCTTCGATAATGACAGACAATGAGCCCATAAAGCAGCTGTTACCTGAATCACAGAGGAAACTTACATGTTGTATGCCAGGGACTTGGAGGTAACTGCTTTAGATTATTGTTATTATTAAAAACAAGACTAGAAATTGTACTGTGGTTATAGTTATGACTTTTTTGTGTGTGATTTCAGGCAGGAATTTAGCAGGAAAGAAATACTGGCAGGACACCAAAATTCTACATATATGACTTTTTCCGTCTGAGGGCATTTTATTGACACAAGTGGCTGAAGTGATGCATTTTAATATATATATTAGCTCCACTTCTACTTAATTGTACAGGAGCCTTGAGATCATTAATACATATAGTAGGTAGATGTGGTTATGGGCATAGACTTATTAGTATACATGTTCATATGTGCTTTAGAGCAGTGGTTTTCAGTTATTGATCCACAGATGGGTGCCAATCTGAGACATTTTCTATTTGTCTATTAAGAGTCACTGCTGCTTAAATGACAGTGGTTTTTCATCACTTGTTCTCAGAATAATAATATGTGTCAATATAAACAGTAGTTTTCTCAACACTTTGTCAATAGTGCCTCACCCAAAGGTCTATATTTATTCTTGGCAGTTCTTAGTGTGTTGGTTTTAATTGAACTCCCATTCCACATGAAAGTCATGTTAGAATGAAAATCTGGTAGTTTATGGTCATGATTAGGAAAAAAACCTCAAATCTTTCCTAATTTTGCAGATTATTTATATTCAAACATATATTTGTGACTCCACACTGTGACTCCTCCTAAAGGCAATCAGTCCAGCACTCAGCAGGTCAAACTCTAGAATCAATTTTGTATTTGCTCGTTTTGGTCAGTGGTTTTCAAACTTCAGTTTGCACTGGAGATATCAAGAAATGTTATTACATTGCTGAGGAGCTGGAGGGCCAGGCCTGTGATTCTGCACAAAGAATACCATTGCCAATGTAGATATAACAGAGTAATATGGCTGACATGAAACAAAATGCACTATGAGTTGGTAGAGCACTTACCTAACATGTGAAAAATTTTGTTTGATGCCCAGCACCCGGCACTACATGTATCAGAAAGCACTTCTGGGACAGCTCTGGTGCACACTGATAATGCCTTCTTCTAGAAGCACTATATCACCAGGTCCAAGCACTAAACCATTAGATCTATATGGCAGGAGAGAGTATCACTGGAATTGGCCACAGCCACCAGAGCACAGAGGGATGGTCCGATTGTTTTACGTATTAAGCTCTTTATATGATTTCTGAAAGCACTTGGGTTATATATTTGGAAAGCAATGAAAAAAGAAAAATATCTGCACATTATTTCAAAATTGCATAAGATTTGTGTAGGATAACATAGCCTCGGGTAGTTTAGGTTTATTAGGTTACTCCCATCACAGTGCTCCCATTTCTCTGTGTTTATTTGTAGCTTCTTTCTTAGTGTTCTGTTGACTTGTAAATGTTGTTTTTCTCTTCTCCTTGAGTCCTTTGCATAGTTTATTCAGAGCAATGTCCTTTTTGTATGGACACAGGAAGACTTAGCAAATGCTGTTCTTTTGTAACCTGGGAGTCATTTGACTCCACATGATATTTTCCTCCTGGGCATCTGTTCTCTTGACCTAAGCCTCAGCTGCCCTTACTTCCTAGCATCCCCAAAGCAGGGTCCCGACAACGTGGGATGAGAAGGACCCAGGGCAAGCGGTGAGTTGTGTGCTACCCTGGCATCGAGATGGGCCTGGCCAAAGTGCCTAATGCTTAACTATAAGTTAAGAGCTTGGTCATGGGCAAATGCTGTCATGATCCAAATAGTGATAACTAGATTCGGACCCTGCTAGGATTAGGAATGATTAATCTGGCCTGAGTGCTGTAGTCTGAGTCCGTGGCAAGATGTTGCCAGGAGAGCTGTTTTGCAAGCTTTGATGTATCTCTTGCTGTATTCATACAAAAATAACTAGTATTCAGATATGAATAAGTTCTTGGACTTAAGAGGTATTTTACCTGCCGGCCTTCAGGAAGGGCTTTTTTATGTTGATTTTGCTGCCTGGCTGTGTGTAGCCTAGAGGGCAAGGTGGAGAGAGACAAGTAGGGAGAGGGACTAGTGAAGGAGACAAGATGCAGCAGTAGATCCAGAGTGAGGCCGGAGCTGGGAGTGTGGGAGATGAGAAAGATGGAAGATTGAATAAACGGTAACTAATCAGCAACCAGCTTAGTCCTCATTCTTCCTTCGTCTGTCCTTGGCCAACAGCTGTCCCGATCCAGCCCATACACAACGGTTCCAGAGCACCGAACACGAGTGGTGAGACAGCTGCTCAGCGAGCCCGTGAGTGCACACGCCCGTTGGCGTGCATAGTTTTTTACAGATTTGAATATGCATTGAAACCAGAATTTCCCTAGGAAATATAGATAATGGTATATTCATAGACACTTATTGTAGGAATTTTGGGGGGAATTCAACTATTACAATAAAGTAAATGAAATCAAAAGCAAAAATGTGGGACCACATCAAATTAAAATTGACTTTTGTACAGTGAAAGAAGCCAGCACAATATCAAAAAAAGGCAAAATATTGATGGGGAAGAAATATCTGCACATCTTTGTCCAAAAAGGAGTTAAGATAGCAACAACAACAATACTGAATAAACAACCTGGTCCCAAACTGGGAAGAAGACCTGAATACACCCTTCAAATAAGACATACTGATGACCCATAGTCATATAAAAAGGCACATCACTTATAGAAATATTCAAATCAAAACCAAACTGAGCTACGGACTGCTCTTTTTGAGAGAGACTGGAACCACAGACTTGGCAAAGATGTGAAGGATAAACATACTGTTGTAAGAGAGTAAACTGATGCAGTCTCTATAGAAAGGAATATGATGGAACAGGAGAGAGTACAATAGGTAACATGGTCCCTAGCACTGCATAGGGTCACTTGACTCTCACCAGGAGTAATCTCTGAACATCACGTGATGTCACTGACACTATAATTGACGAGGAAAGAAGGAAGGAAGGAAGGAAGGAAGGAAGGAAGGAAGGAAGGAAGGAAGGAAGGAAGGAAGGAAGGAAGGAAGGAAGGAAGGAAGGAAGGAAGGAAGGGAGGGAGGGAGGAAGGAAGGCAGGAAGGAAGGAAGGGAGGGAGGGAGGGAGGGAGGAAGGAAGGAAGGAAGGAAGGAAGGAAGGAAGGAAGGAAGGAAGGAAGGAAGGAAGGAAGGAAGGAAGGAAGGAAGGAAGGAAGGAAGGAAGGAAGGAAGGAAGGAAGGAGGGAGGGAGGGAAAGCAAGGAAGGTAAGGAGATTTTTGTTTGTTTCTTTTTATGGGGGGCACATCCTACTGTGCTCAGGGCTTACTTCTGGCTTTGTATTCAAGGATCACTCTTGGTGGTGCTCAGGAAAGACCATATGTGATACCAGAGATGGAACCTGGACTGGCTGTGTGCAAGGCTAGAGACCTACCTATTATAATATTGCTCAGGCCTCAGATATAGAGACTCTCTTAAGCATGGGAATATAATAGGCAACCACGACAAATCCTTGAAGAGCAGAAAAGCATGGATTTGGAAAGATATTAACCTATGTTCATCTGTCTATGTACGTAAATGACAAAAGCTTGGATTTAGCCTGTCATTGTCATCCCGTTGCTCATTGATTTTTTTTGAGTGGGCACCAGTAACGTCTCTCATTGAGAGACTTATTGTTACTGTTTTTGGCATATCCAATGCACACAGGTAGCTTGCCAGGCTCTGCCGCGAGGGCTCTATACTCTCGATAGCTTGCCGGGCTCTCTGAGAGGGGCAGAGGAATCGAACTTGGGTTGGCCGCGTGAAGGCGAAAGCCCAACCACTGTGCTATCACTCCAGTCCAGATTCAGCCTAAATAACCATTTATTGATAACCGAAAAATTATGGAAATTTTTACAAATGTTGAAAAAAGTGAGATCTTTATTGATGTTTTTAATGCTATGTATAATGCAAATTACAATGTAAAAATAACTGACCAAACTCAACAACAAGTCTTAGACTTTGAGAACAATATGATGTTTACCAGAGAAATTGGGAAAGGAATGAGTTGCAGGTGAAGGAGGATTTGATAGTGTGACAGAACTTTGATGATGGTTGGTGAATTATATAAGGTGTATGATATAAAATGCAAAGCCACACTGCCAAAATTAATCCATTTAAAATAAATATTCCTTAATATTGAGCAAAAGAAGATACATAATAGAGCATAATAAAAAAACAAATACATATATTAAAGGAGTTGAGTGCAATGGAGAAATGGAAAGTGAAACTCGAGTAACTATTGGGGCTTTATTTTCTTTCATATTCCCCTGTCATCATATAATATTTTGTTCTTCATTCATGTGACACATAAATTCATGATCCTCTCTGTGCTAGGGACTGTCCTGATTTCTAAAAGAAACTTACCAAGTTCTCAACAGAACTCAGATTTCTTACATATAATCTCATGCTAGGCTGGTTATGGGTTCATGTTAGGTCTTTCCTTATTTAACACCCTTTCTTGCTGTGATGAGCAGCTTCACAGATGACCCCCAGTGAACCCTGCTTCACAGAATTCACATCCTTATGAAATCTACTCCTCTTGAGGGTGAGTTTGATCTAAGACTTCTTAAGAACAGAATATGACAAAAGCAATGGGATTTCACTTCTGAGATTAGGATACAAAGACTGAGATTTTTATCTTGCTTATACTGTCTTGTCTTTTAACTCTGTGTTCCTTCATTCTAAGGGACACCAGCTGCTATATTGTGAGGTGATATTGGCACTCTGGTGGTGTACATCGTAAGCAGGACTGCAAGTAAAAATAACATTGATCTATTGTCAAAAATAAATTTAAAGAACAATGAGAAAATATGGAAATTATTTATGACAGGAAAATAATTTTATAATAATCTCCCTGATATTTTCAATGTAATGTCAATAGAACATATATGTTCCCATATGAGATTAAGAGAAATTTGATTGGTTTTCTCCATAGTCATTCATCAGCAAGCAAGGCAGGATTAAACAGCTGCATGGTAGAACTTTTTGCTCAAAGCATATGTGAATTTATTTATTGGCCTCATGTAGAGATGGAAAAAAATAGAGAGAAAAAAGTTTCTCTTTCTTTTTCTCTCACAGTCCCTGAATATCCACTTTTCACATTGTTAGGTCCTTTTCTTCCCCTTTAGTTTTCTGAGGTTGTTTCTGGGACACAGCTTGTCCCTGAAAAAGCAAACCCCCACTTTTTTTACTAGAGTAAGTCTACTCAGAACAGAATTACCAAGACCAAATTTATATGAGAAAATCCCCAGAAACCAATTAGCAAACTTCTGAAAGGTCATTTATCTTAATTTGGATCTCAGAAGATATCAATTATGTTATATATCTGTGAATTTGTCATTTATCTCATCTCAACTAGAGCTGACTATTCTGGCCTTAGTTGACTTTTCTGAACTTTATTTGTTATCTGTGAGTTAGGTGTCGCTTACAAATTTCTAAAGTGATTCAAGGGTTCCTAAGGAATGACTTAACCAGATATTTTTCAGTAAAAAAGAAAAGGTGGAATGGCTCAAAAATATACTAGATATTTCCATTTTTAACTCGCATTCCATTTAGTTCTAGCTCATAGAATTCTCAAAATAAAATATTATAAGCATATTGTATAATGCATTTCACTGGACACATAGTTTATGTTTTTTATTATCAATCCATAAAAAGAAAAACCAGAAACACAAAAAGTGAAATATTTCACATTGGGTTTTAATATCATTAATTATTAATAACAGTTCCAGAGTGGTAAGGAGAAATAAGGCATGGCTAGAGGCACAGATATAATTTCAAGATATTCATAAGCTCATATGCCCTAGGTATTTTGGTCATTTGTGTTCAGGGATTCTTGAAGATTAATAAGCCCTTCAACAAGGATTTCCTCATAGTGGTTCTGCAAGCAGAGGATGTCTAACATATATCTACTGGAAATACACCTGAGGGCTATAGGCACACATCTAGCATACAACTGTGACATAAACAAAGACATTCTTTTGCAATTGTTGCCTGTCAATTTCATTTATTGGACATCTGGACGTATCAATATTTCACTATAGCTCATCTGGAAGTCTTACTGTTTCACTATAGCTTGGGTTCTGTTCTTAAATTAACTCTAAATTCCTTCAGCATTAAACTTGTGCTTCCCCAAATATCTAGAGGCAAGCAGATTTAAAAATATCATTTATAGAAAGATGTTCATCATCAAGTCAGGGCATCATTTATCATTTCTTGAGTCTGAACAGAGGTCAAAAATTATCACTGACATCATACAAAAAGTCTCAGCTTAAAAAACCCTGGAGTACAGTTATTTTGTTATACTTTTTACATATACTTTGCATATTAAAGCATATAGTTCGTAAATATATCTAGTAAAATTAGAATTGAAATCAAATCATGTGACTCTTCAGGTTATGTTCCATGACCTTCATTCTAGAAAATTTTAGTATAAAGAAAATATTTCATTTGAAGAAATAAAAGAATAAAAATTGGATTAAATAATGGCATTTTAGATACTGTGGTAAGTAGTTGGAGAGATATTTCTTTGGGAGTGGCATGTGGAAAATATTTAAAATGAGAGTAAAAAGCAAACAATTGATGTTTGCTTAAATGTAATTTTGGGAACACACAGTTGAAAGGAGGATTAATGGTTCTTCCTAGGTATGTGATCTGTGTCTTTGACTTTGACTTTGTCCACTCTCCTCATTTATGTTACTTGCCCGCAGTTCCTTGAGTTCAACCCACGCAATAGTACAGAATGTTTTATCTTCTGGAAGCTTTTAAGGCTTTTGACCGTTTCTCCCTTATTAAACATTTAGGAAGAGGCAGATCGAGAAACATATCAAATCAATAATTTCCATCTATTATTTTGAAAATGGTCATTTCCAAAATAATAAGAAAACCATAAGGCCCAAAAGAAGAGAGATAGAGAGATAGATAGATAGAGAGAAAGAGAGAGAGACAGAGAGAGAGAGACAGAGAGAGAGAGAGAGAAGAAGAAGAAGTGTGATGCTATAGAGGTAGATGGCAGGGTGGGGTGAATGGTGGGAGTGAAACTGAGAACCCTGGTGGTGGGAAATGCACACTGCTAAGGGGATGGGTGTTGGAACATTATATGATTGAAACCCAATCATGAACAACTTTATAACTATGTTTGTCACTGTGACTTAATTTAAAAATGTTTTAAAAAGAGAAAGAAACATACCAAATCTTGGCAGGTAAGCAAGCAGGCAGATACTGTCTCCAATTAGGTTTTATTCAGTAGCTATTTACTGAATACTGAGACTTTATCATTCATCAGAATCACTGGGAGGTCTTGTTAAAATACAAATTTCTGAACTTTCCCTGCAGAGCTTCTTATTTAATTTAGAAGGTCTGTGACAGGCTGGGGGGTTGCTCCTGAACTATTGCTTTAGGGGAAAAATGTGGTTTATCTTGGTAAGATTAATACTCTGTCTTTTATCACTTATATTTGTCTCCTATATAACAGGCTCTCTGAATTCTCTTAATTATGAGACTGACCCCCACACACTGAAGTAAAATCCTTCAATTTATAAATTTTTATATTTTCATAGAATATATTCAAAGTAAAGTTCATTTTGGATTGGGTTAGAACAGGGGCTTGGTCTTAATGATACATATTTCCTCTCCTGCCTTGCTTTTTTAACATCTTTCTTTTATATGTGACCATTCATGTACTGTAGCATGATGAATATCAACGCAGGGCGGGCTGTCCATGTGTCCTCTGTATGGCGTTCAGTTCCAGTCCAGTTAAAATCTAGGAGCTTTTCCATCTGTAACAGATTTCCCCTTCAAGCCATTTCTTATGCTAATCTATTTTTATTACATAAAGAGTACAATCACCTAGAAGTGTTATACTTTAAAATCTGGAAAAAATGAATTTTTAAATGTTAAAATCTAGAAAAAAGAATGTACAAGCTGTTCTCATCACTGTCATCACTGCCATCCTGTTGATCATCGATTGCTCGTGTGGGCCCAGTAACGTCTCCATTAGTCCTAGCCCTGAGATTTAAGCAGCCTCTCTTTATTCGTCCTTCCCAACGGTGCCACATTAGAGGCTCTTTCAGGTTCTGGGGAATGAGACCCATCATTGTTACTGTTTTGGGCATATGAATATGCCACGGGGAGCTTGCCAGGGTCTCCTGTGCGGGCAGGAAACTCTTGGTAGCTTGCCAGGTTCTCCGAGAGGGAGAACTAGGCAATAAGAGGTTGAAAGGCCGCAATGCGGCTGCGCACTTTCGGGAGGTTGGATTTATAGTCCCTGTATCTTGGCCGTTGATTGGATTACAAGCTGTTTTACTCCTTATAATTCCCCTTTGGTTTTTGTTTCTGTTTTTGTTTTTTATTTGTCTGTGGGAGCCTGACCTGGTGGTGGTCAGTGGATACTTCTGGGGACTGCATCTGGCTGTGCTTGGTGAACCATGTAGTGCTGGGTTCAGGAATCAAACAGGGCTCCTGAGTGCAAAGTGCGCACTTTTTGCTCCCTGCTTCTTGTATTCTTAATGCACACATTGAACATACCTCTACACATTATTAATTATTTCCTCAATTTCCCTTTAAATAAATTGCAGCATATACCGTATGCTCTGGAGCATGGCTACAGGCACTGGAGCAAGGGAGTATCTGGGAAAAATTGGCAACAATAGGATGTCAGCATCAGGTGTCCAGCCTTGAGCCTCACTTGATCCCCTAGACATATGAGCCCAAGACACAGAAGTTGTCACATATGCTTAGCAAGTCATTCTAACCACAGCATTTAGCCATAGTTGGGATTGGACCAGGGCAAAGCAGAGTAGAAAAGGTAATAGGATGATAATACTAAACTTTGTGTGATTGGACCTTCTTTTAAAGCTGAGACCCTCTATAAACTATGTGTGTATTTGGCAATAAGGAGAACAGTCATCAGCTGCTCCCAGAGGTGTTTTCTCTGCTAACTTGTCATCCTTTGTCCCACGTTTGCCTGAACCCGCTGCACAACGTGTCCTGGCAACATTGGGGAAAACTGTTCCCCAACAGTATGATTTCATATTTTTCTCAGTTCCTTTAAGTAAAGGAAAAAAGGTCGAGAGGACTTCAGGGAAAAATAAGTTTGGTATGGAATGGAGAATAGTAGAGAGCAGTACACAGAAGCTTGCATAGCCAGAATTCTTAGTGTTGGGTTCCTGTTTCCCTACTTTGTACAAAGTTGTCTAATACTTCATTCTCAGCACTAAAATCTCAAGAAAAGGAGAACCATAGAGGAATTTTTTTTCTTTTTGGGTCACACCCGGCGATGCACAGGGGTTACACCTGGCTCTGCACTCAGGAATTACCCCTGGCGGTGCTCAGGGGACCGTATGGGATGCTGGGAATTGAACCCTGGTCGGCCACATGCAAGGCAAACGCCCTACCCGCTGTGCTATTGCTCCAGACCCCCATAGAGGAATTTTTATCAAAAACAGAATTTAACAAAAATTTTCCTTGAGTTAAAGATGGACAACGACCAACAGAAGGAAGATACTCACACTAGATAGTATCTTTCCCATTGCAGATGGCATAAGGCACAGCAGGGGAATCTGGTCTAGAAAAGATGGAGGGAATGTGAAACTATGCATGAAATGATCAGGGAACGAAGGAGAGGTTATTTATACAGTACCTACCTTGTACTGGATTCCACATAAGTCACAGAATTATACTTTATCAAAAGAACTTCAGGATTAATTTTATTATAAAGGTATATGCTCTTGTAAGAAAATGTATTACATAACCATGAAATTTTATGAAGCAGAGAATTTGAATTTTGATTGTTCATTTTTAAAAAATGATTTTGAGTACCAAGACATTCCTAGAGGAATAGAGAGTGTTCAGCCTAAATGCATTTGCATTTTTATTTATAGACCATTAGTTATTTGACTAAAATGTGGGACAGGACAGAGAGTTAAAGCTGAACTCATTTGGATTTTAAAATGAAGGTACAGAATGTCTGAAATCAAAGTTTCTGTTTTAGGTCAAAAAGGTTGACTAAGGCTTAGCTTGGCAAGTATAACTTTTCACTGGGTAAGGAAAAGTATAACTTGATTTTAAAAGGAACATTTCATATGGGATTTTTTTGTTCAGTGGAAATGGGGAAAGAAATCTTTTCTCTAAGTTTTCTCTGTAAAGTACTGTTTCATCACTTGTTAAACTTTTAACTGGATCTACTTTTAGAATATATACTACATTTCAGAGAGTTATTAGCTTCATTTTACTTGTGTTAGAAAAAAGAGTCAGAATGCCTATACCCTTTTCTCAGTTTCTTCGTTTGAAAAAAGAATGGGATACATCAAGGAATTAGTGTCTGATAGAAAAAATCTCCTATTGTGAGTGATCTTGGTAATTATTTATTCTTAAGAAGGTTTCAATAATTAGAATTCAGGGGTAAGAGAAGGGATCAGAGACAAATGGTTCCTACTTAAAAGTTTCCTTCCCAGTCTTAGAGTGAGACCATCATAAATAACATCTAGAATGGTTCCAAGGATTGACCAGATCCTCAGTTACCTCTTTTTAAAAAAATTTTTAAAGTTGTTCACAATAATTTATTACATTCAATATTCCAACACCAATACCACCACCATTATACCTTCCCACCACCATTATTTTGAATCTTTCCACCATCACCCAAGTCACTCTCAAAGGCAGATCTTAAGAAATTTATTTTGTATTACCTGTTATGAATAATCCACTAAAATGATCCAAAAAATTTTCCACAGAGGAAAGTGTGTGAAAATTATTGTATCTCACTTTAGAGCCATTAAGCCCTTATAAAAGAGATTACTAACATGTTGTTACAGGTTGAGCCTTGTGTACTAATTATATATATATATAATATATGTGTGTGTGTGTGTGTATGTGTGTGTGCATATATATGTATGTATACATAAATAAATAATTTCTATCAGGATTGGTTGTCTTTTACTTTACAAATGTGGTATGCTACTCTTGGTACATCAGTAGCATAAAGTATGAGATCTAGGAATTCTAAAATTTTAAATAGGATGATAGAGCTGGAGTTAAATTTTAACTGGATGGTGACTTTTAGCTCTAGAGGATTCTCTGCAGCTTGTTGCTCTCTTTCGAGATTTATTTGAGTCTCTGGAACATGGCCTTTAATGAGCTTATATAGCGACAAAGACAGTTTGTGAGCATGACTGCCAGGCTCCCAGAAGAGCAGGGAGATGGGAGGAGGTCGCCCATTCCCAACTTCATATGAGCCTGGAGATTTCAGTCACAAAAACCCACATACCTAGGGTTTTTCAGCGCGTGAGGGGCTCATCCTGAACCTGTGAAGATTTGCCATGAGCATGGCAGTGATTGGGTTCTGGCAGTTTTTGGCTGCCAAGTCATTCTTGGGACAGGTGCCGTGGATGAACTCAGTCTGGCGCGGGGTGTGGAGGCATCTCTGCAGCTTGTTGCTCTCTTCTAAGATTTGTGAATCTCTCTCAGTCATCTTTTAAACCATCATCAAATGATACTGATTCCCCCACGATAGAAATGTGAGCATTTGAAAATGAAAGAGAACACAATGAAGTGGTGGCCCAAATACCTCTGGCTTTTGTGAGCATACTTCAAGGTCATTTACCTTCAGTGTGTTGACTGATTATTCAGCACAGTTATTTAACTGTTCAGAATTATGTAATAGGGAAACAGTTTTAGTGACCTTCAGCATTCTTTAAGAACTGTGTTTAGGCTCATTTAAAATGGTCAGTGAATTTCTCTTCCTGTATTCAGCACCCCCATCTATTCCGTATGTATCTGTAAATAGTAAGGAAGTTGACTTCATGCATGTTTTTTTTTCCTTTTTTCTTTTTTTTTGCTTCTTCCACATATATGTCTTAAAAACAACATCATCATTAACAATAAAATTGTTGTGAAGAAATTCAAAGTTTTTTGTGAACCCACCCTTGTCTCTCTGTTATTATTTTTGGGGTGTCTCTGATGCTCAGAGGACTGGAGGCCAAACCTAGTGAAACTCAGGCAACTGGGCCAGATGGTTCTATACTAGAACAATATTCATCAATGGTTAAGATCTAAATGGAATCTCGTGTCTCCTGAGCCCTCACAAATTTATTAAAATGGTAGATGCTGTGATGAGTCAGAAGGCACAAGTGCAATTCTTTTTACATGGAAAAAAGATACTTAAGAGGATGTTTGTGAGAGAGGAGTGTAAGGAGAGAGAGAATTTGTTAAAAGATATCCCGTTGATATTAATTATCTTAGTAAGGATATAAAGCTTAAAGTTCCATTTAATTCAGGAGCATCCTATTGGGCATTAACTAATTTGCTCTAGATTAAGACATTTAAAACATGGGAAGCTGATAGAATCATTGCTTACTTCCTGACTTATGCTCCTAGTACCACCAACTTCAATATATCAGCCCCTATTTAATAAGTATTACTTTATAATATTCTTTGTTATTTGGCAGAATACTTTTGGTTTATAGCATGGCTATAAAAATAAAAGTACAAGACTGCATCATTACTAATTCATTCTTTCTGTATATAGTGAAGAAATATGTGTTTTAGTAAGGATGACCATTTCTAAGAGTGTAATTTTTCAGATTCATTTTATTGTGTCCACCAATTTTAGTTAAAATAAGTAGAATATACTTGAATAATTGTAGTGAACTAGAATAATCTGTGAAATGGTACCCTGAGTGACTTACAACGTTCTTGCCATTTGGCGGTTTTAGTCATTAACATGATCTCTCTGGCTACCTAAAGTTTAAGTCATAATCAATTATTTTCAAAGTTAAAGATGCTTCTGTGGATAATTATTGGCTCAGATTTTCTGAAAAATTGAGACCTATTGAAGGGAAATGAATAACTCAGTGATGGGTAAACGTGCTTTACTAATGCTTATCTCCTTTACACTAGTTTTTGTTATCTGATGTGTGAAATTGGTCTTCATATTTGAATGATAATTAGGATTGTGTTAAAGGCTTATTTGTAGGGAGTGTTGAACAAATCTCAGCCTAATTTTATTTTATTCTTCCAGTTTAATTAGTGTTAATAGATCCATCAGAAACAAAAGTTTAAATCTAGCTAATAACCAAATATAACTTTCTCTTTGATTTTGGTGCAGTAACATTCTCCATAGAGCAGTAATTAGCTAAAGGCAAATTTAGTGCTGTACTATATTCTGGCTACTATATTTTGGTAGGGGAATATTGTTCATCTAAAAAGATGCTTGAATATTCCTAGTCTCAGGAACTATAAATATATTATGTTACATAATAAGCTGGAGGTGGTTAAGATTGATAGGCAATTGACCTTAAAGATATTATCTTGGATCATTTGCGGCAGGTGCACACTGTTATTACAAGCACCTTTAAATGTGTTTGAGAGAGGCAGGGAGGGCTCCAAATCTGGGTGGCATAGTGAAAAGTCTTCACTGGCCATTGCTGGATTTGAAGGTGAGAGTGTGATGAGACAGGAGATAGGCAACCTTTAGAAAGTGGAAAAAATGAGAAAGCAAACTCTTTTTTCAAAAATTCCAGAAAATAAGGCAGTCATATCAATAACACCTTATATTTATCTCACTACGATCTTTGTTGTACTTCAGATTTTCAAAAGTATGTCACTGTCACTGTCACTGTCATCCCATTGCTCATCGATTTGTTCGAGTGGAAACCAGTAACGTCTCTCATTGTGAGACTTACTGTTACTGCTTTTGGCATATCGAATATGCCACGGGTAGCTTGCCAGGCTCTGCCATGCAGGCGCAAAACTCTCGGTAGCTTGCCGGGATCTCCGAGAGTTTCAAAAGTATAGGATACCTATTTGTTTTAAGCCAATAGGTATGTAATTTTTAAAAAATTAAGCCAATAGGTATGTAATTTTTAAAAATTACATACCTATTGGCTTAAAACAGGAACAATAGGAAACCATCTTCTTAGAAGCCCCAGCCCAAATTCTATTCTAATACCATGCTCATGGTGAGGGTCATAGTCATTTTGGGGTGCTGTACATCAGCTGCTTTGGAGTCTAATATTTTAGATACTCTCACCTTTTTTCAACCTTTATATACTAAAGAAAATTTTAAAAAGTTATTACTTTAATAAAATGACTCAGTATGAAAGATAAGAAGCTGCTATCAGAATAGAGTATCTCATTGCAGAATAGAGGATAAGTTATAATATTGGGTTGAGGAAGATTTTTTCTATTGCAATTAGATATTTTTTAACTGTGAAAAATTCACTGTGAAATTCCTTCGTGTATATAACAACAATAATCATTAAAAATGATCATTCTGGGGGCTGGAGCGATAGCACAGCCGGTAGGGCGTTCGCCTTGCACGCGGCCGACCCAGTTTCGATCCCCGGCATCCCATATGGTACCCCAAGCACTGCCACGAGTAATTCCTGAGTGCAAAGCCAGGAGTAACCCCTGAGCATCGTTGGGTGTGACCCAAAAAGCAAAAACAAAAAAAATTAAAAAAAAGATCATTCTGGACAAGAACTGAGTGTTGAAAGTTGCTAAAGGGATGTACATGATAGCCTTTCACAATCTGTATTGCAACATTGCCAACCATAATGCCTAAAAGGAAAGAGAGATAGACAGAGAGAGAGAGAGAGAGAGAGAGAGAGTGCAGAAGAAAAATGCCTGCTTTTGATGCAGGGTGGGATGGGAGGGTTTTTGGGGACAGTGGTGATGGTAAATGTACACTGGTGAGGGATGGGTGTAAGAATATGATGACTGAAATTCAATCATGAACAACTTTGTAACTGCATATCTCACTGTGATTCAATTTTAAAAAATTTTAAAAATTACAAAAATGTTTATGACCATAAAACAATATGTGGAAAATAAAATGTGTAATGCAGAAAAATAAAGAGAAACAGCTGAAAAAAATTCCATTATTTCAGTAAATAACTCAGATCAATAAATTGCAGCTCAGATGACACCTTTCTAGAAAAAAAGAACCAGATATTATAGTCTCTCTACAAAATCACTGACCAATAAACTTGAATTTATGACCTCATTTGAGATAGTGCTGAAAGATGATCAAAAGGTTATTTTCTTTGAATAGCAAAGATTTTTACTCTAGGAAGTCTTGAAATATCAACAATTCTTGACAAAAATGCTATATTTACACAGATATTTGCTTGAAAATTTTGTAATTATTCTCCTGCTTTGTATTTCCTCACTTTCTATATGACATTTCTTTTATATATGTAGTGACTTAATTACATTTATAAGTTGATATATTAGATTTATCCAATTTTCTTAAATGTTAGATTTTGTTTCTCTTTTTGTTAAATTTATTTTTTTATTAATGAATCACTATGAGGATACAGTTACAGATTTACATATTTTAATGCTTGTTTCAGTCATACAATGCTCGAGTACCCATCCCTCCTCTAGTGCCCATTCTCCTCCACCGATGACCCCAGTAACCCTCCCACCCCTCATCCCATTCCCCCACCCCACCCCACCTCTGTTACAGGGCATTCCCTTTTGTTTTTTCTCTCTCCTTTTGGGTGTTGTGTTTTGCAATAATGGTATTGGGTGGCCATCGTGTTCAATCGTGTTTACTTTCAGCATGCATCTCCCATCCCGAGTGGGTCCTCCAACCACATTTTATTTGGTGTCCATTTCTCTATCTGAGCTGCCTTTCCCCCCAGCATGTGAGGCTGGCTTCCAAGCTGTGGAGCAAACCTTCTGATACTTATTTCTATTATTCTTGGGTGTTAGGCTCTCATTCTGTTGTTTTATATTCCGCAGACGAGTGCAATCTTTCTATGTCTGTCTCTCTTTTTCTGACTCATTTCACTTAGCATGATACTTTCCATGTTGATCCACTTATATGCAAAGTTCATGACTTCATCTTTTCTAACAGCTGCATAGTATTCCATTGTAAAGATGTACCAAAGTTTCTTTAACCAGTCATCTGTTCTCGGGAAGTCTTCTGATTGATTTCAACCTAATATGATACCTTTTTTTTTCCAGCCACATAATAGCATTGCCTGATGACAAAATCTTTTCTTACAGGTGCATAGTATTCTGCTGTGCAGTTAAATTACAATTTCTTAATCTATTCATCTCTTCTTGAGTAGTTGTGACTGTTTCATATCCTGGCAATTATACTAAGTGTTGTAATAGACATAGGAAGTGTACAGATATCCTTTCAAATTAATGTTTTAAGAAGCAGAAATCACAGGGTTGTATGAAAGTTCTAATCTTACTTTTTAAAAGAATCTTCATACTGCTTTCTATAGGGGCTAAACCAAATAACATTCTCAACAGTGAATGAGGGTTTCTTACATACTATATTCCCACCAACACTGCACTAGTTGTTTCCAATCTTTATGATATATACCATTCTCAAAGGTGTAAAATGATATTCCACTGCTTTGATTTGCATTCCCCTAACAATAAGTGGTGATCAGCACATTTCCATATGCCTATTAGCTATCTGTATATCTTTTCTGGAGAGATGTCTTTATTTACTCTTCATATTTTTTGGATGGGATTATTTGGTTTTAAAATTGTGAATGTTGTGAGTACTTTAAAATCTTGGATATTAGCCCTCTATCTGAGGTATTGTGAATAGGTTTTGTGTTTAATCTGAGAAGGTATCATTGAGAAAGATATTTTTTTTATTTTATATTGAGTTTTCTTTGCCATGCAAAAATGTTTAATTCGATGTTATCATATTAGTTTACTCTTCTTTTTGTTGTCTCTGCCTCTGTGGTCAGATTATTGATGACACTCCTGAGATCCATTACCTGGACAGTTCTGTCAACACCATTACTTGAAGAGATATTTCTTGCACCTCTTTAATGTACTTAGCTACTTTGTTGTAGCTTAACTGTCCATAAATCTGAAGGTTTATCTCAGGACTCTTAATTTTTTCATATTGGTCTGCAAGTCTATTTTTCTTCCAGTACCACACTGCACAGGTTTGATTACTATAACTTTATAGTGCAATTTAAAACCAGGAAATGCAATGCCTCTCATATTTTTAATTTTTCTTTTTAGACTTGTTTTAGTTATTTTGGGTATTTTATGGTTCTGTACAAATTTTAGTGGAGTTTATTTCAAGTCATTGAAGAGCATCATTGAAATTCTAATGGGAATTTTGTTGAATCTGTATACTTCTTTGGATAGGAAGATCATTTTGGCATTATTCTAATGCATGAACTAGGAATAATGTTATATTTACTAGTTTCCTCTTCTATTTTTTCCAGTAGTGACATGATTTTTATTATATAAGTGTTTCACTTCCTTTGTTAAAATTCTTATTTTGTTTTTGGACACTATTTTGAAAGAGGTTTTAAATTTCTTTTTCTTCTGGTTCATTATTTGAATACAAAAATGGCAAAAAACTTTGTGTGTGCTAATTTTATAGCCCGTTACCTTGCTGTATTAGTTTATTATGAATAAGGGATTTTTTATGTGTGAAATATTTATGCATATTTTCAAGTTATCTGCAAATAGTAAGAGTTTAACTTCTACATTTCCAGTTTGAATCCCCTTGATTTCTTTTTCATGTCTAGATTGTTGTGACTTATGAATAAGTGTTTTGGCTTTCATCAGTGAGTTGCCCCTTGCCCCCCCACACTCCAAGAAACTTACTATGCTCTTGCAAGCATCCCTAATTCCCAGATTATTTCTTTAACCATTCCTTTGAATGTTTTATCTTTCATTGTCACAGTTCCTCAAATCACTCTTGGTAAATTACAAGCCAAAAACTTTCTGGCAACTCTGGAATTTGTATTTATAGTGAATAACCTGCTTTTCTATTTTTTTCTATAGCCTTTTCATATTACACAATTGAGCAATGTTCTTTGCTTAAACATAGAAGGACTGTTAATATTTGGGAGCTGGTTGACTTTGAAATATATCTATTCTTGGGCATCCATCATAATTACTTGACTCAGGCTTTGGTAGCTGCATCTCCAAACACCCCAGAATGGGGATCCCACAGTGGGACTGATCTGGGACAAAGCTACCCTGGAATCAAAATGGGACATTATAGAAAGCATAAATGCATGGTGTTGATGCAAGCTGTTATGATTTAATAAACAGAACCCCCACGGGGAAGAATAAGCTTAAATAGCCTGAGTACTTAGTCTGGGGTTTCTGGTAAAAGCCTTGCTTGCCTTCGGAACCCAGAGAACTAAGTTTTGGAATATCTATCTCTTACTGTGTTTATCCAAACAACTGCAAGTATCAATAAGAAGTAAACTTAATAGTTTAATATTTACAACTAGAGGGAAAGAGAAAAGCAATATGGATATCCTTGGAGAAAATCTCTTTGAGTTAATCCCCCCAAGAGAATTGCCTCCACTGAAATGCTTTACCTCTGTGAATGATCAGTTGCACCTATGTGCAATCCTATACCTCAACCCCCTTCAGATGTTCTATAAGTATGTTAATAGCTCTGCCTTTAACAGCCCATTTTGACCATCTATCTTCGAGACCCCCATTTCGTTGTCTCTCCACTGGAGAAACCTGGGAAGGATGGGGAGGTCTCAACCATCAAACGCATGTGTCGCACACCCACAATGTAGAACTCACAGTGATAAAAACATCCAAAACTATATTGAATAAGAGTGATGAAACTGAATACCCTTCTCTTGTGCCTGATATCAGGGGAAGACTTTCAGCTTTGTACCATTAAATATGGTATTGACTGTGGGTTTGCTGTAGATGCCCATTGCTGTCTTAAATTATGTTCCTTCTCTCCCTACTTTGTTGAGATAATTATCCTTTTTTAAAAAAAATTTATTGAATCACAGTGAGATAGTTACAAGCTTTCATGTTTAGGTTACAATCACACAATGATCAAACAACCGTCCCTACAGTGAACATTCCCCACCACCAATATCCCCAGTATACCCCCACTTTTCCCACCTTCCCACTGTCTCCATGGAAGACAATATTCCCCATACTCTTTCTCTATTTTTGGGCATTGTGGTTTGCAATGGAGATACTGAGAGGTTATCATGTTTGGTCCTTTATCTACTTTCAGCACACATCTCCTAATCCCGACCAATTCCTCCAACCATCATTTTCTTAGTGATCCCTTCTCTTTTCCAGCTGTCCTCTCCCTGCCCGCTCATGAGGCAGGCTTCCAACTATCGAGCAATCTTCCTGACCCTTCTATATACTGTCCTGGGGTGTCGGTCTTGTGTTATGTTATTTTATACTCCACAAATGAGTACAGTCCGTCTTTCTATATCTGTCCCTCTCCTTCTGACTCATTTCACATAGCATGATATTCTCCATATAAGTGGAGAATTTTCTTTGCAATGTCATAAATGGATGTTGAATCTTATCAAAATCCTTTTTTTGAATCAATTTATTTAATAATACTATTGTTATCTTTCCTTTGCCAATATGGCATATTACATTAATTTATTTGTGTTTGTTGAATAATACTTGCATTCTTGGCACCAAACTGCTTAATTTTGGTGAATAGTTAATTTTAATATATTTGGAGATTTGGGCTTTTTTCTGGGGGGATCTATCTCTGCATCACTGTTCATCAGAAAAATTGGTCTAAATTTTTCTTTCTTAAATAATCTCTTGTAGGATAACATTACTTTGTCCCCTCCCCCCTTGCCATGAGTAGCTTGTTCCAGTTTTACCTGGAGTTTAGGCTTACCCCAGACTCACCCATCAAGGTGTTCCCGAATCACTCCCATCCCTTTGTTTAGCTTGTAATCACTTCTCTATGCTCTCTTCCCCAAAAAGAGTTAATCTGCTTTCCCTTAACCTGACTCTGCTAATTTGTAAGGTCAGACCTTCCTAGGACACTGAATATTATAACATTGCCTTTCTCCCCTCTTTATGCCTTTTGAATAATTTACTTTAAAGCTATGTCTTTTTGTATAGACACAAGAAGACAATATTATGTTTTTGTAACTTGGGACTTAATTGGCTTCGGGCATCTGCTTTCTCCACTTAAGCCTCAGTTGCCCTCAGTTCCTAGCACCCCAAAAGCGGGGTCCCGACGAGGGACAGGACGGATCCAGGGCAAGCAGTGAGTTATGTGCTACCCTGGCATCGAGATGTGCCTGGCCAAAGTGCCTAATTCTTAACTATAGGTTAAGAGCTTGATCATAGATAAATGCTGTCATGATCCAAAAGTAATGATGAGACTAGGACCCTGCTAAGGATAGGAAAGACTGATCTGGCCTGAGCACTGTAGTCTGAGATCGAGATGGCCCCTGGAGAGCAATTCTATAAGCTTTAATGCATTCCTTATTGTGTCAGTCCTAGGAGAAGCATCCCCTGAGGGAAAGGAACCTCAACCCTATTGATGATGACCACACCTATGTGTATACCCCAACCCCCTCATGCTGGGGGGATTTAACTAGGCTGTAAGAGTGGGTTGGGGGGCCAGATCCAGAGATCCTGAGAGAGATCCAGAGCCGGAAGAGAAGCAGAGAGAGAGAATGAAATAAACTGATCAAGCAACCAGTTTGGCCTTCTTCCTTTCGTCGCCTGCCCTTGACCGACAGCACACACAGCGGTTCCAGGGCACCGAACGTGGGCAGTGAGACAGAGCTGCCCGGAGAGCCCTCGAGTGCACACGCCCCTCGGCGAGCTTTAGTTTTATACAATCTCTTTCTATGTTTTGGGTATTAGCATTATAATAGTTTCCACAAGTTTTCCTGTAGTGAGATTCCTCCTGGTGCAATAATCTGGTAATGAGAACCAGTAGATCATCAAAAAAGCTCTTTCCTGGGAGCAAATACTTCGTTCATCTTTGTTAAATGGTGAAAAGCATCTTTCAGCTACAGAACTCCTCTTCAGTTTGCAAGTTGAAGGGTATGTTTTTGTGCAAAGTATAGCAAGTGACTTGAATTGCAACCAAATGTTCTAATTTAGTTATATTTATAAATAAAATCATCATAGTCAGTAAGTACAGCAGTTTTTAAATATTTTTATTCTGACTAATATTGTCTATATTGTGTTAATTATTTCTTATGATCCATTTTAAAACAACCTCTAATAAATATCAAATCCCCTTACGAGTATTACATTACTATCTTCAGCATCAAAAGCAGAAAACAAGAACTACACTGAAGGACTTGGTTGTTTTGCTATTTTATTTATTAACCTCCAAGTTTTTTTAGTCTGAAATATCCTGCCTCTTCTAATAGCCTTGAATAGATCTTTTGGAATGCCTTAACCCTTTGGAGTTTTAAAATATTCACTCATGATTTGCTCCTGAATATTATAACTCTCTAAGTTCATCTTCCCACTTGAAGAAACAGCTTCCATGTATTACTCCAAGTGCTGCAAGATCACAGTGGTGACCCTTTTGGTTCACAGATAATCTCTTTTCCTTTTGCCAGAAGATGATCTATCTTTAGTTATATTTCACAGCATTTCCTTTGCTTGTAGTGAATTCACATCCAAATTCTTCTAAGTCTAATTGGAGTCACAAAATAGAAAGCAGCATTCTTACAGAGTTTAGATCACTTTCTAAGATGTGCTCTCATTATTTCTATTTAAGTTACTTTGCTTTTATTCTTGGGAAGTGCTTTGAAAAGTTTAAAACTCTTTTCCCCCTGTAATTTTGGCTCAGTTTGTCAGAGTACTAAATAAGATGCATGAAGGTGATTGCACTTTTTTACTTTATTCCCTTTCTTTTTAATATATATATGTGTGTATATATATATATTGCTTCTACTTTTATTTGTATAGCAATTTTTATGTCTTGGGTGTAATAAACAGTTTAAATAAATTTTATTTATTTGTTTTATTGCTGTCTTCATTTTCAGTTTTATTATCCTTACCATCGTTTTCCCTTCATTTTGTTTCTCCTTCATTCCATGTTACCTTTATTTTTCTTTGTTTTACCATGACTTCCAAACCAGCTGATGGGTTTCTAATCCACAAATGGCCTACTGGGTGAGCATCTGGTGAAATAAAAGGTTAGAAAATTATCCTTATAAATAGGCTCTTTCTGTTTAAAGTTCTGTAAGTCCTTGTTTCAAACTGCATCAATTGTTTTTGTACCAAAAAGCAATTTGTAGATATAACTTAGAAGTAATAATATTATACGTAATTGCATTTATGACTCAGTAATTTGATGAATCTAATGTATTTATTGCAAGCACATGGAGAACATAGATTATACTACTAGAGAGCCCATTAAAAGTATAGAGGGTATATGACTGTCTTTGTAAAATTTTTAAAAAGTTGATGCTGACATTTATTTATTTTTAGTATTTTTTAATTCATCATTTTATTTTTATTTATTTATTTTTTAAAATTAAATCATCTTGAGGTACAGTTACAAAGTTGTTAATGATGGTGTTGCAGTCATACAGTGTTACATCGGTGATGTTGACATTTAAGACTGAACCTGAACACCATTATTACTACTTAATTACTAATTAAATAATTACTACTTAATAATAATTAACCTAATTGTATAGTAGGAAAGTAAAAATGAGATGTGAGATATTAGTGTTTCTTTACAGAATGACATGGAAATTTACAATGACATGAGATAAATTTGTTAAGCAATGCAGGCATTCCATGCAACATTGTTTTACATGTGTTCTCAGGACCAGGATGTGGCTTAAGTCGGGGAACATATACCTAGTATAGTATTTTGCTTGATCTCTGACACCAAATGCCCCTTATTGGTAGTCTGGAGGGTATAGCCCAAGCTCTGTGACTGTGGTACATACATCTACAAGTCAAACAACTTGCATATGTCTTGCAAAGTGTCTCATGACATCTTATGAATCAGAAAGGCTAAAGAAAATGGGAAATGGGTAAATTTACACATTCAGTGAAAATTAGAACTACTAAATACTAGCTATAAAACTGTGTTTAGGGGTAGAGTGATACCACAATGTATAGGGCTCTTGCCTTGCACACAGCTGACCTAGGTTCAATTTCCGGCATTTGCCCCAAGCTCACGGGGAGTAATTCCTGAGTGCAGAGCCAGGAGTCAATCACAAAGACATTGCTATATATGACCCCAAAACTAAAATAAATAAATGAAATACAATAAAAGATATTTTGAAATTTAGCAAACTGGTCAGGTTGGGGGGGAACTCTTTGAAAGATGAGAGGGAATTAAGATCAATAAAATCTTGAACAATTACTGCCATTACGTGTGTATAATTCCTGCTCCAGCTGATGAGAAAGAAATGATATGAGACAACAGGTACAGAAGAATATTGCCAAGACTTTGCACAAAGCTATCATAGACTGTAGGATAACATTGGTATGTCCTCTCTCCTTTGTCACAAGGAGCTTAGGTTTATTGGGTTACACCCATAACAGTGCTCCTGAGGCACTCTCATTCCTCTGGGTTTATCTTTAACCTCTTCTCTGTGCTCTGCTTCCCCAACCAGTCAATCATCTTTATCCCCAAATCAGACTTTGTTTATCTGTATTTGTAAGTGAAATGTTGCTTTTCTCTTTCTCTAATATCCTTTTGCATAGTTTACTTCAGAGCAATGTCCTTTGTGTTATAGACACAGGAAGACAGTTAATGCTATGCTCTTGTAACTTGGGAGTTCATTGAGTCCGAATAATATTCACTCCGGCATCTGTTTTCTCAACTTAAACCTCAGTTGCCCCTAGTTCCTAGCACCCCAAAAGCAAGGTCTCGACGAGGGACTGGATGGATTTAGGGCAAGCCCTGAGTTACCTTGGTATCAAAATGGGCCAGGCCAAGCGCCATAATACTCAACTGTAAGTTAAGAGCATGGTTATGAACAAATTTTGTCATGATCCAAAGAGTAACAACTGGATTAGGACCCTGCTAAAGTTAGGAAAGACTAATCTGGCCTGAGCACTGTAGTCTGGGGTCTATAGCGAGATGTCCCCAGGAAAGCCATCCTACAAGCTTAATGTATCTCTTATTGTGTCTATACAAAATTATTAATGTTAGGAAGTAGAATTAAGATGAATGTTTAAATGGTTGTTGGACTAAGGGAAGGTGAAAGACACCCCTAGGTGGTATTTCACCTTTGAGCAGATCTCCTGGCTGCAGGAGATCTTTGTCTAATCTTAGAAAGGCTTCCCTCAGAAGGAAGGGCTTTCATATGTTGATTGTGCTATCTGACCTGGGTGTAGTTGTTACCTCCAAAGCTTGGAAGTTAGGTGTGAGACCGAGGCTGCAAGATAAAGCATAGAGACTAGCATGGGGGACAAGGTGAGACTGGATTGGGGAGTTAGTGAGACTGGAATAGGCGTATGGGAAGAATGTAATGAATGGCAGCTGATCACTAACCAGCCTGGCGGCCCTATTCACTCCTTCATGTGTCCATTGGCGGTGGCTACATGCCAGGGTGGGGAAGCGGCTCATGGCCACCAAACTCATGTGGTAAGAGAGAGACAATGCTGCCGCTGACACCACTAATCATTTATTTATTTTGTGATTACACAATAGATTTGTCTTCTTTTAAAAATAGTGCCAGCTAGAGAGTTGCTCTTGTTCCCAACTATGCTGAGACATTGTATCACAAAGTGCTGCTAATTTGTCTTACTAAGTATTTTATGATTTAGTAGTATCTTCATATACTTTATCTCATTGAATATTATAGACTCTGAAAACATGAAAACAGTTTTAATATAATATTAAAAAACTGAAGATTGTACAAGTTATACAATTTCTTATGGTCATGTGACTATAAACTGGGACTTTTATCAGAAATTTGAAATTTTTTTCTTTTTTGGGTCACACCCGGTGATGCCAGGGTTACTCCTGGCTCATGAACTCAGGAATTACTACTGGCAGTGCTCAGGGGACCATAAGGGATGCTGGGGAACCGAACCCGGGTCAGCTGCATGCACGGCAAATGTTCTAACTGCTGTGTTATTGCTACAGCCCCTTTTTTATCTGAATTCAAGGCTCTAATTTCTCATCTACTTGGTGTTTTACCTCCATCTTTTGCTTAAATTAGTAGATACTGTAGAAACCATAAAGTCAAGTATCAAACCAATAAAAAAAAACCCACCCCTTAAACTGCAAAGTCCCTAAGTGTCATATAACAATATTACAGGAAGAGAATTAATGAGATTGAAAGAAGACATAAGGAATTCCTATGATTTATGACAATTTTCTTTCATGCATTTTTGTCATGTAGGAAACAGCGGCGGCCACCATTGGTTTATCAGATGAAACTATTACCTGGTTGACCACTCAGGATTTTCCCTTTCTGTTCTGTCCAAACTGGGGAACTTTGTTGCAGCAGTTGGAGGGTGTGGATCAGACCCAGTGGTGCTCAGGTATGACGTTTCACTCGTGCTTAGAGACCCCTTATGTAGGTACTTAGGGCACTAAGCATTGTGCAAGATTTAAAATGGAATTTTAAATTTAAGATATTGTGCAAGAATTAAAATGGAGTTAGCCTCCTGTGAGCACCTTAACATCTATAGTGTCTCTCAATTTGAGCTGG
Organism: Sorex araneus; assembly: GCF_027595985.1. Lineage (NCBI taxonomy): Eukaryota > Metazoa > Chordata > Mammalia > Eulipotyphla > Soricidae > Sorex > Sorex araneus. The sequence continues at coordinate 25,854,668 of NC_073305.1, forward strand.
ACAGTTTTATGAACATGAGAAATCAGGGTAGATTTTCTATAATCATATATCATTATCACTGACACCAAAATTATCAATTCAGTGTACTTAAATTGTTTATCCAGCTCTTTAGCTTATTAAAAACAATCAAGTCTATCACATATTTTTGTGTTATTAGAACAAAACTTTCACATTTTATGTTCTCATCTGCTCAGAAGTCACTTCTCTAGACTAGTGTTTCTTAGCTGAAGGTCATAAGTATGGATATTCTTTCAGGATATCTCAAGACATACAGGGGAAAATTGCATAAACAGAAACCATAGAACGGGGGCCAGCATGACAGAGAATAGGGTATTTGCCTTGCACGTGGCTGACCTGGGTTCAATCCTGGATATCCCATATGGTCCCCTGAGTACCACCAGGAGTAATTACTGAGAAGAGCCAGGAGTAACCACTGAGCATCTCCAGATATTACGCAGAAAGAAAAAAAAGAAGAGCACAGCCTCAAGAGGAAAAAAAAACACACATACAGACCAACAGGTAATTAGCACTTGTAGTCAGCACAGGCTTAGAAAATATGACCACAGTGGCAATTGGTAGAAAAGGGAGACCAGGGGAAGGAGAAAGTATAAGGGGAACGAGGATAGGAAAGGGTTAAGAAACACAGCCCCTAGACCATTTTTCCATGAACAGGCTGAAGAAGCCATGTTAACATAGGGTGCTCTAAGGAAAACATTCTCTTTTCAGTCTGAAAAGATAATGCAGGAGTTAAGGTGGTTGACTTGTTTGTGTATGCAACAGATCTGGGTTTGATCCACAGAATTGCATATGATTCCTCTAGCACCCTAGGAATCCCATTAGTTTAAACCCATTAGTTTTGTAAGAATACTGCTAGATGTAGCCCAAACTATCACCCCTTCTCCAGAAAATAAATTCTTAGAAAGCATTCATTTTATTGTTTTAAATGTCAATCTCCACTAGCTGTCAAGGATTTCCCACTTCAAATATTTGTTGTTAACTCCCTGCCCCCTGATCCCTACCCTCCTCCCATCCCACAACAACACTATATAAACACTTTGGTATTTTTCTTGATTTAGAACTAAAAAGATGCTTGTTTATCTAAGTAATCCTGTGTCTCTGTAAGAATATAGATTTCCTGTCTTGAAGATGGTCTGGAGAGTTGTAACAGAAAGAACACTTTTCTATGAATTAGAGTCAGAGAGACAATTGATGAGCTGATGGAGTTGACCTTGTGTTCTTACCTCCTCTTTTTGTATCTATTTTCCTCTACTTCAATAGTATTTTTGTCAATGCTACTGCCAATGGCCCAAAGTTTAAATTCTCCCTAGGAAAATTAAGTCACCAAAATGGGGAACAATTAAAAGAACAAAGACAAAAATAATCACTTTAAATAATACTCTCACCATGGAGGATGGAAGAGATAGAACTGACTAATTGCCATCTTGGTGGATGGTCCCATTGTCTCAGGAAATATTTACAAGGACTTCATGACCATGGGCAAGGTTTGTCTAAGATAGTAATTGTTCACAATAAAAGAAAATGGAAATGAACTGCATTTCTATATGTTACACAGACACACACATTCATTGAAGGATTGTAGTTTGTCAGTAGCCAAATTTTATCTCCCTCGATGAAGTTACAAAGCGTTGCTGTTTCAAGGCTTCTCTGACTATTGTAAGAACATTCTGGAAACCACCAGCACCAGGCATGTCAAATATCTGCAGTCTTCAATTTCCAAAGGTCAAGTGGAGAAAATATCCTCAATTTTTTGGTGGTTGTTTGGAGACTGTGATTTAGAGTAGGAGATACCTCTCTAAGTTTTTTCCCTTAACTCTTCTTATAATTAATACCTATCAAAGTAAATATTGGGTACATTATTTCATTTAATAAATCCCAGGTATTACTAATGAAAAAAAGCAAGGATTGTAGTCCTTAGGGTCACAAAGCTATTAGAGCAAAGGTAGATCTGGAACTCCAGTCTCAAAATCCAGCACTTTTCTTTTTTTTTTCCCCCCACCCACCCCCAAATCCAGCACTTTTCAAGGTTGTACTTCTGCCCAGGGTCACCTTACACGGACTAAAATGTCACCTCCATGAGTTGCTTTTTTTAAAATTTTATTATCCAGCCTATATGAACTATATACTTTTATTTAGAACCATTTTTCATGCTGCATTGCATCGTCTGCTTAATTTTACTTTAATTTATTGGAAAAGGCTCAAAAATTCTGGGAAGTTTAGACAATGTGAAATACACAGTGCACTAAACATTCAGAGTTAATTTACTTTTTATATTATAAATTTGTTATTTAAAAGTTAAAGATTAATCATAACAAAGTTGAATATACATTGTGCTCTAATACTACTTCAATTTTTTTAATTTCCAGAGACTTTCTATATTAGAAACTTGATATAATTTCCTACTTAATAATTTAAAATGTTTTTTGTTTTGCTTGTGTATCCCTAAGTAGAAATGTCATCTTGTGTTTTTTAAATTCATATAAATTACTTCATACTGTATATTTTCTGTAAGTTGATTTCTGAAACCTGATACATCTCTTCTCATATTTAAGTACATGCTAAATACCTTCAATGTATAGCAATTTATATTCAGTGTATACCTATCATATAGGTATAACATGTCTCATTTATCTGCTTTCTTTTTGATATTCACTTAAGTGGGTTTTAATTTTTGGTTGTATACACTATCTTTCACATGCTTTCTTGTACCAATGTGTGAACATTTCTTTATAATATATACTAAAAATAAACTACTGAGATGGGGAAAATGGTGTTTTCAATCTTACCAGATACTGCCAATTTTCTCTTAAGAGCAGTTGCTTGAGAAGCAATTTATCTTTCTTCTAGTAGTGGAAGAGAACAAAAATATGAGTGTTTCTTTCTCCACAAGCTAGACAGTACTGATATTGCCTGATGTCAAATATCTCTTAATAAGGGTTTTATTTAAATGTCATTAGTCCCTAAAGGGTTATATGCTTTACTTATATTTTTATGTCATTTGGTCTGACACAAGTCTAATATGCAATAAATTTGAAATTTATGGATTAACCAATTAGCCTACTGCATCATCACCAAAAGATACCCCATGGTCTGCTAAAATAGACAACAACTATATCTCTTTGTGTATAACTGCTCAATATTTTCTCAGAATATGCTGAAACCATAAAAATCCCCATGAAACAGGATGTGAATTATTTTCTTTAGAGCTCAAAATTACATAACTCATTGGCACTAAATGAAGAACTCTTAATCATTAGAACTAATTGTTAAAATTGAGGATGAGCTCAATTGAGTACACAAGGACTTTCTTATGGGTATATTTTTCATTTTGATCAGTGCATAAATTGTAAAATAGAGGCAGTTTTTATTATCCACCCCACCTCCAGAGTATTACCCATGGCTAATTGTTCTGTCTCTATTGTATATTCAAGACCCACTCATCAATTGACTTCTCCTCACATATACGTATCACCACTCACATCTTAATAATATCTGAAAACATTATCCTTACTCTATCATTTACATTCAGCTCTTTATATCTCTCAACTGTACTCACCATTCAACTTCTCTAAATCATAATCTGCCTTCTTCCTGCCATCCAATTACTCCAAGAATCACTGTATCAGTGTCATCCCATTGCTCATCAATTTGCTTGAGCGGGCACCAGTAATGTTTCCATTCGCCCCTGTCACTCTCAGGGTCAGGGGAATGAGGCCCATTATTGTTACTGTTTTTGGCATATCGAATATGCCATGGGTAGCTTGCCACACTCTACCATGAGAGATTCTGTATCACTCTCTTCTAAGAGCTTTGTTTTATAAACTCTGGATCTTGGCCGTTGATGAGATTATGTGGTGCTGGGGGCCGATTGTGTGTGTGGCTGCCAAGCTACTGGAAAATGGCAAACCTGGGTGGAGGAGACCTAGTCCCGATCTGAGCAGGCTTGGAGATCTCAGCCACGGGTCCCGCATACCTGGATTCTTCTGCCAGTTCCTTCATGCATGAGGCTCGTCTGAGCGTGTAGAGAGTGGCCTTGAGCCTTGTCTGAGCGTGTAGAGAGTGGCTGTGGCTGGGTTCTGGATGTTTACAGCTGCCGGGGCTCTGTTTGGACAGAGGAGAGAAACTCAACCCATGCCCCTCCGAGGGGCCCTGGTGGAGACAGCCTGGATCGGGAACAGGAGATACTGCAAGAATATTATTCTTGTTCAATCCAATCGACACCATTATATGAAGCCCCTATCTTCTCGCAGCTTCCTACTTGCTGACTCCTCCCTCCTTAGATCAAATATGAATTCAACCGGTTCCACAATACTCTGTTACACATTCATGTTCTCCTATGCAATCATACACTAACATTAATAGATTAGATCCAATCGAGACTGTCTTTATACTTTATAACATTGCTTCTAGACTTAGATTTCTTGTTTTAAATACCAAAATAAAGTTCCAGTAAAAGTTTCTCTGAACCCTAGATCCTGATATATAGTGATTCACTACTTAGCTTAGTTGTACTTTGCTTATCATATCAATGATGCCATCACTATTATTTATTTATTTATTCATTCATTTATTTGTGGACACATCCAGCATTCTTCAGGGATAATTCCTGTCTTTGTGCTCTGAGATCAAACTTAGCAGTGCATAGGGACCGTATGTGGTGCTAGGAGCCAAGCCTCTGTCAGCCGTATGCAATGCAAGAGCCCCCTACTTACTGTGCTATCTCTTCAGTATCACTTGGGATTCACTGAAATAAACCAAAATCTGTACTAACCTCTTTTATTCACAGACCTTTCCTACCATATATACTCTATCATAAAATATCTCAGATTTTTTCCTTCTTTGAATTATTCAGATTTTCCCAATTTCCTTCATCTTTTCGTGCTGATCCTATCAGTCTTTCTTACAGAAAACCACATATAATCCATGACATGTAGTGGATATGAATTTATTTTCTTGATACTGTATGTTTCCCATTTCTGTGCCAACGAATTATCACAATTTCCATGGTTTAAAATACATGAATTTATTATCTCATGGTTCTGTATTTCATGTGTCTGAAAATCAAGACTGTCAGAATTTCATTCATTATGGAGGCTTTGATGGAAAACTTGTTCCCTGATCTTTTCCAATTTCTGGAGTCTGCCCAATTTTGTTACTTCTAGCTCTTTCTTTTTTGTTTTGCAGACTTTTTAAAAATTTTTTTTAATTAGTGAATCACCATGAGGGTACAGTAACAGATTTACACATTTTCGTACTTGTGTTTCCCTCATACAATGTTAAAGCACCCATCCCTCCACCAGTGTCCATTTTCCATCACCAGTGAACCCAGTATCCCTCCCACCCCCCAATTCCATCCCCCCCCCTCTGTGGCAGGGCATTTTCTTTTGTTTCTCTCTCCTTTTGGTTGTTGTGGTCTGTAATAGGGGTATTGAGTTGCCATCATGTTCAATTCTACTTGCAACACGAATCTCTCCTCCTGTCCCATCCCGCGGGACTTGTTCAACGTGGGTAACCGGGAGAGGGTGCAAGAGTGAAAAGGAGACAGACACAAGGAGAAAGAGACAGACACAGACAGACACAAGAATGGGAGAAAGCTCCAACTTTATTTCTCTTAAGCTAGTCTTTTATAATTGATTATATGAGGAAGTGGGCAGAATGGGGGAATAGCAAAGAATGCAAATGTTAAACAAAACTGGATGTGGGCCCTGATGGCAGTTTCTCTGGGCATTGTTCTGCAACCTTTCCCAAGAAGCGGTTGTTCCTAGTTACAGGTCAGTTTGTACTGACATATTGGTGCCCAGGCATAAGTTTCTGGCCGTTCCCAGGCATTGGTTCCCGGCATCCTCCTGAGCAGGTCCTCCAACCACAGCTTACTTAATATTCCCTTCTCTAACTGAACTGCCTTTCCCCCCAGCATGTGAGGCCAGCTTCGAAGCCATGGAGCCAACCTCCTGGTACTTATTTCTACTATTCTTGGGTGTTAGTCTCCTACTGTGCTATTTTATATTCCACAGATGAGCGCAATATTTCTATGCCTGTCTCTCTCTTTCTGACTAATTTCACTTAGCATGATACTTTTCATGTTGATTCACTTATATGCAAAATTCATGACTTCATCTTTTCTAACAGCTGCATAGTATTCCATTGTATAGATGTACCTCTGTATAGATATAGATGCAACCAGTCATCTGTTCTTGGGCACTCGGATTTATTCCAGGTTCTGACTATTGTAAACAGTGCCACGATGAACATACAAGTGCAGGTGTCATTTCGACTATACTTTTTTGCTTCTCCGGGATGTATTCCCAGAAGTGGTATTTCTGGTTCAAATGGGAGCTCAATTTCTAATTTTTTGAGGTGCATCCATATTGTTTTACAGAAGGCCTGAACAAGTTGGCATTCCCAACAACAGTGTCAAAGGGTCCCTTTCTCCCCACATCCTCTCCAACACCAGTTGCTTTTGTTCTTTTGGATGTGTGTCTTTCTCTGTGGTGTGAGGTGGTACCTTATAGTTGTTTTGATCTGCATCTCCCTGATGATTAGTGATGTAGAGCATTTTTCATGTGCCTTTTAGCCATTCGTATTTCTTCTTTGGGAAAGTTTCTGTTCATTTCTTCACCCCATTTTCTGATGGGGTTGGGTGTTTTCTTCTTGTATAGTTCAACCAGTGCCTTATACATCTTTGATATCAACCCATTATCGGATGGGTATTGGGTGAATATCCTTTCCCATTCTGTAGATTGTCTTTGTATTCTGGTCACTGTATCTTTTGCATTGCAGAAGCTTCTTAGTTCTAGCTCTTTCTTATTGAATCTAATTTATTCATCTCATCTTTTATTTAACTCTATATATTCCATGTCCTTCACTTGAGATCCACGTTGATTATACCTGGTTCATCTGTACATTCAGGGTATTAATTATCCATCAGTATCACAAGAGAGATGTTGTATCTCAAGATTCTTCACATTATATCAGCACAGTCCCTTTTGCCATATAAGACAAACTAACTATAGATTCTTAGTACTAGAACACAACATTTTTGGAAGGAATAATTCTGTCTACCACAGAAGTGTTTCTTGTTTTCCTTTTTTCTATCTTTAAGCTCTCATTAAACCTTTAGATCTCAACTTATGAGGTACACTATAGACCCAGCTTCTCTAGAAACAACATATCTTCTAATAGGACTAGAAAATTCACTGTCATTTTTGTATTTACTTGATTAATGTACATATACATATACATATATATAACACTCGTCAATAGAATATGTTTATTTTCTGTCATTTGGGGTTTTTATTTGTTTGTTTTTCATAGTTATACCTGATAGTACTCAAGACTTCCTCTTGGCTTTGTATTCAGTGATTACTTCTGGCTGTGTTTAGGAAGAGGCTTTATTAAAACAGAAAACTTGATGGTTTGGCTCACTGAGCTGTCTTCAAACTCAGTTGAATAAATTCCTATCCTGAATTTGCCCTGACTAACTTAACATAAATCTAAATAAGAATGAATCTTATTTCAGGTTTACTGGAAATAGATCATGAGATAAAATAGCATGCATGAGGTTGATATATGTGCCCTTCAATCAATATCTATGGAAGAGTGAAGGAACATTACTGATTATTCTGCAACAGAAATGGACCTCTTTTAATCCCCTGGCAACTGATCACTGAAATATAAATATATGGCCTTTGAGAATTATCTTGATTCTAAGTATTAGAAGTAGACGTGAGTACTCCTTGAATAAACTAATCATTTAATATAAAATTTCCCCAGGGGAGAAATATAACTTTGAGTGATGCAGTGAAAAGATTTAGATAAAACTACTTTATCTCAACAAGAACAACTGAGGACAACTAAAACTGAAATACACTATGAACAATCAAATACAGTGTGTGAGGAATCAGTGACTACATGCCCCATGTCTACTCAGTAAATAGCCTATATCACAGACTCAAATGTTCTGTGAATAAGAGATAAGTTTTTTATTACCTTTCAGAAGATGTTGCTTTAGAATTTAGCATTGGTTCTGAAATTTTATCTGTTAAAAATATGTTTTATTTTTATTTGAGAGCATTTGGTACCTAGAAAAACAATTCTGCCCTTCTAGTATTTAACAATTAAATCAAGTTTAGAAAAAAACTCATTCTCTCAAAAAGCAATGCAGAAATGACAGAGCATACATTTTATGTTCAGAATTTTGGACTTTTTGTTCTTAGATCTACAAAGATTTCTTATATTAAGATGAATTCTTAGTAACATCTTATCTAAAACAGTATTGAAAATTACAAACTAGGCTGTTATTTACCTCTCAAATTTTTATCTCAATATAAACTGAAATTTTATTGTTTTTCCACAATTACATTTAACAGTTGACTACAAGAAATGTATTCCTTCAAAAAATTATTTTGAAATCTAACCAAAATGCTCAATGACATTGAGTGTATATTTTAATGAAAATGACAGAGTAAAACTTGCAAAAAGAAAAGTTTCCTTTCAGAATAGTCAATCCAAGTGTTGTGTAAGAGAACGGGTAAATTTTAAATGTTTTCCTTTATCTTATAGGAAAGAGAGATAGTAACTGAGGAAAATAATATGAGAGATTGCTTGATCAAAAACTAGTATCTACAGAACAGTATAAAGCCGGTAGATAAAGGGTGTCCTGAAGCCATAGAATAGAAAGAAAGTATGTAAGTCTTTGATGATACTGACATCAATATTTCTCTTAGAAAATGGTAGATATATGAGGAAAGACACCTATAAGATGAAAGGTAATTTCTTCAAGAAATTGAAAACAATTCTGCTACTCAAGAACATCTGGAAGCTTTAGGATGTAATTTGTAATCATTAGCATAATGTGAAAAGACTTCTGGATTTGGATGTGTGGCACAGGGGAGAGAAGTGGGTAATTATAGAAACAGAATAACATAATGTTGATTAAAAATAAATTATTTTCAAGTGGGAAAGGTAGCCATCCCAATAAGCTCAGCTTTGTTGAAAAAACATTTAGTGAGACTTTATTACTGTTTTCTAATCATTCTGGCACACAGCTGGATAGAAGCAGAGTTATTTATACTCAATCAGACAATTTTTGTGCTCTCGTTGAAGTCAAAGATAAACCCATTTCAGGCCTGGAGCGATAGCACAGGGGATACGGTGTTTGCCTTGCATGCAGCTGACCTGGTTTGATTCTCAGCATCCCAGATAGTCCCCAGAGCACCGCCAGGAGTAATTCCTGAGTGCCGAGCCAGGAATAACCCCTGAGCATCACTGGGTATGACTCAAAAAACAAAACAAAAACAAAAAACAAAAAACCCATGTCTTTACTAGGGTTACTCTTGTCTTTTAATGTGAATGCATATTAAATATGGCCATTATTTAAAATAGTTATAAAACAACTATCATATTACAGGCGATATATGACCATTTTGTATGCTAGTGTTTATTTTTGCTTAGTAAACATTTGAACATGTAAATTATAAACATTAAATATGGACTAAAATTCATTTTAATGTATTTTAAACTTTCCAGTATTTTATAACATAAAACATCTGAATAAACATTCATCTTTTCTCTAATTATAACTTCTTAAATATATATTCTATATAACATTTATTCTGTTATGATATATACATGGTTTGGGGCAAATATATATGTATAATACATACTTATATACATATATATAAAATGGCTATGCACAGATTTATTCCTGGCTCTGTGTTAAGGAATCACTTATGCCTGGCGGTGTTTAGGGGACTCTCTGTGGTCCCAGGCATAGAACTTACACTGGACATGTAGAAGGCAAGTACCTTAAAACAATAGTTTTTTTCTGACCAAGGATATATTTAATAAAAGTATAATTAGTACATCAAAGTATATATAAATAAAAAAGGATAATAAATAAGATATATTTGTAGGTCAAAGTATAAATGTCTTTACAAAAGACTGCTAATAAAACGTAAATGTGGTAGGAAAATCTGAGGCTTATTTGCCTTTCTGTCATTAAATAATGACTTCTCTACCCATATGTGTGTTAAAGTATTAGAAATTTAGTTGATTTGATAGATAAACATGATATTTAAACTGTTAATTTGGCTTTTAATGACTAGAAAATGTTAGCATAGTTTAGTAAGGACTAGTACTTGTCTCTTTTAAAATTGATTGCTGTTATCTATTACTTGCTTTTGAACTGATATTTTGTTTTGTTTTAGGACTGCACCCTACCTTGCGCAGGGACTACTACCAGTTATGCTTGGGGGATTATTTGATGACAAAGATAAAAACCAAGAATCCTGCATACAAAGCTCTTTGTGCTTTGTGTATCCAGTTAGCACTTTAGCTATCTACCCAGTTTGAGACAAATATGTTCACTTGTTTGTAGACTTTTTCACATAGTCATACTTCCAAATATATCTATGGTATAAATAGAAATATTTTTCTAAAAACATATACTCCTGATTTCTTTACAAGTAACATTTTTATATTATGTTGCATCAAGTTGGGCTGGAGCGATAGCACAGTGGGTAGGGCATTTGCCTTGCATACAGCCGACCAGGGTTTGATTCCTCTGCCCCTCTCGGAGAGCGCAGAAAGCTACCAACAATATCTAGCCTGCACGGCAGAGCCTGGCAAGCTACCCATGGTGTATTCGATATGCCAAAACCAGTAATGACAAGTCTCACAATGGAGATGTTACTGGTGCCTGCTCGAGCAAATCGATGAGCAAGGGATGACAGTGACAGTGACAGTGCAGCAAGTTATACTTTTATACAACATGACACTGAATTAAAAGTAAAAAACTTTTCAAACATTTCTGTAAAACTAGTGGATAGGGTACTCAAACTTTTCTCTAAAGTTTGAAATAAGACTGCCAACAAGAAGATTTTAGTCCTCTCATTTTATTTTTAGTTTGAATGTGTTAATTTCTGTGTTTTAAGGATTAGAAATTTATGGGGTGAAGTGATAGTATAGTAGGTAGGATGCTTGCCTAACACAAACAAAAAAATTGAAAAATTAGTCTCTATCAAGTATATGAGTTTTAGTATTAGTATCCAAAATTGCATTCCATGGCAAATTTTAATCTGAAATAATAATTTCTTCTTTTGTGATCTAGTTTTATTTTAAAAAGTTAATTCATGTTTCAAAACAACATTTTTCCTTGTTTCATTATGGTTTCTTTGTTTTGATTATTCTTTTGAATTTAATTTTCAACATCAAGTAGTTTCTCAGAAAAGATTTGTGAATGTTGTGTTTGAACTCCTGCGTATTTTAGTCTCTCTCAAGAAAAGGTAGGTAAATATAAGATTTTTTAATTTTTATTTTCTTTCCTTTTGACCTTTTTGGTGTCCTACACAAGTTTGTGTCATTAAATGATGACTTGGATAAGTCTTGCACATATTTTACCTTCTCCTCTTCTTGATAAGTTAGAAGTAGTTTGTTCATAGAATAGAATCATGCTTGTCAATGAAAATTAAACAAATTACTATTGATATATACTGAAATACAGATGCAACTTCAAAATCTTATGCTAAGTGAAGGAAACCCATTTCAAAAAGATAACATACTATCCTATTTCTTAAATAAAAATGAAATGGGAAGGGATATTGCTTTCAACAGAGTAGAATAGTGGAAACAGGATAGAAAACTGCATTTTTATACCTTCTTTAAGTAGGTTCACTCTTCTCTCATTTTCTTTTCCCTATTTCTATATCCTCTTCTGTAGGCCTTCCTTTCTTTTCTAAAAATCAAAGTTAAAAAAAATACTCAGGACTATGACATGTTTGTCACCGTATGTTTATAAAAACAGACTGTTTATCAAAATAAACACTTTGTTTCATAGAAGTGTTTCTTTTCTTCATATATAAGACAGCTTACATCTGCTTTTGACACCAAGCTTTCTATTGATTCAAAATTTTACTTTAGCTAAGATATAATTTACACGTGTTATCTGAGCATAGGGGAGGTTTTTTTTGGATAATTTAATATATAAATTGCTTCTTTGTTCTTTGATAAAAATAGAAATATAGTTCGTAAAATACTAGTTTTAATTAACGTGATTAGTAATTAATTACTTTAGTAATTTACCTAACTACTTTGAATACATTAGCTTAAAAACAGTAAAAATATTTTTAACTTAAGATAACATTAAAATAAAGATTTTCTTTGTTTAGATCACTGATTGTAAGTTAGTCTTAAGAAAAATTAACTCATTTTTTTGACTTACTGAAATTTATACAAGGTTGAATTTATAATATCACTTAAAATATGGAAAATGGGCATCAGAGGGCTAGCTCAACTGGGTGAACACATGTTTAGTGTGTGGGATGCCATGAGACAGATCTCTGATACTGCGGGAGCTATTGGGAAGTGTAGCTCCTTTAAAAAAACACTAAAGTGTGGAAAATGTACAGAATTAAAAGGCAAGACATTAATTGAATATTTTTAAAGCTTCAGAATTCATTGGGACTAATACAGAGAATTATTTTTGACTACAAAGTGTAATGACATTGTATAAATATTTGTAAAAAGAGAGCAGGGAGATAATTTTTTCTTTATGAAACAGGAGAAAATGGAAATAGAATATTGTGACAAGAATAACTAAAATATTGTCACCAATGTGTTATTGTTGGAGAAATTATTTTCTAATAAAAGCCTGGTGAGAATTGTAATAAAGAACTGTTATATAAAAAAAAAACTTCTCATTCACCAATTTGGTTGTAGTGGCAATAAAATAATTTCTATTCCAATGCAAATTATGTCTTGTGAAACTTGAATAGATATATTTTTATTTTAGGCAGTTCATAACATAAATACTATTGTTATTTTTATGGATCTGATCTAGATATTGATTGACACAAAAGAGCTTCTTTAAATTATAGTGTTTGGGGTAAATTTGGAAACTAAATTAATTTTTCATAATAGCGCCAACTTTATGTCCAAGAGGCAGTTTATTAATACATATATTCCAAACAGCAGCCTGTCAGATAATGCTATTCCTCTATATTACTGTCCATTAAGATGAATTTTTTAAGGAGAACATGGGGATTAATAGTATTGGCAGAAGAGCATGAAAGAGACATATTTGGTGGATTATCAAAAAGAAAAGCCTTCTCTCCTGGGAAAGCAGAAAGTATGACTCAGAAAATTAGCATTTCTACCTTTCTTTTGCTGCTGTTTAAAAATTTGCTGGTGTGAAACCGCAAGGTTTTGGAAACGGGGTGTATGTGTACTGCCTCTTAGACACCTTTTGTTGTAGGGAAACAAGTAATTTGACTTTTCAGGAAATAATAAAACAGCACGTGAGAAACAAACAAAAAACAGCAGGTAGATTTTGAGGAAAAGGAGATGTATTCTTCTCACCACATCATGATCTACGGAGTGAAACATCTATTTCTAAACAGTCCCTCAAACCCTAAGACACTTGAAAGTCAGAAAGATGAAAACAGAACCAAGTAGATAATAAACACATGTAGAAATAAGGCTTTCACAGGGCCCTAAACTGTTTAAAAAATGGCTACATAAAATGATCATGTCCTACTTTTTGTATGTGTCTTTTGGTGCTATTCTGAAGTGAAATACTTTGTCTACTGTTATAAAAATAAGTCATTGAGTATTACATAAATGAAATCAAATAGGGAATGAAAATTTTTATGACTACAATATATGATCAACACAATGAAATTAATTAAACTCTGTTTTTTTTCTTTTTTTTTTTAAAGTCTGGAGGTACTTTGAAACCTTCTATTGCCTCTAAATTACACTGATTAGTATTTTACTACATTGATGAGGGTAATTCAAGAATCCTATCTACCAGAATGTTAATTAAATGAAACATTTAATGTGCAAGGAGGTAGAATTGTCTGTTGCCTCTCCTCTTAAAAGACAAAGAAAGCTCTTAATTATTAGCCTCAGTTTACAGAGGTGGAAACTGAGATCCAGATAAAGTAAATGACTTTCTCATTTTCTTACCAACTAAACGGCTATGGTCTGATGACTTTAATGATAATCTGTAGTGGGAATAGTTGGTTAGATACTATGCTAAGGATGAAGTGTAAACAGGAAACAATTTCAGGGCAGTTTGCTTTGGGGATGTGGGGTGGGGGTCACATTTAAAGGACTCAGGAACTTTCTGACCTTATACTCAGGAGGGAACCCTGGCTACTCTTCCTGGATTTTACGTAGTGACTGGAGTTGAACCTGGACTCCCTGCATGCAAAGCATTTGATCCAGCCTGTTGAGTTACCTTCCCAGTCTCAGAAAATATTTTTATAAACTGCATAACTCTCTGAAATGATGACTCTGTAATTTCTAACATAGGTTGTTTGTCACAGAGATTTCTCCTCTCAGCGCCACTAATTTTCCTTGTCTGCTTTCTTATTGTTTCCTTTTCTCCTACCCATTGTTTCCTATCCTCCAAGTTACATAGCTTCAAGGTTTTCTTCTTTAAATAAAAGTACTTGTTTGGGGCAAATTAAAACAACAATGAGATATCATCTCACACCATAGAGACTGGCACACATTCAAATGAAAAAAAGCAATGCTGGTGTGGAGGTGGGGAAAAAGGGACACTTTCACTGTTGGTGGGAATGCCAACTGGTCCAGCCTTTCTGGAAAACGATATGGACAGTCCTTCAAAAATTAGAAATTGAGCTTCCATATGGCCCTGCAATACCACTTCTGGGAATATATCCTGAGGCTGCAAAAAAGCACAGTAGAAATGACATCTATACCTATATGTTCATTGCACAACTGTTCACAATAGTCAAAATCTGGAAACAACTCAAGTGCCGAGAACAGACGACTGGTTTCCTCCTGGTCCTGTACTCAGGAATCACTCCTAGCAGTGCTGGGTTCTGTGAGACCATTTTTGGTCCCAAGGATCAAACCTGGGTTGTCGGTGTGCAAGTCAAGCGCCGAATCCTTTGCACTATCGCTCTGTTCTCAAGAGAATAAATTTTTGGAGATGGGAGGGACACACTCAGCAGTGATTACTCCTGACTCAGAGATCACTCCTTTTGGGATTACGGGTGCTTGAACCCAGGTGGACTGTGTGTAAGACAAAGATCTTACCTGGTATACTATCTCTTCAACCCCTCCCCCCAAGAGTAATTTTTAAGAGTTCTAATCATAAGATGAAGTTGTAGTTATGTATTAAAGTTGCAAGCCTATAATAACTCAGTAAAAAAGTAAAGTGACGAGTGAGTCCACAAACTAAATTCCACAGGATATCAAAGATTTTCCTATATTGGTTATTTATCATCTTGAGAAAGGAACCACATTGTCATTGTGGTTGCACTGCATGTGCTTCATACACACAGAAATCTCTATATTTTCCTTGTGGATATATTGCCTTTATGAATTTTGTGTTTAAAACTGATTGGCATAATATGTTAGCTATATGAGCTTAGGGGAACAATTTGCCTCTTATCCTGAGGCTTCATCTCCTTAGTTACAAAAATGAGGATAATAAACTAGATTATAAACTATGTTTATTTCCTGTGAGTTTAAAATAAATGAATATACGTATATTAATTACCAGAAAAATTGACATTTTTAATCGTTTAATGAAGTGATTCATGCTAATAAATAAATAGGTGCAGTGTTTGGGTATCTCCTCCAAGGCCTAAGGCGTCAAAGAATACTAGGTTATCAAAATCTCAGTATGTATTATCTATCTCTATTCCAATCACAGGAGAATATTAGGTCCTAATGATGTCTAAGGATAATTGACATTACTATGTCATTTCACAGACATTGCTTCTTTTAATACTAAAATGGCTTAGAAAAAAGAATATTTGCACTATATTTCAAGTTTGTACTTCAGAGAGGCTAAGGAACTTGTTCACGATCACAGCTAATAAGTATTGAGATCATATTTTGAGCAAACCTAACTCTTAAAGTCTCGTCTTTTAAAAGAATATCTCTGTGAAGAAAATGGGGGCTGGAAAGATAGTTGCAATGGTTAAGGTGCCTACCCTTGTATGTGGCAGTTCTTGATTTGATTCCTGTAGAATAGATGAGCCTCTGAGTACTATAGCACTTCCAGGAGTAATTGCTGAGAAGAGAACAAGTGAAAAACATTGGATGTCACTCAAACCCTCCCTCACCTGAACACAAACACACACACACACATACACACACATTTAAAGATCTTTCTGAAAACTATCCTATTCACAATTGTAAAATCAAGTACCTTGGAATCCATTTAACTAAAGAGGTTGAGAACCTATATAAAAAAAACTACAAAACGCTATTACAAAAAATATAGATGTGATGGAATGGAAATATATCCCCTGCTCATGGAATGGTTGGATTAACATTGTCAACATGGCAGTACTTCTCCAAAGCATTATACAGATTCATCGCAGTCTCTATAAAGACAGCCATGACATTTTCCCTAGAAATAGATAAAGTTCTCCTGAAATTCATATGGAACAATAAACCCTCACAAATAGCTGAAGCAATCCTTGAAAAAAATTTTGAAGATGGAAGGCATCACCTTTCCCAACTTCAAATAAAACAGGAGTAATTAAAACAGCATAGTATTAGAATAAAGACAGACCTGCAGATCAATAGAATAAAGTTGAATATCCTACCATAGGTCCTCAAATATATAATCATTTAATCTTTGATAAAGGAATAAGTAATATGAAGTGGAACAAGGAAAATCTTTTCAATAATTAGTGCTGGGAAAACTGAGCAACTACCTGCAAAAAAAATGGACTCAGACCTCTTTCTACTGCCATGCACAAAACTCAGATCAAAATCGATTAAAGACCTCAATATTTGACCTAAATTCATAAAGTTCACGGAGGAAAACATAGGCAGAACCCTCGTGACATTGAAGCTAAAGGCATCCAACTTCAAAGATGAAGCACCACTGACTAAACAAGTAGAAGCAAAGATAAGCAAACTGGATTACAGTAAACTAAGAAGTTTCTGCACTTCAAGAGAAAGGGTGACCAAGATACAAAGACAGCCCCCAAAATGGAAAAAATTAATTACCCAATACCCATCTGTTAATATCAAAGACATATAAGGCACTGGTAGAATTCACAAGATAAATACTCAACCCTATCCAGAAATGAGAAGAAATCAACTTCCTCAAAGTAGAAATAGGCCAAAAAACACATGAAGCAATGCTCTACGTTGCTTTCATAAAGAATCCACAAAAGAACATTTTTCCTTCTGAAATTTTTTTCATAATTGCATGGATGTAGCAAACCTGGGGTCTTTCATCAATTCAGGGGCCTAGGGACTTATTTGGAGTCAAGGTTGTTCATGAAAGAGTGATCTTGACTGGAAGTTCATTTATACTGACCTGTGATTTCAGAAAATGCTAATGAGAGTGAGTCTGGATAATCTTGGAGGAGAAAGGGCTCAGGAGGAAAACTCTATGTCATGAGTTCTCTGGTAACCGAGTAAGTTTCTTCACAGACTCATTCAACAGCTTTAGGAAATTCCTCAAAATTAGGAAGATTGGGGCTGGAGCGATAGCACAGCGGGTAGGGTGTTTGCCTTGCACGTGGCCAACCCGGGTTTGATTCCCAGCATCCCATATGGTCCCCTGAGCATCTCCAGGGGTAGTTCCTGAGTGCAGAGCCAGGAGTAACCCCTATGCATTGCTTGGTGTGACCTAAAAAGGAAAAAAATTAGGAAGATTGAAGTTGTGAAACAGTTACTACAGGAGTTAGTGTGTGGTTTGGGGACTTCTTTTATGTCAAAATAGTTTTCAAGATTCTTTCTTTCTCTCCTTTCTCTCTTTCTCTCTCCTTTCTCTTCCCACCTTCTAAAAATGTATATGTGAGTGTGTACTTATTCATATTCAGTAAATCCTTAACATCACCATAATTTTTTAGAATTTTCTAATTGAAACAAAGTGATTACACATAACCACTTTTCCATTGTTCATTGATTTACTCAGCAGACACCAGTAACATCTCCATTCGTCCCAGCCCTGGGATTTTAGCAGCCTCTCCTTACTTGTCCTTCCAAATGGTAGAGCAGGCTCTTAAATAATATTGTTCAAGATCTACTAAAATTGGTTTTCCTTGTCTTATTATAATGAGAGAGAGGGGAAGGGAGGGAGATAAAGGGAGAGAGAGAGTGAGTGAAAAAGAGAGGAGACAGAAAAAAACTATGTATGTGTATTTGTTTTAGTGTATCTTGGAAAGTTTTGATTTGTTTTAGTGTATCTTGGAATGTTCCAGGTTATCATAAAATCTTCTCATTTTCAAACTAATTGCTACAACAAAAATGTATTGGTCTATTATTAAAATTTTGTCGACTTCATTGCAGCACTGTTCACAATAGCCAAAATATGCAAACAACTCGAGTGCCCTAAAATAGATGACTGGTTAAAGAAACTTTGGTACATCAACACAATAGAATACTATGCAGCTGTTAGGAGAGATGAAGTCATGAAATTTGCTTATAAATGGATAAACCTGGAGAATATCATGCTAAGTGAAATGAGTCAGAAGGAGAGGGACAGACATAAAGGGACAACACTCATTTGTGGAGTGTAGGGTAGCATCACATGAGGCTGACACTCAAGGATGGTAGATACAAGGGCAAGGGGGATTGCCCCATAGCTGGAAGACTGCTTCATGAGCAGAGGGGAGAAGACAGATGGAATAGAGAAGGGATCACTAAGAAAATGATGGCTGGAGGAACCAGTTGGGATGGGAGATGTATGCTGAAAGTAGATAATGGAACAAACATGATGACCTCTCAGTATCTATATGGCAAGCTATAATGCCCAAAAGTAGAGAGAGAGTATGGGGAATATTGTCTGCCTTAGAGTCAGGGGGAAGTTGGGAAAGGGGGGGTATACCCGGGATATTGGTGGTGGGAAATGTGCACTGGTGGAGGGATGGGTGTTTGATCATTGTGAGATTGTAAACCAAACATGAAAGCTTGTAACTATCTCACAGTGATTCAATAAAATTTTAAAAATTAAAAAAAAATTTGTCAACTTCTCAAATCTTAGTAAAATGGTCAGCAAATACAGTATGAAATTTGTAATCACCTTTTCTTGTTTGGCCTATTACTGGACATGCATTGTACATGATCACTTTTGCTCTCACTTGATTAAAGAGTGAAAGTTAACAATAGAGACACAGAGACATAATAATAGAGTCAGAGACCAAGAGAGACAGAAAGACAGAGATAGAGAGTGTGAGAACATGAAGGCATCACACATAACATGTGACTCAGAAACAGGACACATCAGTTTGTCATGGATTAGGTCAATACTTCATAAAGAATATGGTGCGCCCTGTGAGAAAGAACTTGCCATTTTTATCAAGAGGAAGACTGCTTCCCTCTGGGTGATGAAAATGATAAATAATCTTAACACTGGCCATTTATTATACACAGTGCTATAAAGTGTTTGGTCAACTCTGCTGAAAAATCATAATTTAACTGGATGTCCAGTCTGATTTCTAAGAGTTTTTTTTTTTTGAGATGGCAGAATATTCTGTTGGCTAAGTCACAGTTAGGTGATTTATATCCCATGCCAAGAGAATTAGATGGAAGAGCTAGTTTTCTTGGTGAATGTGGTTTTTGCTTGATGCTACTCAACTACTCAAATTAGTATTAGCAATTATATTATTGTGGGATAGAAAATTCTAATTCTAGTAGGGATCCAGAAGAAGAGTTCACGTGGAAGTCTCCACCTCAAAAATTTTGTTCAAAATATTTTCTTTTTTTGCATATGTGCATTTTATCAGGGAAACTTCTTAGCCTTTAATGTACTTTTGACAGTTTCTATAGCCACTTTTGCCTCTGAACCTACATTAACAAAAATAAGAAGGTGTCAGTGTATGTATATCCAATGTATCCAGTAATATACATATCATATGGCAGCAAAAATCACTAGTATAGTTATTTTACTGATAGTTACTACAAAGGAGGTGCCAGACTGTTTCAAATGTACCAGTGTTCCCAGATAATATATGTGCAATGTATTGTCTCCTTGCTATAGAAATACTGCAGTACACTGGACTGTCAGTACCACATAGTGAGCATCTTATTCTCATGAAAAATGATACTACTCCTAAAATCATCAAGAATACTAATTCTGTTACAAACTGACTTGTGGAAATTGATCATTGTCTATAGCTGCAGCCAAGAATTTATGTGTGTGGCAGAAGATTTGATTATGATCCATTGTTATTGGTCTGTGACTTACAAATATATGTCTTATTCAAATTCATTTTGGATTTATAGGTGGGCTGTATTTGAGCAAAACATGTTTAATATTGCTACTATCTTTGTTTTTTATTTCAATATCACTGTATCACTGTCATCCCGTTGTTCATCAGTTTACTTGAGTGAGCATCAGTAACGTCTCTGTTACACTCAGCCCTGAGATTTTAACAACCTCTCCTTACTCACCTTTGCCAACAATTGGAGGCTTTTTCAGGGTCAGGGTAAGGAGACCTATGGTTTCTGTTTTTGGCATATCAAATATGCCACTGGCAGCTTGACAGGCTCTGCCATGTGGGTGGGATACTCTCAGCAGCTTGCCGGGCTCTCTGAGAGGTGTGTATATATCTTTTACTGTATTTGGAATGTGAATACACCATGGGGAGCCTGCCAGGCTCTACTGACTCTTGGTAGCTTGTCAGTTTCTTTAAGAGGGAGAACTAGGCTATTAGATGTTGTGAGGCTGCAAAGAAACTTCTGGGAGTTTGGTTTTATAGTCTCTGGATGTTGGCCATGAATGGGATTACACGGGCTTGGGGCAGTTTCTGGGTGTGACTGCCTAGCTACTGGAAAATGGGAGATCTGGGTTGAAGAGGCCCAGTCCTGATCCGAACAGCTTTGGAGATCTCGGGCCCTGGATCCCGTACACCTGGGTTCCTCGGCAGGTTTCTTCATGCATGAGGCTCATCTGGAAGTCTTCTTTTATTTCAATAGAAAGAACATAATTCTCTCAGGATAGTGTTAGATGTTTTATTGTTTGGGATCAAGAGTCAAATTAGAATCTGGTATTAGCCCAGTCTAATAACCCATAAACAATTTTACTTTGGAAGCTTTTATCAGTTAGTTTTGTGTTTAAGAAATTTAAAAATAACACTTGAAAATATGAATAAAACATCACAATAATGACAATTGGACAAAATATTTTACTCAAAAATGTGAAAGATTATATCTGAAAATCAAATAGAGAATTAAAAGTTACATTATAATAAAAATCAGATGTAGAGGAAAATTCAGTTAGCAAGTCAAAGTGAAAAAAATAGAATTTGCAGAACCAATTAAAAAAGTGAGACAAAGTTTTAAAAACACAAAGAAGAAATTGAATCTTTAAGTATTAAAACGTCAGAGATTCAGGAAATGAAAAACTCAAATAAGATAAAGCATTCTATCAAATCAATGGAACGAGCAAAATTCAAATGGGGAAATAAATCAGGGTACTTGAGATTAAAAATAAACAAAACCATTAGGTGGAAGAACAGAGACAATTAAAGTGTAAACAAATTTATAACACACAACAAGAATTCCCAAATCCCTTATGAAGGACAACATAAAAATAATGAGTATCCCAGAAAGAAGAAATTGGGAAGAAGGAGAGGGGAGGAAGAACTGTTCAAAGAAATAATAACTGGAGATGCTTCATACCTGGATGGGACTGCATAAATCAGTCCATGAACCTTAAAGAACTGCTAATCTAAATGCAAAGAGATCTACATCCAGATACATAGTAGAGAAACCATCAAGATATCAAAAAAAAATATTGAAGTTGGCTAGAGGAGAAAATAGGTAACATAAAGATACTCGCATCAGTGAGTGTTCTCAGCAGAAATTCTACAAGATTTTATTAAAGGGTTATATTAAACCTTCCTGAAATTTAAATGTAATAACAACAACACCCCTCCCCCAACACACCACACACACACACACACACACACACACACACACACACCTGACCAATGAATTGTCAAAGTAATCCTAGGGAGAAAGAGGATGGGAAATCCCCCACCCACACACACACACCAGAACTTCAAGCTGTACTACGAAGCTATCATAATCAAAACAGTGTGGTACTACTGGAGTAAGGACATACTCTCACATCAGTGGAATAGAACTGAGAATTCAGAGAAAGAACCACAGGTATATGCACAGCTAAGTTTTAGAAAAGGAACAAAGTCATACTTGGAAGCCTGCCTCATGGGGGAGAGAAAGCATCTGGAATAGAGAAGGGATCACTAAGAAAATGAGGGTTGGAAGAATCAGTTGGGATGGGAGATGTGTGCTGAAAGTAGATAAAGGACCAAACATGATGACCTCTCAGTATCTGTATTGCAAACCATAATGCCCTAAAGTAGAGAGAGATTATGAGGAATATTGTCTTCCATGGAGGCAGTGGGAGGGTGGGAAAGGGGGGGGTACACTGGAGATATTGGTGGTGGGGAATGTGCACTGGTGGAGGGATGGGTGTTTGATCATTGTGTGATTGTAACTCAAACATGAAAGCTTGTAACTACCTCACAGTGATTCAATAAAATAAATTTTTAAAAGGAGAAAAAAATAAGAAGTGATATAAAGGAAATCTCTGTAACAAACTGTTTGGAAAACTGGCTGACCACATGCATTAAAATGAACTCAGATCCCTCTCTAACACAATGCACAAAAGTAAAGTAAAAATTGATTAAAGATCTCTATATCATGTCTACAACCATAAGGTACATGGAAGAAAATGCAGGCAGAATTTTCCATAACATAGAAGCTAGAGACATCCTTAAGGAGTCAATGCCCTTAGCCTATCAAACAGAAAGAAAGATAAATAAACAGGACTACATTAAATTAAGAAGCTTCTGCTTATCAAAATAAGTAGTCACCAAAATATTGACATGTCACATACTGGAAAAATTATTTTCCCATCACTCGTATGATAAAAGATTAAGATTCAAAATATATAAATCATTGATAGAACTATAAAAAAATTCAGGAGTAGGCACAGCGAGTAGGGCATTTATCTTGCACGTGGCCGACCCAGGTTCGATTCTTCCGCCCCTCTAAGAGAGCCTGGCAAGCTACTGAGAGTATCTCGCCTGCACAGCAGAGCCTGGCAAGCTACCCATGGCGTATTCAATATGCCAAAAACTATAACAACAAGTCTCACGATGGAGATGTTACTGGTGCCTGCTCCAGCAAATTGATGAACATCGAGATGACAGTGAAACAGTCATACAATGATCAAAAATGGGAAGAAGCTATGAGCAGAAATTTTCTCAAAGACGAAATACAAATGGCCACAAAGCACATGAAAAACTTCTGTATTTCACTAATCATCAGCACAATGCAAATCAAAACAATAGTGAGATGTCACCTCATACCACAGAGACTGACACATGTCATAAAAGAACAAGAACAACTAGTGTTGTCATGGTTGTGGGGATAAACATGATAAACTCTCATTCACTCAGGGTGGGAATATTGTATGGTCAAGCCATTATGAAAACAATATGGACATTCTTCAAAAACTAGGAATTAAGCTTCCATTTGACCCAGTAATTCCACTAAAAGCTCAAAAACACAATGGAGAAAATTATACCTTTATGTTCTCTGCAGCACTATCCATAAAACCGAAATCTGGAAACAACCCAAGTGTCTAAGAGCAGATGATTGGATTAAGAAACTATGGTACACATTTGGAATATTAACAAGTGGAATATTACTCGGCCATAAAAAAGATGATTTATGCAATTTTCTGCAATGTCAATGTATATGGAGAGTATCATGCTGAGTGTTGTTAGAGAAAGAAAGAGGCAGAGAGAGAGAGAGAAAATGATCTCTCCCATGTGAAGGATATAATGTAACATAACAATGGAATAACAAATGTCAAAAGGCAACGAAATGAGGAACAAGAGAACAGTTATTCATAAGAAACATGCCACTTCAGGGGTGGGGGAAGTGGACAGGGTAAGAACATTACAGCAATGCACGAATGAAGTGCTCAACTGGGAGGAAGAGACAGGGCTGTAAGCTCACACATGAAATCTGTAAAACATGAAACCCAATTTAGAACAGCACTATAATCCATAGTGTCAAAAATTATTTTTCAGAAAAAAAAAGTCTCTCATGGAGACGGTTGGGTGAGTAGGAGGGAAGTAGAGGGCAGGTATTGGTGTAGAAAGGGGTAAAGGTACAGGATTGGTTTTGAGGCATTATGAAGGGATTGGTGTTGAAACATTTTATTTCTGAAACATAATCATAAATAACTTTTTAATTCATAGTAAATTAAAAAAGAAATTTTATGTATCAGGAGAGAATGAAATGAATTATTCAAAATAATCAAAGATTAAAATGTTCCAGACAATAAATAATGCAATAACCTATAATATTTTTTTCATATATAAAAGAGAAATCAAAGTTTGCCCAGGCAAACAAAATTTGAAGAAAGTTATCAACTAGATAACTCTGACAATGCTGAATGGAGCTCTACTATCTAAATTAAAAGATAAGAAACTCCATATAAAATTGAAGAATATAAAAGAGATAATAAAAGTCAAATGAAAATCACAATAGAAAGCATTCATGTATAAATAATCACTCAAAGTAAATGGACTAAAGTCACCAATCAAAAGCCACAGAGTGGCTGGAGAAATTAAAAAGCAAAACTGAGCTATACAGGAACTACAGTACATATGTAAGCTAAAATAAACTTGAAAGTACCAAGAGAAAAATATGGATATTATGCAATGATAAAGAGACCAATACAACAGAAAATCAGGATATTTATACATATATCGATTTCCAACATAAGCAGCACTGAAATACAGATGTAAAATGGACTATTGACAGCAACACATTGCTAGACAATATTAGCACCCACTTACATCAATGGACAGATCAGACAGAAAGAAATTTACTGAGGAGGTCTACGATGTTGCATGGATTTACATACCTGTTAGTCCAAATTTGGCTTCTCACGTCCCACCTGTGTTTTGCTTGGTTTCTCTGAATTTCACCTTTGGTTGGAAAGACTTTTATATACAGATGAAGATTTAAAAAAAAAATTCCTCCATTGCAAGGTCAGGAAAGAAATAATTTGTAAGTAATCTAAAGCTGGTGGTTACATATCCCCAGTAGATTAATACATAATTGTTGGATATCATTGGTTTGTCCTTTCTCCCTTGCCACAGAATTTGGGTTTATCTGGTAATAATCTCTAAACAATTCTAGACTATATTGGTATGTCCTACTCCCCTTGCCACTGGGAGCTTAGGTATATCAGTCATGCCCATCAAAGTGCTCCCGAGTCACTCCCATTCCTTTGTTTATCTGTAACCACTTCTACCAGTTTATCTGCTCTTCCTCTAATCAAACTCTGTTAATTTGTAAGGTAAGACCTTGCTAGGACAGTGTACTTGTAAGTTAATATTGTCTTTCTCCTCTATAATGTCTTTTGAATAGTTTACTTTGAAGCAATATCCTTTTTGTATGGACAAAGAAAGACAGTTGTTAATATGCTTTGGTAACATGGGATTTAATTGGCTTCAAATATTATTCATTCCTGGGCATCTTCTTTCTCCACTTAAGCCTCAGCTGCCCTTACTTCCTAGCACCCCCAAAAGTAGGGTCCCGACGAAGGACGGGACAGACCCAGGGCAAGCGGTGAGTTACGTGCTACCCTGGCATCGAGATTGGCCTGGCCAAAGCGCCTAATGCTTAACTATATGTTAAGAGCTTGGTCATTGACATGTCATGTCATGATCCAAAAGCAACGACGAGACTAGGACCCTGCTAGGGCTAGGAAGACTAATCTGGCCTGAGCACTGTAGTCTGATATCCAGGTGACCCCAGGAGAGCAATTCTATAAGCTTAATGCATCTCTTGCTATGTCCATACAAAATGATTTATAATATGAATACTTATATGTTAGTTGGACAAAGAAAGGGGAAACACACCCAGGGGATTCCGATCTTGGTCGAAGTCCTGCTGAAAGAGATTCTGTCCTAGTGAAAGCATCCCCTAAGGGATAGAACTTTACTCCCTATTGATTGTAACCACACCTATGCATAAGCCCTGGCACTGGCACCACTGAATCTGGCGCCAGATGCGGGGGGATTTAAGTTGGCTGTATGAGGGGGCTGGGCACTAGTTCCAGTGGAAGCAGAGAGAGAGAATGAAGTAGGATGAGGGAGGAAGAAGCTGGAGGAGAATCAGAGGAGAATGGAGATGGGAATGGAATAAACTGCGATTGAGACCAACCATCTTGCCTCCGTTCCTTCCTTCGCCTGCCTCATCATCCCCGAGGTGGGGGAAGCGGCTGGAAACTACCGAACGTGGGTGGCGGGACAGTCAGCGCTGCTGCCCTGTGCCCAGTGCCCAGCTCGGTGCGGTGAGGTGCTCCTCGCCCCTTTCTTTTTCTTTTTTGTGTTTTTACACACATAATGTGTGAAGATACTGTGTTTTACACTCTCAACCAATGTGAGCTACAAGGGGCTCACTACATATCCTGCCAGAATACTTGGTCCCTGCCCAGAGAGATAACCCTCTGGAACTAGTCCTATCCATGCTAGTCCCATGTAGATGTGCCCTGCAAGAACTCATCACAGATCTAGCTGATCTCTTTTACCCCTGTCAGGAGAGAGAACCAGAACTGCCCATACTATTTTTGTTGAGAAACGCTGAAGAGTACATTTGTGGTTCCCAGAAATCAGTAGTGCCTGTCAGGCACTAGCCTAATACTGCAAA
This sequence comes from Sorex araneus, assembly GCF_027595985.1. Taxonomy (NCBI): domain Eukaryota; kingdom Metazoa; phylum Chordata; class Mammalia; order Eulipotyphla; family Soricidae; genus Sorex; species Sorex araneus. Next base: position 25,881,395 of record NC_073305.1, read on the forward strand.
CAGAGCACTAATTACAATCTAGAATTTATAGCTCCATCCTTAACTCCTATGAAGCACCAGAAATTCAGTTGCATCAACGAATAGGGACATATTCCCAGGAAAGTCCTCATGTATGTCAGAACCTTTGATACTGCCTAAGGAAGTTAGCAGAGAAAGAAAGAATCATCTATGTTTGCTGAATTGAGAAAGTCAGTGAAAGAAAGGTTCAATAAATTCAGTGAAAGATTGGTGGGAAAAATTGAAACTAATTCAAAAGGAATGAGAAAGCCAAAGAATACAGTAATGAGAATCAGCAGAGTGATAGGAAATTCAGAAAGAAAGGAATGAAATTGGAAGAATGGTGGAAGAGATAATAATTGATAACTTCCTGATTCTGAAAATGGAGATCTGTGCATGAATCAGCAGGCTATGATTGCCAAAATATCAGTCTGTATACTGTAATCAATATGGCAAGAGCCAAAGATAGAGACTACCTGAAGTAGCAAGAGAGAAGAAAAGAGTAAAATATAAGGGAAACAAAAATTTCACACTAGATTTATCAAATGATACTCCAAAGAAATTCTGAAGTTTCTCCAAAAACAGAAAGAGAATGGAATGATACAAAGTATTGGATAAAAAGAATCTGCAACCAAGAATACTATACCTTGAAAAGTTGTCACTCACTTGAGAAGGAATTAAAAACAAATGAACAGCTGAAACATTTGTTTCATCTAAACCAGCTCTGCAAGGATTAGTGAATTGCCTCCTATTAAAAATGCAAACACTAAAAGGCAAAATGACTAAAGTCCTCATTCAAGAAAAGACAGCAAACTCCTTAATATTAATAATTTCTCCAAATGACAACAAACTAAGCTCTATTATCAAAAACACAGATTGGTAGAGTGGATCAGGCAATAAATCCACCTTATGCTGTTTACACTCTTGCTGTTTATAAGAACTCTCAAAACAAACACAGGTTCAGAGAGAAAGATTGAAAATAATCATAAATGCTGGTGGTAGATTAAAATGTAGGGACACTGGGGCTGGAGCAATAGCACAGTGCCTTGCATGCAGCCAACCTGGGTTCGATTCGAAGCATCCATATGGTCCCCTGAGCACCGCCAGGAGTAATTCTTGAGTGCAAAGCCAGGAGTAACCACTGTACATTGCCAGGTGTGACCCAAAAAGCAAAAAATAAATACATAAATAAATAAATAAAATGTAGGAACAGCTAAATAGTATTTGAGATAAAGTAGTTACAAAGTTACCAAGTAAAATGATCCTTTTATTTTTATGGTTTTAATAATCATAAAATACATTATAAGAGAGTATTACAAGTATGCTATTGTGCAGAAATAAGTTTGACAACCCCAGAGGAAACAGACAAATTCCTTAAGAGAGAAAACATTAAAAGATTGAATCAGGAAGCAATTTAAAATTAGAACATAGCATTACTAATCAAATTAAAGTAGTTATCAAGAGCCTTCCAAAATATAATAAACTGGGCCTTACCATTGATTTCTACCAAACATTTAAGTTAGAATGCTGATTGTTCTCAAACTCTCTTGAAAATTGAAAGAGAATTTTCAAACTGAGAAAAAAGCTCCAAAACATTCAATGAAGCAAACATTATTGGTTCTAAAACCAGACAGGGATATTACAAAAAAAGAAAATTGATAGGATATCTCTGATGAATATAAATGCAAAATTCTCAGTGAGTTATTTGCAGACTAAATTCAATAGTACAGCAAAAATATCATACACCATGATCAAGTGATATTTATTTCAGTAATGTAAGGATTATTTGATATACAGAATCAGTAAGTGTGACGCACACCATTAATAAAGAAAAGACAAGTATCATTATATTATTATCTCAATTGATATGAAAGAAATGTCTTGAAATATTCAATGTCATTTTGTGATAAAAAATAACTCAACAAAATGAGAGTAGAAAGATGATGCATTAACATTAAGTGTCACATATGAAAAGCTAATAGCCAACATTATATACAATGATGAAAACCTGAAAAAATTTCTCTAAGATGAAGAACAAGACAGTATATCCATTTTCATCATTGCTATTCAATGTAGTATTAAAAGTTCTAGCAAAATATATTAGTTATGCTGGAACAATAGTACAGAAGGTTGGGTGCTTTCCAAGAACTGGGTTCAATTCTTGGCATCACAGATGGTCCCACAATCACCTCCATGAGCAGAGCCAGGAGTCAGCCCCAAGCATCTCTGGGTATAGTATCAAAACCAAACCCAAAAGCCAAACAAAAGAAATTATATTAAAACATTTATTATATATGCATATATATCAAACTATGTGCAGAAGACATACATAGAAAATCTCAAGGGTCCAGTAAAAAACTAATTAAAATTATAATTACAGTAAAAGTCAGGCTATAAAAATAATACATAAATATATGCTGTATTTCTTTTCCTTATTTTTGTTTTATCTCTTTGGGCCACACCCAGATAGGTTCAGGACTTATTCCTGGCTCTGTACTCAAGGGACCATATGAGATGCTGGGAATCAAACTAGGGTCAGCCACATGCAAGGCAAGTAGCTTATTCCCTGTACTATCTCCTGGGATCTGTGTTGTACTTCTATATGCAAAAATGACCTACAATAACAATGAATAATGAAAGCAACATATCAATTATATACTTTGAAATAAATTTAATAAAAAATTACCTACTTACTGAAAATTATAAGACATTTTTTAAGTAAAATAGAAGACACAAAGAGATGAAGATTCTGTGCTGTCAAATTAAAAGAATTAACTCCATTAAATTTTTATATTTCCTAAAGCAACATATTATAAGTATAATATAGAATACAAAATCCCAACAGAATTCTTTAGAGAAGAACAAAAAGTTAAGGAAATTATTCAGAATTCTGAAAGGCCCTAAATAACAAAAACTCCCAAGAAATAAAGAACAAAATATTCAAACTATATTAAACAATTTATTGTAATTAAAACTACAGTGACATTGGAACAAAAACACACATTAATTAGTGTACTTGAGGGTCTTAAATATAAAACCACATACAATTTAGCAACTGATTTATAACAAAGGGATCAATAGTTTGCAATGAAGTAACAAAGATCTCCTCAGTAGTGTTAGAAAACCGAATATCACATGCAAAGAATAAACTAGGTGACTATATAGCACTATATAATACAAAAATTAATAATTAATTAATTGAACAAAACCTCAGATTTTTGTTAAATAATCAAAAGAAGAAGAAGAACTTAAATACGTAGAAGAAAATATGGACACTATAATATTTGGACATTGGCCTTAGAAATGTTTCAGTGATGCAACTCAAAACGCAAGGGAAACAAAAGCAAAATACAAAGGGCTGCATCAAATTATAAAGCTTCTGGATAGTGAGATATACTTGCACCAAAATTAAAAGATATCCTACTGAACAAGAGAAGGAATTTGCATATTGTACATTTAACAAGAAGTACCTAAATATCCAAAGAACATATAAAACAACAATAAAAAATATTTTTTAAGACAGGCAATCTGGATAGATACTGCTCCAAAAATATATACAAAGCATATTAAAATATTCTTAATTTTTATCAAAACAAAAGTGAATTATTAGTTCACATCCCTGAAAGCTATTATCTTTCAAGTGATAAAAAACAACTAGACAACTAGTGTTAGGATATGGAAATGAGGGAACCTTATGTACTGTTGGTAGGAATGTAAATTGTCACAGTCCTTATGGGAAGCACGGCAACTTCTTAAAAAATTAAAAGTAGGAATTCTATAGGATTCAATCAGCCAACTTCTGGACATTCCCCACAAACACAAAAACATTCAAGAGATTTTTGCGTATACATACATACATGCACACACACTTCTAATTAAGTATTATTTACAGTAGTCAATAATTGGAAACAACCATAGTACTCTTTGTCTGAGTAACAAAGAATATGTTATATAAATACTTAAGTGAATACTTTTTATCCATAGAAAGATTAAATCCTGCCAGTTTTAACAATATACATGAACCTAAATGGTATGCATTAGAGGGTATTATTATAAATAAAACAAAATGAGAAAACTATATCAATGCAATATGCAGAGGAAAAAGAGATGAATTGAATAAAACAAAAGCAAACTTTAAACTATAAAACCAATTAGTTGTAGAGCTGGAGTGATAGTATAGCAAGAAAGGTGCGTGCCTTGCCTAGGACGAACCAGGGTTGGATCCTGGCATCCCATATGGTCCCTGAAGCACCTCCAGGACTAATTCCTGAGTGCAAAGCCTAGAGTAATCTCTGAACATCGCTGGGTTCACTCCCACTCCCTCAAAAACACAATAATTTGTTACCAGAAATAAAGGTGGATGTTATATAATGACAAGGACAACTGTATGGTGAATAAACTTTTAATGACAAACGGTATAAAATCTGTATGTTTTGTTTTCAATGAAGCACATATGAAACTCAAGTGAAGTCATAGTGAAACATAATTTCAATAAAATAAAAAATATTAGGGGGTTGGGTTTCTAGTATAGGGGTCAGGGACACCAATTTAATCCCCATCACCACATGTACATCCAATACCATCGGGCATAATCTTGGGGGTCTCTGAACACTGCTGAATATGACCTGGTGATCCTCAGCATGTAAGTTGAGCTGCACTCTTGGGCCCTACAGTTGAACTAGCAGTCTTGGTTGGCCAAATATTACTGGGAGTAGCCCATAGGCCCCCAAGTGCAGATTAGAATGCCCCCAGTAAAAATTAAAATAAATAATAAATTTTTAAATAAATAACACTAAAAGTGTTCATCTTATTTTTTAAAACACTTGTTAAGCAGATAGTTCATAAAATATAATAAATACAATTGAATTATATCTGTATGTACTTACATACATATAAATATATAGTTTCACTACTAAAACATTCCAAACAATCAGTTATTTTATTTTATAAAAGTTAAAAGTTATGGGACTAGAAAGACAGTGCAGCTGGTAACATGTTGGTCTTGCAAGTGACTGACCTGAAGTTGATCTTGGGTACCCCGTATGCTCCCTCAAATTTCAGCAGGAGTAATCCTTGAGCACAGAGCCAGGAGAAAACTCTGAGCACTGCTAGGTGTCCCCTATCCCATCAAAAATAGTTAGGAGTGACAACACTATATTCCCTGAAATTTCTGAGGATTTGAAACTTGCTGCAGAATTTACTTTGTTGGCTTTAGCTGATATTTCATGCAGGCTCAAGGCTGAAGTCTGTTCAAATGTTTTCTTCATTGAAACCCTGGAGCTTTTAAGGGAAGGAGAGTCTTTGATCAGTAAAAACCTTGGCAAGTGTGGTTTGACGGGATCCTGACTATTCGAAATTGTTCAAAGCAAGGTTATTAAGGTCACCCCAATTCATGGTTTCAAGATTTCGCAGTGTGTTTGAGGGTGGTTTGCTAAGGATAAGTGTTCTAGAAAGGCTTCTCCTCTTGGCTTCTTCTCCCTTTAAGCAGAGCCCTCTGTGCATATTGTCAGAATTCTGATGTTCCTACATCTTAGTTTTATTTAAAATACAAATAGATTATGTCTTTGTGGAAGACCAGAGCAAAAACCTGGTAATACCATGCTCAGTTTATAATCTGTAAAACTGAGAATTTTTATCCAAAGGACATATGTGTAATCACAAAATAAAATGGGGGCACACTCTCTCTCCACATGTGTTTGATGGTTAGGCTGTTTTCCCACCCTGGATGGCCAACAGTGATGGATGAAAGGGGATAAAATGGGAGCCAGGCTGATTGGTGATCTGTTGCTTATTAAATTTTAATAAATTTTATTAAATTCTCCCCATGCGCTTGTTCCAGTCTCACTAAGTACTCCATTTCACAACCTTGGTCTCACGCCCAACCTCCAAGCATTGTGGGTAGCCACTATACCCAGGTCAGGTAGCACAATCAACATATTCCAAGGGAGGCCTTTCTAAAATTAGACAAAGATCTCTTACAGCCAGGAGATCTGCTCAAAGGCAAAATGCCACCTAGGGGTGTGTTTCTCCTTTCCTTAGTTCAAAAACCATTTAAATATTCATCTTAATTCTATTTCTTAATATTAACAACTTTGTATGGACACAGTAAGAGATACATTAAACTTGTAGGATGTGTTTTGGGGGAACATCTCACTATAGATCCCAGACTACAGTGCTCAGGCCAGATTAGTCTTTCCTAATCCTAGCATGGTCCTAATCCAGTTGTTACTCTTTGGATCATGATAAAATTTGTCCATGACCATGCTCTTAACTTATAGTTAAGTATTACGGCACTTGACCTGGCCTGTTTTGATACCAAGGTAACTCAGAGCTTGCCCTGTGTCCATCTAGTCCCTCATCGGGACCCTGCCTTTGGGGTGCTAGGAACTAAGGACAACTGAGGCTTAAGTTGAGAGAACAGATGTCCAGGAGTGAATATTATTCAGTCAGTTAACTTCCAAGTTACAAAAGCATAGCATTAACTGTCCTCCTGTGTTTATAGAAAAAGGACATTGCTCTGGAGTAAAACTATGCAAAAGGACATAAGGGAAGGAGAAAAGTGATGTTTCACTTTCAAATAGGAAATCAGAGATTTCTGAGGAATTTGACTTTACAAGTCACAGGTACTGCTTAGGGGAAATGAGTGATTAACAGGTAAAGAAAGCAGAGCACAGAGAAGTTAAAGATGAATACCAAGGAAACAGGAGTACTTTGGGAGCATTGTGATGGGTATTACTCAGTAAACCTAAACTCCTTGTGGCAGAGGAGAAAGCACAAACCAATGTTATCCTACAGATATATAAAACTTTCACTTAGGAATTTCAATGCAATGTTTAGTGATTATGAGCTTCTAATCTGGCCCCCTTATATTCTTTGTCCCATTAAATATTCAGCAGAAGTAATTGTACAAAACTATTATTATATTCGAATAAATATTTTAGTAACCAATCTTTACTATGGTATTATAATGTCTTTGTATTATTATATTAAAAAGTTACCTATCTTCTTTTTTATTCAGATAAACATACAATATTTTTTAATTCAAATCTATGTGTATTTTTAATAACTTTTATCACCAGTTGGCATACAATTTTACACCCTGTTTTATAACCAGGCTCCAATAAATGAAATAATCAATATTGAATATTTTATTTAATGCCTTGAAATATTCATTGAGAGAAAAAAGCGGCATAGTATCTTTGAATTTATTTAATTCTCCTATTCTACAAACATGTGAAGGGGGTCTGTGACCAGGCACTGTAAAAAGAACAATTAATAATTCCTCTGATCTCAGCTTATTTCCTAGTAGCAAGAGAACCAGAGTGATAGCAATGCCTACCATGAAGTAATTTAACAGAGAAATCCAGGTCAAGTTCATAGAGTGTCAAAGAATGAGAAAACACTTTTGATCTTATGGATCACAGAATGTTACATGTTCAACAAGACCAGAGAATGCTTCTTATCCTATGAGATTATGGTGAGGTTCAAATGAGATAGTTCCTACTAACTGAGTAGAATAGCCTGGTATCTGTTAAGTACTTGATAAGACTTCACCATTACTATTATTATTGCTGCTGTTAGTATTAATCCTCTAATTATATGGTGATTTACAGTTGGCACTAGCTATGATGCTGTCTGAACCTTCTTTTTACTTTCTTTCCCAAGTTTATTAGACCATGTATTTCCTGTAGTAAATGGACCTGTAAATTCAGGCACTGTGTCCACCGAGGTCAAAAATCAAGTGGTTTGTGATCCGTTAGGCACCAATTAAGATGCCCTCTAATTTTCAGTTGACTAAAACCATCCAAGGAGCAGTAAACTTGATGAGATCATTTAATTATTTCGATAAAATAGGGCAATGGTCCTCCATGCTGGTTTAATAACTGCATCTCCATGCATTTAGAATAATTTACAATGTGCATTTATCCCAATGACACATATTTCCTTTTATTAATGTTCCCACTCTGTTAATATATATTTATCTTATTTTAGTCTCGGTGGCCACAAAACAAGTACTTATTCATCAAAAGGCATTAAAATACTGATATGCTGTGTTCTACATTAAAGTATCTAAAACAATATCAAACCTTCAAGCATACATACATTATTTTTCTTTTAATTAAAAGCTGGTTTACACATATAATTCCTCTCTTGGCACGTTTTGTGGAGATATTAAAATTAGATCCTAATAGGGGGTGATCATTATAAGCACAACTGAAGCTTCATAAGAGCTTTGTATTAGGGACTTTACTCAGTAATTGATGACAAGGTACTATATTGTGACTAGTTGTTCATAAATGAGCTGTTGGAAATTTACACAACTAAACCTGCACTAAACTATGGTGTAGAACCCATTGTTTCTCGTTTTGACTTGGAGTCTTAAGGACCGCAAGCATACTCTCTAATTTGACAACTGTCTCCAGGTCTTTGTTTCCAATCTTCCTGCAGATCTTGATGTGTACCTTGCATATTGGTTTATGATCCATAAATTCTAAACTGCAATTGATGACAAAGTTGCAATTATGAGGGAGGATTTTTGAAAATGGCAGGAAAACTTCATATTGTATAAAAAAATACATAGAAACCAACACTGGATGAACTTGTAAATAGTTGTTTAACTTGGTCTGATCTTTAGATAAGACATTGTTTGAAAACAAAATTCCTGGATGTAAGAAAGGAAGGAACCTAGGCATTCTCTACCATAAGAGCTCTAGAGCAAAGAAACACTTCTGTTCTCTGAGATAATTTAAAAATAACACCAAACATGTGGAAACCCTCGGAACAAAAGTATTGGATATTTAGTTAGGACCCAAGTAGATCAGCTTTATTTAAATATTTATTTAATAATAAATATTTAATAGCACTGTAGCACTGTTGTCCCATCGTTCATCGATTTGCTCTAGCTGGCACCAGTAATGTCTCCATTGTGAGACTTGTTGTTACTGTTTTTAGCATATCGAATACGCCATGGGTAGCTTGCCAGGCTCTGCCATGTCAACAGGATACTCTCAGTAGCTTGCCAGACTCTCTGAGAGGGATGAAGGAATCGAACCCGGGTTGGCAAAGTGCAAGGCAAATGCCCTACCCGATAAAAAAAATTAATAATACATCACTGTATCACTGTCATCCCATTGCTCATCAATTTGCTTGAGCGGGCACCAGTAACGTCGCCATTGTGAGACTTGTTACTGTTTTTGGCATATCGAATACGCCATGGGTAGCTTGCCAGGTTCTGCTGTGTGGGCAAGATACTCTTGGTAGCTTGCCAGGCTCTCCAAGAGGGGTGGAGGAATCAAACCCAGGTCAGTGGCGTGTAAGGCAAATGCCCTACCTGATAAAAAATAAATAATAAATATTTATTCAAATATTTAAATAAGGCTTTATTTACTTCAATAAAGTTAATATACTTGGGAATAATTTTTGTCAATCTATCACTAACCAGACATCCCCTGCTAGGCAATTTATGGGGCATAGAGTAGTACTATATATCTTAGAGAGAGTGTAGATTGACAAAGAATTATTATAGCATTCTACCAGAAAATTTTATATTGCTACAACTTAATAGGATAAGGGATAGTTAACCTTCTGGCCTAGTCTTCCACTTTATATAAGAGATATAGAGAGGGAGGTCACCTGTTCTAGGAGGCAGATGTAGTGTCTGAACTAAAAACTGTTTTATTTTTCTCCTCTACCATAGTAGGCTGATTTCAAAGCCAGTATTATAGACTCCCCTGAAAGAGGATTTTTCGCTTCTGAATGATTCTCTTAACATCAAAGACCTTTAATTATGAGAAAGAAAGAAGAAAAGGGCAGAAATCTGGCTAAGAAAAATAGGAACACCAGGGTTCACTTTAAAAACAGATGGCCATTCTATTGGTGATGAGTTTCAATGAACAGAGACAGGTTTGAGGGACAGTCTGGTAATGGGACTCAACAAATAATGATGCTTTCTTTGCTTTTTGATATAAAAAATCCTTTATATTGAAGTTGTTAGAAATTAGATACTGCATTGCCAAACTAAACAATAAACACAGACTTTTTTTCTCTATGAGTAAGAGTCAATGGTTGTTTGTATTCTATCTCTGGCAGATAAACATGGCAAATTCCTTAATCATCCTTCTCTTACTGTGGTTTTGGATGTATTTTCTTTAAAATAGTTCAAGAAACTAAATAGAATTAAATGCCAAAAATTTTAGGCCCTTCCTAGTGAGGTCTACAAACAGGAAATATTCAAAGTAATTTGCATGAAAGAGTCTCAGCTAGTTGACCCTATAAGTGCAGAAATTGTTGTTCGTGCCTTACTTTCATAAAATGTCATTTTTCCCCCTCCAAATGTGAAGAGTTGTGGTGCAGGAAGCCACTGACATAGCCTAACTATCTAAAACATTTTTTCCAGCACAGATTTGGGATCATGAACCAGAAAAATAGCAAGAAGTGGCATTCTGTAAAGTTCAGAATCATAGCAACACATTTTCCCCTCATGTCTTATCAAATCCCAGGCACCTGCCCATGAAATTGGCAGCAGAAAGATTTTCTGTGTTGCCAATTACAGGTTTCTTGTCATCTTGCCAATTTGCTTTGTCTCCAGAACCTGGCAAAAATATAGCTATTTGGCAAGAAAGTGAATATTTAAAAATTACTACAATACGTAGGGACTTTTTTTGGTCCCATAATGCTTAATTAAGTAATTTAATACATAATTAAGTACTATTTTAGCACTATGTACAGATTTGCTTTATGTTTTATAAGGTGAAAAGTGTTCCATAAATTGAGCCCTTTGGTTACCAGTTCCTCAAAGAAAAACTAGAATGTGGGCCTTAATGAACATTATAAGTAACAAGGCTATGTTAGTACAGTATCAATAACCTTATATTGATTTTTTTTTAACTCCATGATCATGATTCCCCTAGCCAAGTACCTGCTGCTGTATTTACTGTCTCACATTAAAAGACACAGGAAGAAATCAAAGAGGTAGGATAAAATTTTAAAAAATAGTGTTAATCTTGAGTTTTTAAAATCAAGAGATTAACAGTTAAGTGGATCAAGATTTGACCTTTCAGAAAGACAATTGTGTTTTTGAGTCAAACTTTCTTTAGAACGAACAAGAAAACTCTAAATAAAGTAAGCATTTCCAGAAGCAGCTTCTCCAAAAAATACAAAGAAGGTATCCTGCCTTCCCATGGCAACTAATCTTACCTGGCTTGTGGCCTAATGTGAGGGTGTTGCATCTCAAGGATGGGAAAGCCAAATTCATTTACTCTAGTTCAAGGAACTGTGAAGGGATGAAGGGATAAAAGGAAGGAAGGTGGGGTGAGAAATTGGAGCCAGCAGCACAGACAGATACTGGGATGTTACATAAGGGGAACACTAAACACAGGGCTACTTTTTAAAAATTTACTTTATGGATTCGAAAAAAGGCAATGATCTCATAGACGCTCAACTACAATATCAAGATACATTAAGGTAAAATTGAAAAACATCAAAGTTTCAGTTTTCCTGAACTTAGCTTGCTACTGCTATGATGGTTCTCCAAAGGTGATGGAAGCATCAGTATCTCCTGCAAAAATATTAGAGAAAAAAAATTATTGGACCTTACTCCAGACCTACTAAATCAGAAATTCTGGGGAAGAGGCAGCAACCTGTGTTTCAACAAATCTGCCAGGTGTTACTTGTAATGTGAAATGTACACCTGCTGTTGTCTGAGTCTGATTTTAGAGTCATTTTACAGGTTCCCAGAGGCAGTTGCCAAGGAGACTAACTAGAATCAACTGTCTCTTCCTTGGTTTCTACCAGGATGAGTGACTAAATGGTTTCTACTATAGCTTCTTCAACTTTGGCTCACACCCCTATATGATCACGTAACTTTAAAATATTTTTTTAAATAAATTTCTTTATGATCAGTAAATGTTTGATGTGTGTGCCTATTTTATATATCTATATACCAGGGTCACATCAAAATTTACCAGGCAAAAAGAAGTTGGGGGTGGAAAAGTTTAGGAAGCCCAAATCTGGTTAATAGGATTGGGATAAACTCACAGTCCAAGAACTGGATGGATAACATGAAGGTATTCAGAGGCCTTTATGACATAGAAGGGGTCAGGAACATGTTCATTGAAGCTTTATTTTTTTCCCTCCCTCACTTCCTCCCTTCCTTCATCCCTCCCTCCCTCCATTCCTTCCTTCCTTCCTTCCTTCCTTCCTTCCTTCCTTCCTTCCTTCCTTCCTTCCTTCCTTCCTTCCTTCCTTCCTTCCTTCCTTCCTTCCTTCCTTCCTTCCTTTTAATTTTATAAGGTAGTTCACAATATTTGATTACATTTAATATTCAAACACCAATCCCATCACTATTGCACCTTCCCGCCACCATATTTGGGATGTTTCCATCCCAATACCCAATCTCTGTCCCAAAGCACAAACCTAAATAATATATTTTGTATTGTCTGTTATGTTCATTGAACCTTGATGCAGTTGGACAACTGAAAGTCAGATGTATGGATTTGTAGCTGATTCAGGACTGTTGGCCCTGAGCAAATGCTTCTTCATCCTTTCTCTTATAAAGAATCATGCTGATTTTCCAAAAAGGGTCTGATTGACAACCTTTAGATAAAAGAATTTGGCCTGGAGAGACTGATGGGCAAATTAATAAGAATCAGGCAGAAGCTCATACCTGGACAGTCATTAAAGCAGAATGAAAATTATGGGTCCTGTGTGTGTGTGTGTGTACCCATACACATTTAATAAAACAAAGGCATGAAATTATAAAGTTCTTTGTTACTAGTATTAATTAATCTGTACTTGGCTTTTCAATGAGTTCAAGGGCGTGATCCTGGAAATTCATACCAATGTACCTCAATTGGAATGTATTAAAAGCTCTTCAGAAATGTTTCCAGGCAGTCTATTTAAATATTTATGCAAGATTTCTATAAATGACTGCTAGCCAGTTGTAGTAATTAGGTATATTCAGATGATATAATAATCTCTCCAGAGCCTGAAAATTGCTGACTCCTTGGTACTCACCCTAAAGCAGTCTTCCCTCTCTGCTGCTGTGATTTCTTTTTTGCTTTCTCAAAAACTTGGATTTTATATTTAGTTATGAGAAAAGAAACTTTTTAATTTTTTAAAATTTTTTTAAATTTAAATTTATTTATTTTTTTAATTAGTGAGTCGCAGTGAGGGTACAGTTACACATTTTCACGCTTGTTTTTCCTTAATGCAATGTTTGAGAGCCCGTCCCTCCACCAGTGTCCATTCTCCACAACCAATGAACCCAGTATCCCTCCCACCCCCTAAATCCCATCCCCCCACCGCACCCTGCCTCTGTGGCGGGGCATTCCAATTTGATATCTCTCTTTTATTTTGGGTGTTGTGGTTTGCAATAGGGGTATTGAGTGGTCATCCTGTTCAGTCTCTAGTCTACTTTCAGCATGCATCTCCCTTCCTGCACAGGATCTCCAATCACATATTACTTGGTGTTCCCTTCTCTATCTGAGATGACTTTCCCCCAGCGTGTGAGGCCAGCTTCCAAGCTATGGAGCAAACGTCCTTGTATTACATACTACTATTCTTGGGTATTAGTCTCCTACTCTGTTGTTCTATATCCCACAGATGAGTGCAATCTTTCTATGTCTGTCCTTCTCTTTCTGGCTCATTTCACTTAGCATGATACTTTCCATGTTGACCCACTTATATGCAAAGTCCGTGACTTCATCCTTTCTAACAGCTGCATAGTATTCCATTGTATAGATGTACCAAAGTTTCTTTAGCCAGTCATCTGTTCTCAGGCATTCGGGTTTTTTCCAGATTCTGGCTATTGTAAGCAGTGCTGCGATGAACATATAAGTGCAGATGTCATTTCGACTATACTTTTTTGTTTCTCCAGGATATATTCCCAGAAGTGGTATTGCTGGTTCAAATAGGAGCTCAATTTCTAATTTTTTGAGAAGCATCCATATTGTTTTCCAAAGGGGCTGGACCAGTCGGCATTCCCACCAGCAGTGTAGAAGGGTCCCTTTCTCCCTACATCCTCTCCAACACTGGTTCCTTTTGTTCTTTTGCATGTGTGCCATTCTCTGTGGTGTGAGGTGGTATCTCATGGTTGTTTTTATTTGCATCTCCCTGATGATTAGTGATGCAGAGCAATTTTTCATGTGCCTTTTGGCCATTCGTATCTCTTCCTTGGGAAAGTTTCTGTTCATTTCTTCAGCCCATTTTCTGATGGGGTTGGATGTTTTCTTCTTGTAGAGTTTAACCAGTGTCTTATATACCCTTGATATCGACCCTTTATCGGATGGGTATTGAGTGAATATCCTTTCCCATTCTGTAAATTGCCTTTGTATTCTGCTCACTGTGTCTTTTGCAGTGCAGAAGCTTTTTAGTTTAAAATAGTCCCATTTGTTTATCTCTGTTTCTACTTGATTGCTTAGTTCCGTGTCATCTTTGAAGATACTTTTAGCTTCAATACCATGAAGGGTTTTGCCGACCTTGTCCTCAATGTACCTTATGGATTGTGGTCTGATGTTGAGGTCTGTAATCCCTTTTGATCTGATTTTTGTGCATAGTGTCAGGTCGAGGTCTAAGCCCATTCTTTTGCATGTGGTTGCCCAGTTATGTCAGCACCATGGTGCTAGCTATGTCCTCCTTAACTCATAAATTCTGTTATGAGTTTAAGTATTTAGCTGGTCATTCATTAGGTGCGTATACGTTTAAGAGTGTGATTTCTTCCTGTTGTACATATCCCTTGATGAATAGAAAATGACCTTCGCTGTCCCTTCTGATCTTTTTCAGCCTGAAATCTATGTTGTCGGATACTAGTATGGCCACCCCCGCTTTTTTGAGGGAGTTGTTTGCTTGCAGGATTGTTTTCCATACTTTGATTTTGAGTCTGTGTTTGTTGACTATTCAGATGTGTTTCTTATGGCAGCAGAAAGTTGGGTTTAGTTTCCGAATCCATTTTTCCACTCTGTGCCTCTTGATTGGTACATTTAGACTGTTAACATTAAGAGAAATTATTGTCGTGGGATTTTGTGCCATTTTTCTGTAGGGTTTGTTGTTCGTGTAGGTTTTTTCCTTGTCTTATAGTAGCCCTTTGAGTCCTTCTTTTAAGTTTGGTCTTGAGTCTATGAAGTTCCTGATCTGTTACTTCTCCGTGAAATAGTGTATGGTTCCCTCAAGTTTAACTGAGAATTTAGCTTGGTAAATTATTCTTGGTTAGGCATTCATTTCATTAAGATTTTTCACTGTATACCACCACTGTCTTTGGGCTTGGAAGGTTTCTTCTGATAGGTCTGCTGTGAATCTAAGGGGTGCTCCTTTGTATATGATTTCATTCTTTGATCTTGCTGCTTGCAGAATTGTGTCTCTATCCACGGCATCCATCATTCTGACTATGATATGCCTTGGAGATTTTTTATTTGGGTCCCTTTTAGATGGTACCCTTTGGACTCCTTGGATCTGGATGCCTGCATTCTCTAGCTCTGGGACTTTCTTAGCAATAATGTCTTTAATTGTGTTTTTTTTTAAATTTGGATTGGTTCCCTGTGCTTCTGGTACTATAATGATTCTTATGTTGTTTCTCTTGAGATCATCCCCTAGGACTTAATTCACTCCAGAGCCATTTTGAGGTCTTCTGCCATTATTTATTGTTGCCTATATGCTTTCTGCAGCTCGTCTTCAAGCTCACTGATTCTGTCTTCGGCTGTAGTCATTCTACTATTGAGGGATCCTACCGAGTTTTTTATTTCATCTACTGATTCTTTTAATTGTGTGACTTCTGTTCATAGCTTTGAAATTTCTGCTCTTATTTCTTCCTGGATTATCTTGGTGGACCGTTCCAATGCTGCCATCCATATCCTCTCTTAATTTATTGGATGTTCGTTCCATAGCTGCTTTGAGTTCATCCACCATCTTCACAATTTCCTCTCTGAATTCTTTATCTGAGAGGAGGTTGTTTTTCTGGGAAGGCAATGCTGAGATTACTGAGATCCTCCCTTCCATCTCTCCTGTGGTGGAGATTTTCGCTGTTTCTTCATGTTGTTATGGACTTTACTGTCAGGCGCTCTCCTTAGCTTGAGAGAGACCTCAGTAGAAGACGTGGGGCTATGATCTTTTTACAAAGGACTTTATGTGCAGCTTGATGTGTTCACTGACAGTTTTTGTGAAATTAGGATAGGCTAGGTCTGTTGACTATTAACACATAGTGACTAAGATGACCAGGGTATTCTTCAGAGGAATAGATTGTATCGATTGTGGCCAAAGCACATTGCATGGAATGGGAGAAATAACTGCAGCCACTCCAGAAATGAGGCCACGCCCACTTTTGAGGCCACACCCCCTGTTGTGAGGATATGCCCCTAACAACCTGAGCAAGAGGAGGAGGGGGTCAAGGTGGCGGGGAGGTGACTGAGAGGCGTTAGGCGGGTCTGGGGGCTTCAGAGCTCCAGACTGCAGGCGGGGGGCGATCAGAGAGCTCCTCTACATGGGGCAGGGTCTCAGAAGGAAAATCCCGGTTACCTGGCGAAGAGGGAGGGGTCAGGGCCGCCTCGAGGTGACTGAGAGGCACGAGATGGGTCTGGGGGCTTCAGAGCCCCAGACTGAAGGCCAAAACTTATTAATTTTTAACTTTTTAACATCTTTCACATGTTTCCTATGTGATAGATTTACAAATCTCTAGAGCAGTCTCAGTAAATATGTATATATACATATATATATACATACATACACATATTTGCTGAGGGATTGGTATTGAATTATATATATATATACCACATACATATATGTACACATATACATATACATATTGTAAGGCTTCCTTGGACAAAATGGTGACCAGGATAAAATGATGATTGGCTGATGAGACAGCAACATTCCAGGAATCAGGGATAACCCTGTCCCCAACGTGGTAGACAGAAGTTGTGACCCATCTGGTGCCAGGAAGCCACCAGGCTGCATTCCATGCTTCCTCACCATCGACTCCCCTACAGATAATGGGAGTTGGACCAAGGGTATCAGTTCCACTAGTCTTGGTCCCCTTTTCCCACCCAAGACAATTTGAAAATCTCACTTAGTCTCTCCCAGAGAGCTGTTCCACCCCAGCCTCACCTGAAGTTCATAGAGTCCGCCCAGGAGCACACCCCAACGAACTTCTCCTATTTCCTTCACGTTATTCATCTCTGTCCCTCTGTCTGCACTGGACAGGATTCCCAATATGAATCATAAGACATTCAAGATATTTTTAGTATCCCATAAGTTCCCTTTCCCCTTCTAAGGAAATAACTGTCCCTAAGCCAGTGAAGATTATTATCACTTTTATTACTGATAACTACTTCATTTCAAACTGATATAAGTGAAAAAATAATGATGATGTTTTTATGACTAGCTTATTTTACTCAAAATTATGTCTATGTGCTTCATTTATGTGGTGCATTAGACGATTGTTCTATTTCATTGTTTTATAGTGTTTTATTCTATGACTATACCATAATTTTCTCTTATGGACTGAATTATTGTTTGTCTGAGTTGTTTCTAGTTTTTAACTCTCATTAATGAAACTGTGATGAGCACTTTTGCATAAGTACTTTAGTGAATATAAGCATTTATTGATCTAGAGTAAAGATCCATGATATAACTATCAAGTCAAAGCATTTTCAAAATAATTGTGCCTGTTTATACTGTTTTCAAAACACTACATTTTTAGGTGATTTTATGTTAGCTTCTAGATAGACATTTTTATTATTGATTACTCAAGGATGATTTGTTTGAGTGAGGGGTATAGTTTTATATCCCAAACACAGATTCAACAAAACTGAAAACATGAGATCTAAGGGGTAACCACCAAATCTTTGTAATGTGCCAGTCAAATTGACAGGCAGAAGTGTAGTGGGGGTTGGAGTGTGAAGGAAATTTGGGAACACTGGTGAAGGGAAGTTGACACTGGTGAAGAGATTGGTGTTGAATTATTGCATGCCTAAACTCAACTATCAGTAACTTTGTAAATCATGTCTCTTTAAATATTTTTTAAATTAAATAAATAAAAACAAAGTTACATGAGCAATGATTTTGCCCTAAAAAGGAAAGATTTTCACTTATCTCACTCATTTCCAAATTTAATTATGTCCCAAACCAGCAGAATTACTATTAGACGTCTCTTTCCTTAGTTATAGATTTTTCTATTCTTTGAGAATATGTAAGACCAGTTTACCTTTGTATCCCCTTCAATATGATATGTTCTTCAAATTTATTTATTTTCATATGAAAAATATAAATGGACAATGGTAGAGGAGACATATGTATGTGTGAATAGGGGCTTATGGGAAATCTCTGTATTTTCCTTTAAATTTTGCTGTGAATATAAAATTGCTTTAGAAACAGTCTTTAAAAAGGCATTTACTCTCTGCATGAATTCTAGAAAATTCAGGAAAACATAAACTATTGTCCGTTGGAATACTAAGGGAATTTGTTCCAGTACATCCATGGATACTAAAAGTTAATGATGCTTATGTTCCTTATATTAAGTGGCATAGTATTTGCATATAACCACAAACATCCTTCCATATACTTTTAATTTGCTCCAGATTGCTTTTAATACCTAATAAGATAGAAATACTGTGTGCATATTGTTTAGGGAATGAGCTGGAGCAATAGCACAGCGGGTAGGTGTTTGCCTTGCACACGGTTGACCCGGGTTCGATTTCTCCGTCCCTCTCAGAGAGCCTGGCAAGCTACCAAGAGTATCCCACCCACATGGCAGAGCCTGGCAAGCTACCCGTGACATATTTTTTATGCCAAACACAGTAACAATAAATCTCACAATGGAGACTTTACTGGTGTCCACTCGAGCACATTGATGAGCAATGGGATGACAGTGTGACAGTACTATAGACCCTTCCCCTTGGGGGAAAAAATTGTCTATATTTCCAGCAAAGATAGAGCCATCATAGGCCTAAAAACCAGAAAAAGGTTTTTTTGATCTGTAGTTGGCTGAATCTGCATATGCACATACTCAAATTCTGGACTTAAACATGAATGAGTTCAACCTAAATGGAAATTGTTTTCTTGCAAGAATTTTTTAACTAGTGTTTTTGTTTTTCGTTTGAATTGGTTTTCTTTACTTTGTTCATGGATATATTTCTTCATTGATAACTATAGCTATTAGCCCACTTAATGGCAGGATAAATTTTAATCATACAGAGATAATTAATTTAATCATTCCCTTATTCATAAGCATGAATTAATGTTTGGTTTGCTTTTTAAGCAATGCTATAGTAAACATGTTTATCTGATGCATAGATCCAGTGCATATATTCAGTATTAATATATTTAACAAAAGGTTTCCCCAAAGGCTTTGTCAATATACATTCCCAGCAATACATGGCATTGCCCATTTCTCCAGCTCCCAGGAGTTAGTTAAATTTTATTTTTAACCATTGTTGAGGCAGTCTTCAATAATTCCCATTACAATACATACGTATCTAATTAAAGATAAAGCAAAAACATTTTCAAAATTTTGTTTAATTGTTGCAGTTATTATTTTTTAAATTATTTAATTGAGTCATTAAACATATTTACTTTGCTGAGTAAAACTTTTATGTGTAGAAAACATGTTAGCATATGCTTACCACATAATTTTTAACATTTTCCATTTTTAGCAAGTTAGTATTTATATTATGTTACTTTTATCAGTATATAATGTTATGAACTCTTTTCTCTAGAGATAAACGTTCTGTGAGTTGTGACTTTTTTGTTTGTTTGTCTTTACTTTTGGTCACACCCAACAGTGCTCAAGACTTCCTCCTAATTCTAAGAGTAGGGATCACTCTTTGTGGAGCTTGGAGGGACCATATGGGGTGCCAGGGATGGAACCTGGGTCAGCCACCTGCAAGGCAAATACCCTACCTCCTGTACTATCTCTCAATTCCCTTAACAATACTATGGGCTGGAGCAATAGCACAGCGGGTAGGGCGTTTGCCTTGCACGTGGCTGACCCTGGTTAGATTCCTCTGTCCCTCTCAGTGATCCCGGTGAGCTACCGAGAGTATCCTGCCCTCACAGCAGAGTCTGGCAAGCTACCTGTGGTGTATTCGATATGCCAAATACAGTAACAACAAGTCTCACAATGGAGACATTACTGGTGCCTGTTAGAGCAAATCAATGAGCAAGGGGACGACAGTGACACAGTGATTCTTAACAATACTATATATTTTTATAATGATAATTTGAATTGAATAACTTTGCTTATAATATTTTACTGATTATGGCATACATGATTTATCAAAATATTGTTAATATAGATATTAAGTATTGTTAGTATGTTATTAATACAGCTGAAATATTTGATAGCAGTGTGTTTCAGTGATCAGCAATTTCCTTATACTATTTTTCTAGTTTACAAAAATGTTTCAGCAAATAACCTTAATTATACCAGGTAATTTGCAAACTACACATAATGATAATTTCATTACTTTAAATGACAATAATTTTTATTTTTTTCTACAGTGTGATTACAGAGGAACAATTCTAGAATATTTGAAGGTAATTCATATGAAAAAGGACATAGTTGAAGCTGGGGTTGTGGCTCAATAGGTAAGTTCATGCTTTTCATGCATGATGCCCTGGTTTAATCTTGCTCTGTTAAAAATTAAAAACAAAATATTGTTATTTTTTTCTAATTTACTAATGCACATGCCAAATTAGATTTGAGTTGCAATGTGTTTTCTGAATAAAAGTCATATAATGTAATATCTTATTTCCTCCATTTTATTCTTCAGAGTTTGTCATGCATAGATAAAAATTTTATTAATATGTTAATATGACTTGTAATGATCATATGAATTTTTAAGTCAAAGTCATTTTTATTGGAATGAAGAGAGCTTTTGGTGTGGAATTTTTTTGTGAGGTCTACTTAGTCATGAACCATCTTTGTTTTGATATCCAGTGAAACTGATTTGCTAACATTTTTTGGTAACTTTTGATTTCATAAGTAAGATTGTAACTTTACAGTTTTCTTTCTTGGTACTCCCTTTGTCTTTTAATCAGAGTTGCAGAGTCTTGGAAAGATTGAAAAATACAACTATTCTTTTCTGTATTGTATAAAATATATGGGCTGGAGCAAAAACACAGTGGATAGGGCGTTTACCTTGCACACCAGGACCTGAGTTTGATTCCTCCGTCCCTCTTGGAGAGCCTGGCAAGCTACCAAGAGTATCTGGCCCACACGGCAGAGCCCAGCAGGTTCCCCAAAGCGTATTTGATATGACAAATACGGTAACAAGTCTCAGAGACGCTACTGGTGCCCACTTGAGCAAATCGATGAGCAACGGGATGATAGTGATAGTGATAAAATATATTTTCCATAGCAGATGCAATTTTATTTTCTTCCAGCGGAACCAATATTAAACATTATCATATGCCAGACACTGGATATTAAGATACATGTGCAAGAAATACAGACACAACATTTCACTGAAAAGAACATATGGTGAAAATTGAAAAAAAAAATAGCCTGACTCCATTTTCTGAAAAGTAGTAGACTATATGCAGTTTTTGATTCCTTGAAATTTTGACATTTCTCATTTCTTCACTTAATGGATCTCTTACAATTTTAAACTTTCTTCATTCATATTTTCTTAGAAAATCATTTCTCTCAAAGAGAGCTTGATATTGTCTTTTGATACACCAATCTTCTCCATCTTGGGTTATGTGACAGATTCCAATTTGATATTTCAACTCCTTTTTTTCCTTCCCTTTGTGGACATTATAGCTTAAAAAAAAGGAAAGAAAAAAAAGAGAAAAATTACCCATTATCACCACGTGGTCTATTTTTGTCTTGATATTGATAATGTGACAGAATTCTCCAACTCTGAAGGAACTCATTGAAGATTATATTTATTTAAGGATAAGTCTGCTGTGACCTTGAGCAGACTAGTTGCCTAAACATCAGTTCCTTAATCTATTTTTTGAAAAGAATAAGAAGGACCAGAGCAGTAGTATAGCAGGTAGGTTGTTTGCCTTGCACACAGCTGACCTGGGTTCTGATCCTAGGCATCCCATATGATTCCCCAAGTATTGCCAGGAGTAATTCCTGAGTGCAGAGCCAGGAGTAACCCCTGAGAATCTGAGCATCTCTGGGTATGATCCAAAAATCCAACAAATAAATAAATAAATAAATAAATAATAAAAGAAAAACTGTCACTGTCATCTCATTGCTCATTGATTTGTTTGTGCGGGCACCAGTAACATCTCTCACTGAGAGACTTATTGTTACTGTCTTTGGCATATCCAATACGCATGGGTAGCTTGCCAGGCTCTGCCGCACGGGCTCGATACTCTCAGTAGCTTGCCGGGCTCTCTGAGAGGGGCGGAGAAATCGAACTCAGGTCGGCTGCGTGAAAGGCGAACACCCAACCACTGTGCTATCGCTCCAACCCCAAAAGAAAAAAAGAAAAAGAAAAGAGAATGTGACTTTCTCTCCAACCCCAAAAGAAAAAAAGAAAAAGAAAAGAGAATGTCACTTTCTTAAGCTCAGAAACTAGCCTCTCTGAATCTGAAATGTGCCCCAGGGCAGAGGACAGTGAGTTTTATGTGGCAACCTTCAGTAGCAATTTGTTGAATTGAGTTCTCTGCTGGAGGGCAAGAAGACTTGATTGGATGACTTTTTACAGATCTAACAGCCATTACATTACATTAGAAGAAGTATTTGGAAGAAAGTATTGTCAAATAGTTAAAAACATCACAGGCATATATAGACCACCTAGATTCCTTCTTATAAACCAACCAGCAATATCATCAATAACTTTTGGGGAGGATGTGAGGCACACCTGCCTATTCACAGGACTTACTCCAGGCTCTGCACTCAGGGATCATGCCTGGCCTGCTCTGGGGCCCATAAGGGATTCTAGGGATCTAACTTGGATGAACCAAGTACCCTACCCTCTATTCTATCACTCTAGTCTCTTATTAGTAATTTTTATTTGAATAATAAATTACTAGCTATATTATTAGGAAATATTTTTTTCTGAAGCTCATCATCATCATCATCATCATCATCATCATCATCATCCCGTTGATCATCGATTTTCTCAAGCAGCCTCAGTAACATCTCCATTTGTCCTAGCCCTGAGATTTTTAGCAGCCTCTCTTTACTTGTCCTTCCCAATGGTGCCATATTGGAGGCTCTTTCAGGGTCAGGGGAATGAGACCCATCATTGTTACTGGTTTTGGCATACGAATATGCCACTGAGAGCTTGCCAGGCTCTCCCACATGGGCAAGAAACTCTCGGTAGCTTGCCAGGTTCTCCGAGAGGGAGAACTAGGCTATAAAATGTCCAAGCTCCTGGGAGCTTGGTTTTATAGTCTCTGGATATTGGTCATTGATGGGATTACACGGTGCTGGGGGCAGTTTCTGGGTGTGACTGCCTAGCTACTGGAAAATAGGGGCTCTGGGCGGAAGAAGCGCAGTCCTGATCTGAGCAGGCTTGGTGATCTCAGCCCCAGGTCCCGCACAACTGGGTTCCTCTGTCGGTTCCTTCATATGTGAGGCTCGTCCGAACTCGTCAGAGTCTCTTGCCCTCATGCCTGGCTGTCTTCACTGGGGCCCCTCTAAGGGGTTGGGTTGAGTTTCCCTCCCCACCCCGAGCAGAGCCCCAGCAGCCGAAGTAATGGCAGCCAAAACAATGTCAAATATTACAGCAAAAATATGCAAATACAAAAGTACTCAGGTCCACAGTGGTGTGAAATGTGCGTGAAGGAATATTGATCTATATCAGAAAAATTTTTTCTGAATAACTTCACATATATAGAAGCTTAATCTTTATGCAACTCAAACACATTTACCTATAGAGTTAAAGGAAATTCTGAGATAGTTTTTGCATTATTTTATTCTTATTTTATAAGCATTCTTTTTCCTTTTTGCATAGATGTATTGTTTGGGTTTTGGCTACACTCAGCTATTCTGTGGGATTCCCTCTACATCTTTATCTAGGGATCACTACTGGTAGTGGTACCAAATGTGGTACTCAGGATAGAACCCAGGTTGGCTACGTGTAAGACAAGCACTTACTCTGTACTATCTCTCTGGCGCCTCCAAATATATAATATTGAAATATAACTACCTCTAACTCTTCAACAAATGCTGCTAAATCCAAAGATCTAAAGGAGATTTCTTTTAAGTTTTTAAGTTTTTAATCATTTTTTTATTTTTTAATAAGTGAGTCACCATGAGGGTACAGTTACAAATTTACCCATCTTCCTGCTTGTGCTTCAGGGTCAGGGGAATGAAACCCATCACTGTATGTTAGAGAACCCATCCCTCCACCAGTGTCCATTCTCTACTACCAATGAACCCAGTATCCCTCCCACCCTCAAATCCTGTCCCCCCCACCCTCCCACCCCACCATGCCTCTGTGTGAAGGAGATTTCTTTTTAAGATCATTGACCTCTCGCCCTTTTGCATTTTCTGAAGCTAATAAAATAAATTATTTTAATCACTGCTTATTATTATAAAATGTGATATTTTAATAACATCTTAATTCTATAACTACAAATGAAAAACAAATTGCTTCACACATGCGTAAATTTCTAAATTTTTGGTGTGTCAGAAATTTTTTGTTGGTTTTTAAAGCTAGTCTAGAGCATGTGTTTAAGCTGGCAATTCAATTGGCTTCAGGAAGAGATAAAGGGAAAAATCTCACACTTCAATACAGTCTTAGTTCCCTATGAAGTATTAGCTTGAGAATAAACTTGACAGATCTGAAAGTAAAACACATTTCTGTGTTGGCCTATCTTACTAGCACATTGATCCATGACTATCTCTGTGTTTTTATTTTGTGTGTGTTTTGTTTGTGTTCTCTCATGGAACAATTTCTCCCACATTACAAGTTGTACTTCCAAGATCAGTGCCTTTTGGCATTCTTAGAGAGCTTCCACTTATTTTAGTTATGAATAATAAATGTTTTATTTCACAGTCATCCACAGTGAATCCCTATGTTTCATCAACATTAGTTCTGGGGCAATATGCGCCACATCAACCTCCCATATGAGCAATCACTCTATCACTGTATCACTTTCATCCCATTGATCATCAATTTGCTCGAGTGGGCCCAGTAACATCTCCATTCATCCTAGGCCTGAGATTTTAGCAGCCTCTCTTTACTTGTCCCTCCCAATGGTGCCGCATTAGAGGGTCTTCAGGGTCAAGGGAATGAGACCCATCATTGTTACTGTATTTGGCATATGCATATGCCACGGGGAGCTTGCCAGGCTCTCCCCTGTGCAGGCAGTAAACTCTTGGTAGCTTGCCAGGTTCTCCAAGAGGGAGAACTAGGCTTCTGGGACCTTGGTTTTATAGTCTCTGGATGTTGGCTGTTTATGGAATTACACAGCACCGGGGGCAGTTTCTGGGTGTGACGACTGCCTAGCTACTAGAAATTGGGGAATCTGGGTAGAAGGTGCTCAGTCCTGATCTGAGCAGCCTTGGAGATCTTGGCCCCGGGTCCCGCACATCTGTGTTCCTCTGCTGGTTCCTTCATGTGTGAGGCTTGTCCGAACGTGTGGAGAGTGTCCTTGAACATTGCTGTGGCTGGATTCAGGAGGTCTTCAGCTGCTCAGGGCAGGGAGGGAAACTAAACTTGCCCCCTCCGAGGGACCTTGGTGAAAACATCCAGGCACGAGGGCAAGAGACTCTGCCCTGCTCTCTTCCTAGAGCTTGGTTTTATAGTCTCTGGATGTTGGCCGTTGATGGGATCCCATGGCGCTGGGGGCAGTTTCTGGGTGTGACTGCCTAGCTACTGAAAAATGGGGAATCTGGGTGGAAGAGGCCCAGTCCCGATCCGAGCAGTCTTGGAGATCTCGGAATCCAGCCACAGTCATGCTCAAGGCCATTCTCCACATGCTCAGATGAGCCTCACATGTGAAGGAATCGGCAGAGAAACCCAGGTGTGCGGGACCCGGGACCGAGATCTCCAAGACTGCTTGGATAGGGACTGGACCTCTTCCACCCAGATTCCCCATTTTCCAGTAGCTAGGCAGTCACACCCAAAAACTACCTCCGGTGCCATGTAATCCCATCAACAGCCAACATCCAGAGACTATAAAACTAAACTCCCGGAAAAGAGCAATGCAGAGTCTCTTGCCCCCATGCCTGGCTATTTTCACCGGGGTTCCTCAGAGGGGGCAAGTTGAGTTTCCCTCCCCACCCCGAGCAGAGCCCTGGCAGTTGAAGACCTCCGGAACCCAGCCACAGCCATGCTCAAGGCTGCTCTCCACATGAGCAATCATTCATTGTAATTTCCAAGGAGATATAATCATATTGAAGAAAACGTATTTGAGTACTCTTGAGAAGAACATATTGATTGATATTTTAATTTAGTAAAGATTTTTTTTTCATATTTAGTAATGCTTCTTAAGCATCTAGAACTGGAAGAACTTATGGAATTTTAATGTAATTTTTTAAGTGCAGGATCATACAGTTTAAATCATGGTAATCGTATTTGATCATTTTATCTCTTATTTTGGTAATTTATAGTTTGTAGAAGCTGGAAAGCACTCCTACTTTGGACCCAAGCCCTTTTTGCCTTATTAGAAAGCAGAGACCGGTTAGCAATCTGCTGTTGTTTTTACCCAGATATTTTCCTCTTTGAAGCTAAATCAGTTTTCTCTCTGAATAAAATAAATGCACATGATCCTATGTTTTATTTTTTTTTAATTTGCTCTAGAGTCAAGTCTAGCAAATAGTAATTAATAAAAACATACAATGGGTTAGCTCCAGACAAAAAGTAATCACAGTATTTCGGGGGAAGTCAGCAATGGTTTGGGGTCAGGAGACTCATCTTTAACATGCAGTGTCAGATGAATTCCACGAAAACATTATTCACTTCAGTTCCCACTACTTCATTCTGTAAAAAAGGTATATAGTAGGGGTGGTGGAATGAGGTTTCTTCAAGTTCAGGTACTTGGTGATCCCAAAATTTGTTTCTGTGAACTCTCATATTGATGTTCTTACTTGGAAAAACTGTGGGGGGAAAAGAAAAGTAAACTATGACCTGAATCACAAGGAGCTTTGAAGAGAGGAGCTGTAGATTGATGTTAAAGGGAATATGCATCATCATTCCTCAAGGTTTTGTTGAAGAATTTCTTGGCTTTTGTTCAGGATTGATGGTGAGAAATACTTATTCATGGCAGTAAACTAAATAGGCATAAATCAGAAGAAGCTGGTGGACTCAGAATTCTTGATTTTCATTATGTGCAGAAGCGTGGAAAGCACTTTAAAATAGCTCTTCCACTCATCTTTGAATAACAATGCTTCTTGACGGTCTTCAGTGATGTTACCAAATATCAGGATAAGCAGAAATTTCATATGGAATATTATTTTTCAGAACTCTGAAACTCCTTCTGAATCCATGACCCTTCCCCTCTTTCCTCCAAGTAATTTGCATTATGATGGCACTTCAGCATAGAAGTGAGCTTTCCAAATCATTGCTTGCTAAATTGAAGCTATTTGATGGGTGGCATACATGCCACACAATTGTATACACAAATGTTTTCACTTTTGCAAAAAAAACACTATAGACATATTAACTCATGTTTATAGTGTATGTAAATTGGGAACAACCCCAGTTTGTCAGCCCACCACCATCACAACCACCACTACCACCACACACACACACACACACACACCACCACCACCACCGCTACCACCACACACACACACACACACACACACACACACACACACAAACACCTGTTTTTTGTTTGTGTGCTTGTTTTTGGGGACATACCTGGAGGTTCTCTGGGCTTACTTCTAGCTCTGTGCTCGGGGACCACTTCTGGTGGTGCCCAGAGACCACATGTGATGTTGGCGACTAAACCGTGATCATTAACCAGATAATACCTGGTGTACTATCTCTGTCCCCTCATTGTGTTTCTATCAACTGCAAGATATGAATGAGTGACACCATGGGTTTAATCTCTGGTACTGCACCAAAAAAGAAAAGGGGAAAGAGAAGAAAATGAAAGAAAAAAGAAAAGAATTGTACTTTTTTTCTTGATGGATATGATGAGGTATTTCTTATTATAATAGTGTTAACATTTTGTTTGTTTGGGGGCCATACCCTGTGATATGTATGACTTAATCCTGGCTCTACACTAAGGAGTCCCGTTCCTTCTTGGTTTTGGGGAATTTTATGGGGTGCTGGAGATTAAATCCAGGGTAGCTGCATGCAACACAAATGCCTTCCGTGCTCTACTTACCCGAGTCTTCTATAGTGTCAATTTTTGTGATTTTGATGTAATTCTGAAAACCATAAAAACTGAAAAACAATGCTGAGAGGGTATGTACGTGAGTTTTCCCCTTGTGCTATCACATTCTCTTCTTAGACCTTTGGTAGTTATTTCTATAATTTAACCTTCCTATACACCTTCGTAAGAGAAAAATGCCTAATTACTCTTGAGAAATATTCTATCAAATAGAATATTGGTGATGAAAGCACATAAATGACTGCCAATTTTCAGGAGTAGTCATCACGAATCAGTAACTTGATGCTATAGTATTGTGTTTTTAAACTTAATACCACTAGATCATGTTCTTTTTTTAATTCTCTTTCTTAGTAAACAAGTCACTGGCATACACCAAGAGGATTTATACATGCAGACTAAAGTAATTAGGCACTTGTACTTTCACAAATTCAAATATTCCTTATCAAAATAAAGAATCTCTCCTCATTGATGTTCCAGATACAAAATTAAGTAATTTTGCTGATAAATTCTCAGCAGCCTAGTGGGATGATAGAAAACAGCAAAACCATTGACTGTGGTGGAGTTCTTTGAAAACATCTCTGTCTCTCCCACACATTTCTAGCAGTACCTTGTGGTGGATTGTGGAGTACATAATGGAACCTGAGATGAAACACAACTGTCTTAGTTCTAACTCTGCCGTGTAGTCCTGTATACTTCTAATCAAGCCACTTTGGCCTTCATGTCTTAAAATAACATGGTTATATGTGCTATGTCATTGAGACATTGGTAAGCAGGGGGTGATGGGGATTTTGGTGAAGGGAAGGTCACACTGCTGGTGGAAATGGTGTTTAAACAGTGAATGCTTGAAACAACTGTATATGAGCAACTCTAAGTCACGGTGTTTAAATCCAATAAATAAATAAAAAACAAAAACCTTCCAGGGGCTGGAGCAATAGCACAGCGAGTAGGGCATTTGCCTTGCATGCAGCCAACCCGGGTTCAATTCCAAGCATCCCATATGGTCCCCTGAGCACCTCCAGGGGTAATTCCTGAGTGCAGAAGCCAGGAGTAACCCCTGTGCATCACCAGGTGTGATCCAAAAAGAAAAAAAAAAACCCTTCCAATTGTCGGTGCCAGCGTGATAGCACAACTGGTAGGGCACCTACCTTTTACATGCGTATGACCCAGGTTAGATCCCCAGCAAGCCCAAATAGAAGTAATCCCTGAGGGCAGAGCCAGGAGTAAGCCCTGAGCACCAGAATGTGACCAAAACAGTTGGAAGGTTTTGAAAGAAAGAGCATGGAAAAAGATTCTTCCCTCTTTCTTTCTTTTGTTTATTCTTGATTTTGGGCCACAACTGACAGTGCTCAGGGCTTTCTCTTTTCCTGGCTTGGTGCTCAGCTTGAGGAAGCAAATGGGGTTCCCAGAATGGAACCCACCTGCTGTACACTCTCTCAACCCCCCACATTTCTTTTCTATTTTTCTTGGGGGGGAAGCGGTGGCCATACCAAGCAGTGATCAGGACTTACTCCTGGTTCTGTGCTCAGGAATGACTTTTGGCAGGCTTAGGGGACCATGTATGATGCTGGGGATTGACCTTGGGTCAGCCATGTATAAGGTAATCAGCCTACTACTGTATTATCACTCAGACCCTTTAATTTTTTTCTTACAGCTGATGTGTATGGTTATATATTCTTATTATACAGGCTTTCCACAGTGTCCCAGCATTAGGAGACAGTATTTTTTCAACAATAGTCTTAAAGATGCGAAACTACCTTTTAAATTTTGACCATTTAGATCTTTTTTATAGTTAGCATATCGCGGCCGCGTGACACATCACCATAGAGGGAAATAAATATATATGTGCCTCTTAGAGAGCTTGGCAAGCTACCTAGAGTATCCTGCCTGCACGGCAGAGCCTGGCAAGCTCCCAGTAGCATATTCGATATGCCAAAAATAGTAACAATAACAGGTCTCATTCCCCTGACCCTGAAAGAAGCCTTCAATCATTGGGAAAGACATGTAAGGAAGAAGAGGCTGCTAAAATCTCAGGGCTGGGACGAATGAAGATGTTACTGGCGCCCGCTTGAGTAAATCAATGAGCAACGAGATGACAGTGACAGTGACAGTGATGTATATACTATGTGGATTTAAGATTACAATTAGCCCCAGGGGTTGGAGTGATAGTACACTGCGTAGGGTGCTTGACTTGCACTCAGCCCACCCAGGTTTGACTGCTAGAACCACGTACAGTTTCCTGAGTTTACTCAGAGTGATCCCAGAGCACAAAGCCAGGAGTAAGCCTTGAGTTGTGCCCCACAAATAAATAAATTAAACTGTCCCCCAAATGTAGAACCCGTTTGTTCACTAAATGTGACCACCTGTTTTAGTGAGCACTTAATAAATAATATCCCTTTCTCATATTTTTTTTCAGCATAGTGGGTAGGGTATTTGCCTTGCACACAGCTGACCCGGGTTCGATTCCTCTGTCCTTCTCAGAGAGTCAGGGAAGCTACCAAGAGTATCCCGTCCACACGACAGAGCCTGGCAAGCTATCCATGGCATATTCGATATGCCAAAAACAGTAACAACAAGTCTCACAATGGAGACATTACTGGTGCCTGCTTGAGCAAATAGATGAACAATGGGATGACAGTGCTACAGTGCTACAGTTAGAAATTTTCAGGTTACCAAGAGGTAGGAGAATAAGGAAAGCTCAACAGATTAGAAGTGAAATGAAGACAGTGGTGGAGACTGTAGTTACTTTGTTCACCAAAACCATAAACATTAGCACTATTTTATTTTTTTTGATTTTTTATGTTATTTCTTTTTTAAAATTTATTTCTTATTTTTTAATAAATTGCTGCGAGATACAATTAAAGACTTACAGACTTTAGTGATTACGTTTCAGTCATATAATGATTGAGCACCCATCCTTCCACCAGTGCCAATTCTCCACCACCAATGTTCCCAGTATCCCTCCTGACACTCCACCCCTTCCCACCCCCTGCCTCTTTGGCAGGCACATTCCCTCTTACTCTCTCTCTCCCTTTGGGTGCTATGGTTTGCAATACAGGTACTAAGTGGCCATCACGTTTGGTCCATAGTCTACATTTAGCATGCATTTACCATCCCGAGTGAACCCTCCAACCATCATTTACTTACTAGTCCCTTCTCTATCCCAGCTGCCCTTTTTCCCAGCACATGAGACCAGCTTCCAAACTGTGGATCGATTTCCCAGCCTTTATCTCTACTATCCTTGGGTGTTAGTCTACTATTATGTTACTTTCTATTCCACGAATGAATGCAGTCATTATATGTCTGCCCCTTTCTTTTTGACTCATTTCACTTAGCATGATATTCTCCATGTCCATCCACTTACATGCAAATTTCATAACTTCATCTTTTCGAACCACTGCATAGTATTCCATTGATTAGCACTATTTTAAAACATGTTACCACAATAATAATCCTTAAAGTACGATGCAGACAGGAGGTAACTGGGGCAAGGGACAGGGGCCTTGGACACATTGGTGATGTAGAAGGATGGTATATGTATATATCCAAATTGTAGAGCCTATAATACTATAAGTTTGACATCCAAACTACAATAATTAGACATTAAAATGTGCTTTAGGAGTCAGGCTGGGGGGTTGGGAGAGAACCTGATGATATTGGTGGAAAAAAATTGACACGGTGGAAAAAAATTGTCACTGTTGGTGGGATTGGTGTTGGAACATAGTAGGCCTGATACTCTATTATAACATGTTATAAATCACATTGTTTAAAAGAAAATATTTTTTGAAAATTTAATAACAAAATTTACCATGTTAATTGTTGAAAAAACAAATATATATGTATATATGTGTGTATGTATATATTATATATATATATAGAGAGAGAGAGAGGGAGAGAGAGAGAGTTTTGGCCACACTCAGAAGTACTCAGGGATTTCTCCTGGCTGTGTGCTCAGGTATCACTTGTGATGGGCTCAAGATATCATTTGGGATACGCATTAAACCTG
Source organism: Sorex araneus (assembly GCF_027595985.1). Classification (NCBI taxonomy): domain Eukaryota; kingdom Metazoa; phylum Chordata; class Mammalia; order Eulipotyphla; family Soricidae; genus Sorex; species Sorex araneus. The sequence goes on from NC_073305.1 coordinate 25,913,637, forward strand.
GGTCAGCTGCATGCAAGGCAAATGTCATACCCACTGTAATATTTCTCTGGCCCTATGAAAAATTAATTTTTAATTGAAAAGTATTTTTTGACTGAGACACACAGTAGTACACTGGATATACTCCTTGCTCTATGCTCAGGGGTCACTTCTAGAAATATTCAAATATGAGGTGCAGAGGATTGAACTAGGGTTACCCATATTTAGGGCAAGTAACATAAACTCTGCACTGTCTTTTGTATTCCCCAAGTGAAGTTTTTAATAATTTTATATCAATATCAATAATATCAAGAGCAACACGGAAGGTAAGGATGAGTAAAATGACTCTCCCCTATTTTGAAGTGTGAGAGTAAGTTACTAAAAGGGATGCTTTAGTGACAGGAGAGTGACAGCTGTTGTTGACCATTTATTGAAAACTTTTCATCATTATAAAGGTAGGTCTCAATTTTAGTAGAAAATTTATTTAAAAATAAACCTAAGTTGAGAGTTCCAAGAACCCATATTGGCACTCTGCCTTTACCATGCCATTGTGTGTGTATGTGTGTGTGTGTGTGTGTGTGTGTGTGTGTTTTAATTTTTATTGAATCATCATGAGAAAAGTTACAAAGCTTTCAGGTTTAAGTCTCAGTCATACAATGGTCAAACACTCTTCCCTTCACCACCACTTGTTCCACCACCAAGAACCCCAGTATTCCTCCCCCCCCCACCTCCCCCCTCGCCTGTGTGGCTGATGATTTTCACTTTACTCTCTCTTTACTTTGATTGCATTCAATATTTTAAGCAAAAACTCAATATTATTATTTGGAATTCCCCCCCAATAACTAGACCTGCAGAAAAGGCATCATTTGATAATTTGTTTTCCATTGCTGAGAATGAAGAGCATATGAAGTCGTGCGACCACTGTCAATTTTGGATTTCTGGTATTTTAGTAATTAAGTCCAGAAAAATTTCTGCCAGAAGTTGTGTCACTGCAAGCTCATACCTCTGTTTCGTGGGCTCTAAAAGATGGCAGTCGCCACACCATCACCAAAAGGAAAGGTCGAGGGACAAAAACCTTTCCCCTCCCGGGGCGGCATGGAGCTGTAGCTTAGTTCACAGTCTAGAAGCATTTAGGCAAGAACCCTTTGGGTGCCAAAAGTAGTTAGTGGGCCTCTAGGATCACGGTCATTCAGGAACGGAGGAGCCGTTTATTAGGGGCCACTTGGGCTATCGTCTCCATGCCATTGTTTTGATTTATTCTCATTTCTGTATTGTTTTTTATTTCACATATCCTCTGAATCAAAATAAGATTAATTTCTCCGTGGTATACAAGACTTTGACTAGAATATAAATTTAAATAGGAACACGTTAATAATTACTCTATATATTTTATACCAGTTCTAATGAGATCTTTTTCAGTTTTTAAGAATACAAAATTATGAAAAATTTAGTCTTTCTCACTAACTTAACTATTGATCTTACCAGCCCATAACATGGCATCAATAATCAAAATTCAAAGGTTTGAGGAGTCAGTGTTATTAGTCAATATAGAACGTGTGATCCTTTTCTTCCAAAGAACAATTTTTAGAATGTTACAAGGTGATTACGGTGATCTGTTTACCCTTAATCCAAGTACTGGAAATATGGCTAAATTTCTTTTCTTTTTAAAAATTTTTTATTAGTGAAATCACTGTGAGGTACAGATACAAACTTGCAAACTTTCGTGTTTGCATTTCAGTCATAAAATGGTTGTTTACCCATCCCTCCACCAGTGCCCATTCTCCTCCGCCAATGTTCCCAATGGATGGCTAAGTTTCCTAATATCATCTGGACGGCTGTAGACAATTAGGTGTATTGGGATGTAGCAATTTTGCATATTGATACCATAAACTTTAACACAATTGAAACTAACTAAACTAACAACCAGAAAACTAAGGTTAGAGAAGTTAAATGATTGACATTAAAATATAAGTAAGAGATTTGGTGGATTTATAGCCAATTGAATTCCTTCTGGGAGCCCTAATTTATTCCTTTTAAGTATCCATCTAACCTACATCCACTAATATTTATGTTTTTTAAAAATAATCTATAATTTTATTAAAATTCTATAATACATACCTTGCTAAAATAATTATTGATATCATCAAGGACTGAGTAATTATGAAATAGAATCCTATGGTTTCTTTAGCCTAGCTAGTATAAAACACATAAGGGGGCCAAAAATAAAGCACAGGGATTGAGGTGCTTACCTTGCATGTGGGCAGCCTTGGTTAAATCTTCAACAATGCATGTAGTCTCTTTCTTCAGTATGGCCAGGAGCCATCCCTAAGCACAAGAGTAAGTCCTTAGCACAGCTGGATGTGCCCCCTGTCCCAAAAATATAATTAAACATTTGATTCTTTGAATAGTTTTAGCGGAAAACATTGACTCCAAATGCAAATAACTCCATGTTTCCACTCTATTGAAGCAAAATAAAAGAAACACAGTATTGATAATATCATTACTGCTTTTAAAATTCTTTGCAAAAGAATAGTTCTAATGATGTAAAAAATATGCCAACTCATAATGAATTATATTTTTTGTTTCTTCACAGCTTTATTAATAGTATTTATGTTTTATATTGGAATGTATTTTATAGCCTGTTTATTTTCTCTGATAGAGAAGCAGTACATGCCCATTGCAAAGTAAGTAGAAAATAGAGAAACATATAACATGAAAAGTAAATATCATCTCATCACCAATGTTAAGACCTATAACTTTATTAAAATATTTTCTTCCTCACATTAAAATTTTTAGTTGTAAATTATTTTTATAACTGAGTTAACATTAATATGCAACTTTATAATAAGAAAATGTCACTTTTCTCTCTAACACACCATTTCTCTACCAAATATGCCTTGGAAAAATTTTCAGTTGCTGAAAATCACGCTATAAATTTATTTAGCCATTCTTTTATATTTATTATTTGTTTTATATATATTAACATATGGCAGAAACTCGAATGGCAGAGCCTAGTAAGCTAACCGTGTCATATTCAATATGCCAAAAACAGTAACAATAATGGGCCTCATTCCCCTGACCCTGAATGTGACAGGGACGAATGGAGACATTACTGGTGCCTGCTTGAGCAAATCAATGAGCAACGGGATGACAGTGATAAAGTGATATAGTGATATGAACATGATAAATAACAATAATAGCCATTTATATACATATATAACTTTTTTGAATTTTAAATTTCTTGTTTTTAAAAGTATATTTCTGAACATTTTGGGGTCAATAAGAAAAAATATCTTAAAGGCAAGTTGTATCTTAAAGATATTGTATCTGGTTACTCTCCTGTGAATACTTTGAAATTGCTTCCCCTTCCACTCTTACCCCCAAACACACACATACACATACATATACACACTAACTGCCTATTTGGCTTTGAGATATATATTTATTTATTTTCTTCTTCAAAAGAAAAGTCTTAGAATAGAAGGAATGACTTCCCCATCAACTTGCCTTGGTTTTGAACAAAGGGATAGTTATGGCCAGAAGGTGAGGGAAGAACATTTGGTCAAAATCCCAGAAAGTTTAGTTGGGAACTGAGGATATACAAGACTCAGGGGTCACCTCTATTTTATGCACCCCTACATGCAGTGACCCAGTCAAAAAAATAAAAAGGGGCTAATGTTACTGAGAGTATGAGATAGAGTTAATCATTGAGCAATAAAGTAAGTGTAAATAAAGGAAGATGCTGATTTCTTACTCAGAAAACCCAGTCTAGCTCATTAGACTCAATGGGGAATAAAATGAAATTTCTTTAAAGTTCCAAGGGAATTTGGTAGTAAAAAAAAATCTGTGTAATTTGAGCCAAGCCCCCTTTCTTGCCCCTCTCCGGCCCCTTCAGCTGTCTTTCTTTTTGTCCCTCAGAGTAAAAACTGTCACCTACTTTGTGCTTTGTGCCTTGTATCCCTCCTTCCTCAGTGTTCTGCACCCAAGCTCACAGCCTTATAGCAACCTTTTATTTTATGTTCCTTTGTTACCATTTAACCTCTCCCACAAGATTTCAGCTCAGTTCTCTGATTCTCTTCTCCTGTAAATAGCACCCCAGTCATTAACAGGACCCGCAAAGCTTTTCTCCCATACTTCCTTTCCAGTCCCAAAATATTTCTCCCAGTAACTATCTCCATCAAAAGTAGCTACTGTCCTTGCTTAAAACACCAATGAATCATTGGCCTGCTTTATAATTTTATATAACTGATATCATATAGTGGGCTGGAGCAATAGCACAGCGGGTAGGGCGTTTGCTTTACATGCGGCCAACCAGGGTTTAATTCCTCCACCCCTCTTGGAAAGCCCGGCAAGCTACTGAGAGTATCCCGCCCGAATGGCAGAGATTGGCAAGCTACCCATGGCGTATTCAATATGCCAAACACAGTAACAACAAGTCTCACAATGGAGACGTTACTGGTGTCTGCTCGAGCAAATCCATGAGCAGCAGGATGACAGTGACAGTAACAGTGATATTATATAGTATATATGCTCTTTATTTTGTTAGTTTTGTTCAAGTGATATACGCATTCAAGTTTACTTGTACCAATTTTTTTCACTAAATTTTCTGCATGAAATTATGTGAATATATCACCACTTATTGATTCTATTGTTATGGGATTTGGGGTTATCACCAATTTGGAGCTATAAGGAAGAGTGTTGCTACAAACTTTGTGAAAGTTTCTTAGTAAACATGCACTAAGAAGTATATGTGTATACATAATTATGTAATTACTGGAATTTATATAAATATAAACTGTAATTATAGCTTTTTACTAGAATTATGTATAATTCCATATATATGTGTATACATACACATATATATGTGTGTGTGTGTGTGTGTGTGTGTGTGTGTGTGTGTGTGTGTGTGTGTATGCAGAGTCTCCTGCCCGCGCCTGGCTGTCTTCACCAGGTTCCCTCGGAGGGGAGGGGGGCGGGTTGAGTTTCCCTCTCCACCCTGTGCAGAGCTCCGGCAGCTAAAGACCTCCAAAACCCAGCCACAGCCATGCTCAAGGCCACTCTAGACATGCTTGGATGAGACTCACGCATGAAGGAACCAACCGGCAGAGGAACCCAAGTATGCAGGACCCGGGGCTGAGATCTCCAAACCTGCTTGGGTCCCGACTGGGCCTCCTCCACCCAGATCCCCCTTTTTCTAGTAGCTTGGCAGCCACACTCATCAATGGCCAAGATTCAGAGACTATAATACAAAGCTCCCAGAAGAGACCAACACAGAGTCTCCTGCCCCTGCAACTGGCTGTTTTCATTAGGGCCCCATGGAGGGGGGCGGGTTGAGTTTCCCTCCCTGCCCCGAGCAGAGCTCCGGCAACCAAAGACCTCTGGAACCCTGCCACAGCCATGCTCAAGGCCACTCTCTATATGCACGGACAAGCCTCACGAATGAAGGAACTGGCAAAGGAATCCAGGTGTGTGGGACCCGGGGTTGAGATCTCCATGCCTGCTCGGATCAGAACTGGGACTCCTCCACCCAAATCCCCCTTTTCCCAGTATCTAGGAAGTCACATCCACAAATTTCCCCCAGCACTTTGTAATCCCATCAATGGCCAAGATCCAAAGACTGTAAAACAAAGCTCCTGGGCAGCTTATTGTCTAGGTCTCCCTCTCAGAGAAACCGGCAAGCTGCCAAGAGAATCCTGCCTGCAGGCAGAACCTGGCAAGCTCCCCTTGGCATATTAAGTATGTCAAAAATAGTAACAATGATGGGTCTCATTCCCCTGACCCTAAAAGGGCCTCTAATGCGGCACCATTGGGAAGGATGTGTGTAAAGAGAAACTGCTCAAATCTCAGGGCTAGGATGAATGGAGTTGTTAGTGGTGCCCACTTGTGCAAATTGATGAACAGTGGGATAACAGTGATGCAGTGATATATATATATATATATATACACACATATATATACATATATATAATTACTGAATAACAAAAGATGTAAAAACTGCTCCAAACATCAAAGGCGTTGTACCAATACACATTTTCATCAACAGTGCATGAAAATTCTGTTACTTCAGAGCTTCAACATCCTCTGATATTTACCAGTGTTAAATTTTAACCATTATTTTAGGTATTAGGCTATTGCACTGAAGTTTCAATTTTAATGTTCTTAATTATTAATGAAATTTCTCACTGTTATAAATGGTTATGAGTGTTTATGTATCTTTTGTGTATGCATAATATAGTTGTTGGAGTATTTTTTATCATTCATTAAAATGTATTTGTCTTGCTGATTTGTGGGGACTCCTTATAAATCGAGAAAGCTGTATTTTTGAGTTTTGTATTTCAAATTTTTTTGTTTTGTTTTGGGGGCACACATGATTGTGTTCAGGACTATTTCTTGGTTCTCTACTCAGGGATCAGTCCTGGTGATGCTAGGAGAACCTATACATTGTCAGGGATCAAACAGCCATGGGGAAAGCAAAACTAGTACCCAACCTACTGCATTATCTCTGTGACCTCTATTTGAAACACCTTTCCTCATTCTGCATCATGTTCTTTTATTTTTTACTTTTTTTTTCTTTTTTACTCTTAATGGTCGTTTAATGAATTATATTCTCATTTGCTTTAGTGTGATTGCTGCAGCACTGTAGCACTGTTGACCCATTGTTCATTGATTTGCTTGAGCAGGCACCAGTATCGTCTCCATTATGAGACTTGTTACTGTTTTTGGTATATTGAATATGCACTGGGTAGCTTGCCAGGCTCTGCCGTGTGGGTGGGATACTCTCGGTAGCTTGCCGGGCTCTCCAAGAGGTACAGAGGAATCGAACCCGGGTCGGCCGAGTGCAAGGCAAATGCCCTACCCGCTGTGCTATCATTCCAGTACATTTAATGAATATATGTTCAAAATTGTAGTTGTCCAACTTACAATTTTGTCCAACTTACCTACTGGACCTATTGGACAATTGTAAATTGTCCAACTCACCTATTTAAATTATTACATTTATGCTTTTCTAAAGAAATCTTTGTTTATCCCAGGATACCAAAATTATTCTAGTAGATTTTATTATTTAACTTATTTTAAACTATTTAAAACTGCATTAGATATAAAGTTTAAAATATTTTGAGTAGGGGTTTGAATTCATTTTTTCTCATTCTATTGAACTGATAACACATTTCACTGTACCATTATCTTTGTCATTTATCAGCTGATATTACATATGGGAAAAATCATGTTTTACATCATCACTTTGGGTGCAAGGCAAGATGGAGAATGGGTCAATGCAGAATATAGTTTAAATGATAAGGTCAGATAGCAGGTACCTATAATAGTAACAGGTGAAATTGGTAGTAGCTTGAATTAGGAAGATAGTCACTTCCTAATTAGGAACAGAAGAGGTTTAGTTAATTCTGATATATGCTTTCAAGATCAACCTAATTTTTTAAAAAAAATAGTTTGTTTCAAGTAGAAGCTGCATTATAGGCTAGAGAACACAGATATCACTAGAAAGAAATTGATTTTCATTTAAAATACAAGTATCTACTTCAGTACACTATTGAAAACTCAATTTTCCTATAGTTTGTTTCTGAAATTGTTGTGTCATATAAATGTAAGAATTTAAAGAAATTAAGAGTAGAAAATCTTGATCAATAATTAGATCTTACCTAATTGCATCTTATCTACTTTTAGCCATAAAATTTGATGTGAAATGTTCCATTTATGCACATAATTGTAGATTGAATTGTATTCTCTCAAGAAGATACAAGTTCTAACTCTTAGGACTTGTGACCTTGACCTTGCTTATAAATAGAATTTTTTCAGATTTAATCAAGTAAAGATATGTTCCTGTTAAAATACAATCGACCCTAAAGCAAATGTTTTGTTTTATTTTTTAAATTAAGAAGAGAGAAAGCTTTAGAGACACATTGAAATGCCATGGAAGCAAAAAATAAGAATGTATCTGCAAGCCAAGGAAGTCTGGTATCCACCAGAATCTAGGAGGAACCAATAAATATTCTTCTGTAGGGTTTTCAGAAGAAGCATGGACTAACTAATTTCTTGATTTTAGAGGTTTAGCTTTTGAAACTACAATAGAATTTTATTCCTGTGCAGTTAGTTATTTTGCCCCAACTATTTTGAGGTTTAATTTAATAATAAGAATTGTATGTAATTAACGTATACAGCTTTATTATATAATACATTATTTATTATATGCTATAAATTATTGTATACATTGTATTATACAATATATTGCACTGCACTGTAGCACTGTCAACCCACTGTTTATTGATTTGCTCTAGCAGGCACCAGTAACGTCTACAGTGTGAGACTTGTTATTACTGTTTTTGGCATACCGAATACGCCACAGGGAGCTTGCCAGGCTCTGGCCTGCGGGCAGGATACTCTTGGTAGCTTGCCGGGCTCTCCAAGAGGAATTGAACCCAGGTTGGCCTGTGCACGGCTAACACCCTACCTGCTGTGCTATCGCTCTAGTCCATATAATATATTATAAATTATTTATTATGTAATACATTGTTAAAGGGCTGGAGCGATAGCACAGTGGGTAAGGCATTTGCCTTCACGCGGGCTGACCTGGGTTCTATTCTTCCGACCCTCTTGGAGAGCCCGGCAAGCTACCGAGAGTTTCTTGCCCGCACAGCAGAGCCTGGCAAGCTCCCCGAAGCGTATTCGATATGCCAAAAACAGTAGTAACAAGTCTCACAATGTAGACGTTAGTGGTGCCTGGTAGAGCAAATCGATGAGCAACGGGATGACAGTTACACAGTGATACATTGTTAAATAATATTCACAATTATTAAAATAATCACTATCACAGGCAATTAGTATATTAGCTAATTTATAGAGAACTTTATGATATGCCCCAACTAAAATGAAATATTAAATAATATTCATATAAATAAAAGTAATTCTAAAGTTTGCAGTATATGTTTTTAATCTGGAGTTTTGAAGTCCTTTTGAAAAGTTTATTTCTTTAATTAATTTATATCATCTAAGCCTATCTCTTACCCTACCTATTTTACCTCAATCACTGCTAAGGACTCACCTATTGATATTAGTATTGTTTACTTAGTAACACATTAGCTCACCCAATTAAATACAAATTAATTTGCCATCTTTATCATAATAGTAGGTTTTACTTCCATAACTTTATTTTTTTATTTTAACTTTATTTCTATAACCACAGTATGACTTCCAATAAGCAAAATGGTACAAGCTTTAATTTTCTTTTACTATAGCATGTTTTTCTCACATATACTCAAATCAACATTGGACTCTGTTTTTTTTTTTTTATCCAGGTCAATATTAAACTTTTATTAAAAATTCTATTTCTATAATTAGTGTTCACAAGGTTTCTTTAGAACAGAGCCTTGCAATATTAGGAAGATATTTTATCAGATGAAAATAATAAAAAATTTTGACCATATAATATATGGCTACTGCTTTTAAAAATACAGATTCACCAAACTGAAAAATCAAAGCCAAATTAATTGGCCCAAGGAACTGTGGCCACCAACTAGTTCCCATGATAATGACATTTTTTACCCTCACAGATAATGACATTCTTTATCTTCACTGTTGCACCCCAGAAGCTACCTGGATATATTTTCTGCCTCAAAAATACCAAGTGAGCGGCTCATAATATAGCCTTGTCATGATTAAAATGTGAGTAAAGATAAGACTTGATTGCCTATTTCAGGTGTCTTCTGAAAATGAACAAATATTCATTTGTCTGGTCTTCAGTCAATCATGATAAATGTCAACTAAAATACTTCCCCTGGAAAGCAATAACTGTGTGTTGAGTGTGACTTTATATAGCAGGAAGGTGGTTCATCATGAAGAATAAGTGTCCTTTCAGCCTTATTTTGATGGATAGTCTAGTGGAAATTAGAGGTAGGTAGAAGAATTCTTTGTTAATTTCTTTGTGCTGTTGCTCATCGTCTTATGTTATTTTTATATTTCTTTATCCATTAACTTCAACCTAATTATTAATTGAAGTACCAAATTACTGTTTTATGTTATTATCTGCTTCCAAGGTTTCTTTCTAGACTCTGATCTCCGATGAGTTTCTACTCTGGTCATTTAGGCTTTCTTCTGCTAAGTCACAACATGGCTTACAGTCACTGTCAGATTTTCTTGTTGCTCTCTCCATCCTACTAGAGGATCGTGGAGAAAAAAAAAAACATCAGGATTTACAATTTCATAATTGAGAAGTAGAGTCCTACTGCATGACAATACGATGCACATTGTCATAGGTAACGCGCCTTCAGCCTCATTGCATCCCCTTCTCTCTTTGGCTTCTTCCTACCAATGTTTTCCTGGACTGTCTTGATATACAATCCACTAGTTCCTCTTTCCTCAGTCTTGAAATGCCAATTAGATGTTATAATAGAGGCTTTTAGTGTCATTTCCCAGAGACTGAGTTTATAAGACTTGATACTTGCAGCTAGTGACCCTGTTTCATGTGACAAAAGCAGCTAGTTTAATTTGCTCCATCTTTTCTGCTCATTACCCCACTTTAGATACAATTATCTGTACAGCTCTCCTCTGAGCCTCCCCAGAGAATTAAAAGTTATTTAGCATTTCTTCATTTTAGTCAGCTTGATCTTTCTGTTGATTAGAATGGCACCGTACCCCATTTGTCTTTAATAACAGTTCTCCATTACTTAGAAATTCCATTTTTTTGATCCCCAAACCCATTCAATTTTTCCTTCTGTAAGACCATACTTAAACCCTTTGTTTCCCTGTTTCAAAACATCCTTCTGCTGTCACTGATGCAGAAAGTAATTTGTGTATGGATACAAGAATCACCATCTGGACAAACTAAATAATTCCTTGTTGTTTCTTGTTCTTTATAACACTTTAGATTTATATTTTTGTTGATATCACAGTAGGTAGAGTAGCTGCAACTGTCTTGGATCATTTGAGCGGGAAAATATAGATAATTAAAGATAAATAACTTTCTCTGGAGCTTAATGGCTTAGTTTTTGCTACTGGCATGTATGAAAAGCTAAGTCAGCATCCATTGTTCCAAGTTTTTACACAATGTAAACCAAATGTACTTGCTTAGAGTATGCAGCTAAGAATTTTTCCTTGTTACTCCAAGTTGAGTAAACCTCAGAAGAACCTGAATGGTATTATATGGTGACTTCACCATTGGCTCTATCTTTTCTAAAATTTTTACTCCATAGCTACTGAGATCCTAGACATCACCCATCTCTCTTGAGTTTCTCCTATGTGTTTTACATCATGTCCCTCCTTTCAGTAGGCTCTAGAGTCAAATGCTCCCTTGCTTCTCATATTAAGGATGTAAGTGGACAGCAGTTAAGGTCACAATAATGTCTTGAATTCCAAGAAAATCTATCACTGATATCTAGAGTGCCCCAAATGCAACACTAATATCACCTTGTCCTCAGCCAGATCTTTGTTGTATGCCGAACCCACAGACACTCATTAGTGTTTCCATGAAACAGCAGAAGGAAGACTATGAATAAGAAGGGGTCAAAGTGAGAAAACACATATTCTTATCACTCATCCTTCCCCAAATTCTACTGAACTAAAAAATATATATATAAAAAATCAGCTTTAATTGTTAATAACACTAAAACATCAGGGAGAAGCCCTGAGTGTTTTCCCTTCCTTTTCAAGCTGTAAGATGAATGTTCTTTGCTGAAAATGCATCTACCTTTAAAGAGAATTGGGGAGCCAAAGGTCAGAGCTTTACCCATCTAGAACTGTGACTAAATAAAACCTACCCATACTTAAGGAAGATCTTTTTCTCCTCATTTTCTCCAGCTCAACTTGCATTCCTCCTTAACTTTCTCTTGCAGATGTTTCCCCCAAATAGTGTCCCTGCTTTCAAAAAGCTGTTTGTCTTAATTTTGCTCTCAACAGAGCAGCTGGTGAGTGTGTTCAAACATAAATATGGCCAGAATGTGGCTCAGAGGTAAAGCACATGCTTCACGATGATAAGGCCTGCACAGGAGCAAGACAGAAACAGACAAATAAAACCATGCCACTTATGTGCTAAAAAGAAAAGTCCTAAAATGATAATAAAGACCAACAAGATTCTATGTAATCTCGTCCCGTACAAGCTGTTTGGATTTTTACTCTATCAGAACTTGCTTCAGACAACAAGGAACATGGCTACACCCACTAATGATTGGCAAACATAAAGAAAAGAAAGATACCAGGGTATTAGTAAATCTGTATTAAAATAGTAGACTGTAGAATAGTAAATCCGAGGAGAACACAGAGGAGAGTGGACTAAAGTGATAGTGACAGGGGCTGGCGCAATAATCCAGTGGGGAGGGTGCTAGCCTTGTACACAGCTGACCGAGGATTGATCCCTGGTATCCCATATGGTTCTCTGAGCCCACCAGTACTGACCCTTGAGTGCAGAGCCAGGAGTAAGTCCTAAATGCTACAAGATGTGGCCCACAAAACTAAATAAATTGATTAATTGACATTTTCAAAGGACTAATTTCTACTCAAAAGATATTTTCCGTAAAACTTGAAGCCAAATTTGTTGTTTATAATCTTACAGACAATTATAAAAGAATCTATGAATAAAGGAGCAAAATTATGCTCCCAAATCTTTAAACATTTCAAAGACAAAAATCTTCAGAGGGGCAACTTTTTCCAAAGAAAATATATCATGCAATTTAGGCAGTTCATTTTTATTACTTCACTATAGAAACTGCATAAAATTATTTATTGCTGAGCCTTGTATAAAGTTATTTATTAATGTGCTTTGGATACTCTATCACTAAATTTAAATTTATGTTCCCAGAAAGTGTTCATAGCAGCATTAAATGAACTTTGGAATTACTACTGCAATGGAAGAAGCTATGATATGAAACAAATATTTTATGGGCAATATAAATGTAAGCTCAAATTGAAATTTTATATGTGCTACAAAAATTTTTGTATGCTATTTCTTTTGTAGGGAATAATCATATATAGCACCTTATTCAATAGGACTTTGGAAAAACTCTTGTGTCTCTCTCAGCATTGTTTTGACTTTAACAATCTATGCTGTAAATCTAGACTGCTAACTTCTTATTTATACCACCTAACTATTTTTTATGCAATGCTAAAGGGAAGGACAGAAAATATGCTATTATTTATTGAGTAGACATTCTTAAAAATATTTTGTGGAAACCGAATATTTTATGTATTTTGTTATATCAATTAAGAAGAGAGAAATGAAAGTGAGACAAAAGCAAAACAAATCTAATGTTTCTCTTTTTTTTCTTTTTTGGCCACACCCAGTGGTGCTCAGAGATCATTCCTGGATTAATTTCAGGGTTTACTACTGATTGGGTTACCATGTGGGATGCTGTTGATCGAACCCAAGTCAGTCCTGTTCAGAGCAAACACCCTACCCTCTGGACCATCTCTAGCCCACAAACTTACATGTTCATTAGAAAGATTACCTGAATTCTAGAGCTATTTTATATAGCAGTAGATTTTCTCTTAATCTCAGTTAAAGTCAATTGATTTTGTCAGACATATGCTCTAACTTCAAGATTCAGCAAGAGAATATTTAATGACTCATTAGTAATGTCTGTTATGGGGCACTGATGACAAAGTCAAAGCATGTATGACAAAATAGGTCTGGTTTCCTTGTGTATGATTACTGGAGTAGCTAGGTTGCAGCAGTACCAGCACCTGGGAACTTCTTGGAAATACAAATTTCTTAGTCTCCACCCAGACCCCCTGAACCAGAAACACTGTGGATGGGGCGCTCCATCCTCTTTTATTCAGCCCTCAGATGATTCTGATGCCAGTGAAAGTTGAGATGCTCAGAGTTAGAGTAATAACAGTCATCAAAATATGTAAATTTATTGAGTGATCCTAAAGAAAAATTTCTTATGTTTGTTAGCATACTTTTCTCATTCATCATCGTCATCATGATGACGTTGATCGTTGAATTTCTCAAGCGGTCTCAGTAACGTTTCCATTCGTCTTAGCCCTGAGATTTTAGAAGCCTCTCTTTACTCATCCTTCCCAACAATGCCACATTGGAGGCTCTTTCAGGGTCAGGGGAATGAGACCCAGCATTGTTACTGGCTTTGGCATATGAATACACCACGGGGAGTTTGCAAGTGGGCAGGAAACTTTCAGTAGGCTGCTGGTTCTCCCAGCAGGGAGGTCTTCGGCTGCGGACCTCTGCTCAGGGTGGGGAGGGAAGCTGGAGCCCATCCCCTCTGAGGGGCCACGGGGAAGGCAGCCAGGCTCTCGGGCCAGAAACTCTCTCCACCACTCTCTTCTGGGAGTTTGCTTTTAAGTCTCTGGATGATGACCATTGATGGGATTTCAGGGTCACACCCAGGTCACACCCAGGGACTGCCCTGGAACCCTGTAATCCCATCAATTTTTCTCATTATATTTGGAATTTTAAAACTTCATTTTTATTGCCATTAACTTTTTCCATATCTTGTTTTCTTCATCTTTAAATTCAAGTTGAAGGCAATTTTACAAGTTGACAATGTCATATTCTGGAAAAGTGTGATACTATAGAGTGATCAATTTTTTATGCACAAAATAGAGGATAATGTTACAAACAAAACAAAATTGAAAAGCTATTAGAAACTATAGAAACTATCTGGTGTCAAAACCTAAAAACAAATAAAGCTGCAAGAGTGCAAGTGAATCAGAAGGAGGGTTTTGAGAGTTTCAAGGAAATGTGAACCACATGATTTGGTTCTAGCAAACATTCTACCCTTGATTATTTTTCACTGCAGAAAAAAATCAGCGACTTACTTATGTGCTTTATGCAACCACCATTTTGCATGCTCGTGATTTTTTGAGCAGGAATTGGGGCAGAGCACATCAGGGCAGGCTTATCCTTGTTCCACAAACTGCCTACTGTAGCTGAAATATTGACTATCATTCTTTAATTCCCATAATTGTAGCCTCGGCTAAGGTAACTTGACAAGTTATCTTATTTGCCAAGTACCCCCATCTCTCCAGCAGGGCCAATAGATCCACCAAGAAAGTAAAACTAACACTTAAAAATTATCTCTTGCATATATCAGATATAAAAAACTCACAGCAAGAGAACAATAAATGGCCCAAAGCAACAGAATTTAAGAACTGGTCTACAGTATGGAACACTTCCCAGGGTAGTAAGACATAGCACATGAAATGGGTTGTTGGGGTAGAGTGATGATGGAAAAATCGGACCTCTGAGATAAGGGTGCAAGAAAATGGACACTATGGTACTATGGTGGTGGGTTTGGTGTTGAAATGGTGTATGCATGAAACCATAGCATTGATATTATTGTAAAATTATAAATCACAGTGGGTAAAATGAAATTAAAGCAAAAATTTAGAAAAAAAACCATACTGGCAAAACAACACTCTTCTCTTATTTTATTCAAACACAATAGTTAAATTCATTCTATATTCTTTATTATGTGTGGCAGGGGGTGGGTGAGTGGTGAGGTAGGAGAAAAGCCTGTTCAGCAGTGCTCAGGGCAAATTTCTGGCTCTGTACTCAGTGTTACTCCTGGTGGTACTCAGGGAACCATACATAGTGCTAAGAATTGAAACCAGATTGGCCTTGTGCTAGGCAAGTTCTTTGCCTGCTACTGCTGTCTCACAGGTTCTCTTTTTATATTTTGACCAGTGAACTGAGAAAAAATGTAATTCCATAGTAATCTAGCATATCAAAATTGTAAATATTTTGGGGGGAAAATAGAGAATGATATATTTTGCAGAAATGACTTTATTTCTGCAATTGGCTTTCTCATCTTTGAATTCCTTTTACCTAATATTGTTTATGGTACATTATGGGATTAATTAATGGATATTGAGATAAGGAATACTCTTTTGAAAATTAAAGTGCATGATATAGTCTAGGTTGTGCTATTCTAATAAACAACCACAGATCTAAATTGTCATGTGTATAGAATCCAAACCAAAGAAACATTCTTTATTTGAGACATCAATGTGGAAATGTGGAAAAGGAAAAATAATATGGAAAAAACAAAAATAGCTCTTATAATTTTATCTGACAATAGCATTCATCACTTCTGCTCACATTTCACCAGCCTAGGCATGATTAGGAGAACAGCCTATAGCAATAAGAAAGAGTTTATAACTCTCCCAAAGGGAGAAATAATGAATATTTTGAATAACAACATAATCTATGATGAAAAAGATGTCTACAGTGATAGCACATTAATATTGGTTTTGTCATTTCTGAATTATTTCAAAGGTTGCAGAACATTATCTTCTCTAGGGATTAGTAGCAAATATTTTCTATTTGACATGATCTCAGATAATTATATTTTTGTTACAATATTTTTGTTATAACAATTTTTTGTTAGTTTGTATGGTTTTAAATAATAGTGTTTAAACTTATAGTATTTATGTATAAATTTATTGCACACTATTATTACTTAAGTACCCATAAACTTTCAATATTGTCCCATGTTACCTCTGACTCAGTCTTCATTCCAACTCACTCCTGCTTCCACTGTTTGTTGATTAACATTCATGGTTTTGGTATATGCATTTACTTCATCTTATCAATGGCAAAGTGCATGAGACACTCCGCTAATGCCTCTGTGTTACTTTCAGTACACCCTATTGCTCCTCCACTGCCTCCCTCAACCTGGTAGTCTCAGGCCTGTGATTGGACATCCAGAGTTTATTACAACTGATATTGTCTATATGCCCTTGATTGTTTGTATATGACAGATAAATAAGGTCATCCAGTGCTTGTCCATCTCCCTCTGGCTGTGTTTACTCAACATAACACAATCACCTTCTCTCCATGTTGGTGCAAACTGAAAGATTTCATTTTTTTCTTGTAGTTGTGTAGTAATGAGTTGTGTCTATAACCACAGCTTCTATATCCATTAGTCTTTCATTGAACATTTGGGGTGTTCCTATATCCTGGCTATTGTACAAAGTACCTCAGTGGCCATAGCAATGTAAGTACCTGTTCATTGTGTGTTTGGCAGGGGGAAGGCAGGGATAGATGCCAGTAAGTGGAATAGTCAGATGGGAGTTCCATAGCAGTTTTTTGAGAAACCTCCATATTGTTTTTCAAGAAGGCTGAACCAGACATTCTTACCAATGATGAAAGAGAAATTTATTTATTTATTTATTTTGCTGCATTTATGTCAACAATGATTGCTTTTTGGTTTTTTGGCACATGATATTCTCAGTGGTATGGAAAATGTCATTTTGATTTGTGTTTCCCTGATACCAAGTAAAAATGAACATATTTTTGCCATGCATATTGGCTATTCATTTTCCTCTCTGAGGAAGTATATCTATCTCTTCTCTCCGTTTGTTGATGGGGTGAGTAGGATTTGTTGTGGCCGCTATTGTTGACTTTTGTAAGTGCTTTATATATTTTGAATGTTTGTACTTAACCTATAGTATTATGTATTCATCTCTTCTCCTAATCAATAGGATGTCATTTTGTGTTAGTCTCAGTTTCTTTTGCAATGTAAAACTTTTTGACTTTGTATACCCCCACTTGCTTATTTATTTTTGTTATCTTTGCCAGTGAAGTCAAATCATTCAAAATATTTTTGAGTTTTTAAAATCCTGGAGACGCCTGCCTATGTATTACCCAATATATTTTATAAATTCCATTTTAATTTTGAAGTCTTTGATCCACTTTAATTAACTTTTATGTATGGTATGAGATATGGATTCAACTTTATTTTTTGGCAGTGGTTATGTATTTTTCCCAACATTTGTAGAATAAACCTTACTTTCTCTACTTTATGAACTCAGCTCCTGTATCATAAATTTACTGTAGCACTGCACTGTAGCACTGTCCTCCCATTGTTCATTGATTTGCTCGAGCGGGCACCAGTAATGTCTCCATAGTAAAATTTGTTACTGTTTTTGGCATATCAAATACTCCAAAATGGGTAGCTTGCCAGGCTTTGCCGTGCGGATGGGATACTCTTGGTAGCTTGCCAGGCTCTTCAAGAGGGGCGAAGGAATCAAACCTGGTTCGGTCATGTGCAAGGCAAACACCCTACCCTCTGTGCTATCACTCCAACCCTCATAAATTTACTGAATTAATTCATATATCTGAGATTTATCACTGGGTTTTTATTTCTAAGTCACTGTTGGGACAATCTTTCTAAATTCCAGTGCTATGCTGTTTTGATTACTAAGCTTTATAGTATAATTTAAATGGTATAAAACTGGCCTGAAAAAAAAATTAAAAAAAAAAACTGGCCTGGAGGGATAGATAATACAGCAGGTAAGTTGCTTGCCTTGAATGCAGCAGAGACAGGTTTGATCTCTAGTATGTCATAGAGTTACCGGATCTTGCCAGATTCCCTGAGCACAGAGCAGAAGTAAACCCTAAGCATAGCTGTATGTGATCACTGAAAAACAAAATGAAAATAAATAAAATGTATATAACCTCTCCCAAACACCATTGTCTGCCTTTTTCAACCAAGAGAAGCCTGTGTTCTTTCTTAAATACTTATCTCTCTCCTTCCTCCAACATTTCTCTGAATATTTTCCAATATAAACCACTTTACTTCACTAAAATAAATAAAATCAAAAAATGCAGTGCCTCCCAATTTTACTTTCTCTCAAAATGACTTTGGCTATTTGTGGAGTTTAATGCTTCCGTATAAATTTTAGTAGTGTTCATTCTACATCTCTGAAAAAGACCATCAGAGTATTGATGGAAATTGCATTAAATATGGATGCTTTTGATAGGATAGTCCTTATGACACATGAACATGAATATTTTCCTATTTCTTGGTATTCTCTTATATTTCTTTCATAAATGACATGGTTTTCATAGTACAGGTCTTTCACATCATTTGTTCAGTTCATTCCTAGGTATTTGATGTTTGGGGATACTTAAAGTAGTCTTTTGGAGCTCTTTATTTTCTATTTTATTATTTAAATATAATATTCAATATATTTTTGCATATTTATTTTGTAGTCTGATTCCTTGCTGTACTGGCTTATTGTTTTTAATAGTTTTTAGTGGATTTTAAAAGTCTTTAGGTCATCACCAAAAAATAATGATTTGATTTCTTTTCCAAATTGGATCCTTTTGATTTGTTATTCTTGCATATTGCAGCACAAAAGACTTTTAAGATTATGCTGAAAATAGTGATGCTAGTGGATATCCTTGTCTTTCTTCCAATGTCAGAGGGAAGGCTTTCAATTTTTTGCATTGAGTATGTGTTGACTATGTTTGGTAGGTTTGTTGCAAATGACTGAAACTATTTTGAGGAATGTTCCTTATATCTCTGTTTTGCTAAGGTTTTCTATCATGAACATATGTTAAATTTTGTCTAAAACTTTCTCTGCATATATTGATATTATCATATTATTTTATCTTTTCTTTTGTTAATATTATGAATTACATTGATTTATTTGTTTATGTTGAATCACCTTGCATTCCCCAAATGTATTCCACTTGATTGTGGTATATGATCAGTTTGATAGATTAGGTTCACTTAGATTTTGTTAAAGATTATTGCATTGATGTTTATCAGGGATATTGATCAGTATTTTTCTCTTTTATTAATATCGCTATCTGATTATTAATGCAGTGCTATATTCACAGAAACTGGAAAAAAATTCTAATTTATTCATTATTTTGAAAGACTGTGACAAATAGATACAATACATCTCTTTTGAAGGCTTGCAGAACTCACTAACGAACCCATTTGGGCCAGGAATTTTATTCTTAGGAATATTTTCAATGGCTTAGAATTTCCTTACTTGTGATTGGTCTGTTCAAGTTTTCTGCTTCCTGATTTAAACTTAAGAAGGTTAAGTATTTCTAATAATGTATCCATTTCATCTAGATTTTTCATCTTAATGGCATTGAATTGTTCATAGCTACCTTTTAGGATATTTTTCATTGAGTTATCTGTAATTTCTCCCCTTTTATGTTTGATGCAATTTATTTGAGTTTTCTATCTCTAGATGATCTTTAAAAAGAACTATAGAGGCATAATTTATATTTAAAAGAAGATGCTAATACACAGAATAATCATAGTTGAACAGTGATGGAAAAATTCTGTTAAACAAGGATTTGGCTAAACAGTAAACATTGCTTAATTCCTCCCCAAAGTAATGTTTTCCATTGAAATTAATAGAAAAACAAAGCTTGACGTTAAATTGAATTCACCAACATAATTTGCAGAGGTAACTGCTACTGAAACTGAATTGGCTTAAGGAACAGGTTTGTGAACGCTGGGCCAGCTAGTAAGTCGATTTGACTCTCAAATTGCCTTTTAAGATTTTGTTTTATATTAATTTCCACTTGTTAATAACAGTAAAGGAAAAAGGAAGTACTCTGCGTGACAGTTAGTGGCTTCAGAAGGGATTGGGAGACTTCCGAATCATTGGCAATTGATCTGAGCTCTGCTGAGACATACTGTATGCTCTTTTATAGTGCATGTAATAAGAAGATTTTTATTGAGTGATTTGCTCACATATTATATTTCAGTGACATGGGTTTGGAAAAGAATCTGACTAGCTGCAAGAAATGTGGCTTGAAATGTACCCTGGAAACATGAGTGATCATTAGTAAAGTTCATTCCTTGCAGAGCAAGTTACATTCTGCTTCATTTTCTGTCTTTGGCATCAAAGGTCACAATATCTAGAAAGTAAATCTCTCTAATTGAAGCTATCTGTGCCTTTCTCATCACTTCCCTGTCTGTGAAAGCAACGCTCCTACCCACAGAACCAATGACTGCTCTGATGTTGGTTAGTTTACAGATTAACATTTTGTAGATGCATGTTTATGACCTAGAATCCCAAGTATTCACTTTTTAATAGAATGTGTGATCCAGATGATAAAGTGGTACAACCCTGCACCTCATTCCCATGGCAACCGTATCACAATGAAAAGTTGCTGCTAGTGGAAAGGGAAGATGCTTTTTTCCTTGATGCAAAATATCACCTTTGAAACCTGCAGAATGGGAAGGGACTCAGAAAATCCATTCTTTTCTACTTCTCTCTTTCTCTAGTTTTCTTTTCTCAGCAGCTTTCTTGTATCACCTCTCCTTTCTCAGAAATATCTCTCTTTGATGTGGTCACTAGTAGCCACTAACTGGTGGTCACCTCACCCCTGCCCCTCAGGTTTCTCATTATCCTGAGGCTTGATAACTATGAGCACAGTTTTTAATGATGCAATTATCAGAACCCAAGAAGCCATGCTGAAATTCTAACTTGGGAGTTTTATTTCTTCCAGCATACTTTAATATTCCAAATAAGTGTTCTGAGTAAACACATAGAAGTATTCACCTAAGGAATATGCACCCATCATTTGTTTATGTGTGTAAATGAACCTTGAAAAGGAAAGCTCCCATTTCTACTATTGAAAGCACAGGATGTTCTCAATGACTATATCCAGAGAGTAGATGAGAGGAGCCGGATACTATGAGAGATACGTCTTTTTCTCCCTCCTTACTATCAAAGATTCATTTTTTGTGCCTTCAACAGTGTTGTAATCTATTTCTATGTGGAACAAATGGCAGCTTCCTTAAATAAAAAAAAGAAGATTCCTCTAAATTCAACCTAATTCTTTCATTCAGTATGGGATGCTATTTCTGATACTCTCTCCTTTCCCCCCCTCCTCTTTTATCTTTAGTTTGTTTAGGCCCTGCCTTTCAATATTCAAAGGAAGTATTTGAATTTGTTTCCAATTTCAGCTGATAGTATAAATATGTTACTTTTTCCCATACTTTTGAGGATGAAGGTTTAAGTAAATTTGCATTTATCTTGCAACTATATAAATGCCATTGTTTCTGTGACTGTAGATGCAGGCATTTATGTTAGTGCTTAAAGGTGACAGATATTATTGTTGGTGACAACCATCACAGATATGTTCTTCATCCCCAACTTCATCATGGACACCATTTACCTGTTTATAGTCCTTTCTCACTAACCATGCTCTCTCAGAATCTTTCTTAACTCAGCTCTCCCAGTAGTCACTGCCAACTGAATAGAACTTAGAGTTTCATACAAAACCTCTTGGTATTCCTAAGTAAAATGAAGCATGCTTAAACATGCCATGCAGCACTGGTCCAACTTCCTGCCAGAATTGAAACCCAGTTAACAGAAGTTCAGCTGTATAAATAAAGTTTCAAAGCTTTGTTACAAAACACAAATTCAGGGGCATCCTGGAATAAGGCAGTGAACAAAAGTAGTTCCAACACTAGATGGTAAGCTCCTCAAGAACAGGACACATGAATTATTTATCTGGAGTTTCTAAGGCTTTGCTCCAGTACTTGAAAGAGTTGTACCGACTCAATGCTGACTCAATTGAAGAGGAATTTAAGAACATTAGGACAAAGAGAACTAATAACAGAATGAACAGGCATTTTGGAAAGCCTGTGAAGAGGCAGCAACATAGGCCCTCGTTAAGTGTTTTCTCTATTGAACTCCATCCCCAACTGAAAGACATGTTTATCTGTGCCATTTCTTTTATTTTTTTCTTCTACTAATTTCAATTCCTTGGCTAAAGGGTAAAGTTTTCTATTCAAGTTAAACTTAGTTTTATTCTACTGATATAGGGCAAATATTCAAGAAATAGAAAACATACCCTATGCAAGACCAACCATACTATGTCTCTGGGATTTTTCAATGGAGGATATTATACCTTGTATCAATGAGCCATAAAAAATAATGAGTCTGAATCTTATAGCAAACTTTCACCTACTAAAGAGAGAAAATTATGATGTGATGCTACAGCTAAGATGCCAGGGAGGCATATTTAGAAGCTGAAATGTGGCTCCAAATGAAGACAATCTGATCCACAGATCTGGCAATAATGTTAGAGGAGCTCTACAAGCAGGATTGCTTGATACATTGATGCTCAATAATTCAACTCTTTGTTTTGTTCACACCATGACTCAGGACAGCCTTCAGAGAAGTCCAATCTCACAGAAGACCAAAATGAATTTGGTATTCAGAAACTTTGTTCCAAAAGTTATAGACTCTTCTCCTATAGCAATTACATTGATATGTTAGTTGCAGCACTGCATGGTATGTATGATCATAAAATATATTTTAATCATAAAAATTAAGAAGAAAGAAAATTTACCATTTTCAACAACATGGGTGGATTTCCAGGGCATTATTCCAAGTGAAATTAATCTGTCAGTCAAAGAAAAATACTGCATGATCTCATACATGGAATCTTAAAAAAAAAAAGTCAAACTCATGATAATGGAATATATTGAGGCTTGCCAGGCTAAAGGTTGGGAAAGCTAGAAGATGTTGGTTAAAAGGAATAAACTACTAGTTACAAGAGGAGTAAGTACTGGGATTCTAATGAACTGCATAGTGAGTCTAATTTAGTATTTCTCAACCTTTTTTCCAACGGTGGCCTCCACCCGGATATTTAAAATTCCTGTGATTTCCTCCAACCCCAATATTATGGATTGGCTCTCTACTCTAATGCTATGGATCCCTATTTATGTTATTTTTTCACTTGTGGATCTCTTGGACTATCCCGGGAGCTAAAAGGGGGCCATATTGTTTTCGCATTGAGATATATTACTCTAATCAATAACATTATGTACTTTAAGATTGTTTAAATAGGATATCCTAAAACTTCACAACATAATAACAAGGATGTTTTAGATAACCCTATTTGGAAGTCATTTCATGGCATATAAACATATACAATCATAACATTACATACTTTGAATATACACAATGCAATAAGTAAATCTCTCTAAAACTGGGGAGTATAGGGTATGGTGGCAGTATAGGATTTTGAAAGGGAATGAATTGGATTCTGAAACTGGAATGTGGATAAATAGGGAGATGTTTAGAAAGATAACACTTTAGTCTCAATTCTGCATGTTTATTCATAGCAGATGTGATGTTCTTTTTTTTTTTCTTTTTGGGTCACACCTGACAATGCACAGGGGTCACTTCTGGCTCTGTGCTCAGGAATCACTCCTGGTGGTGCTCAAGGGGCCATATGGGATGCTGGGAATCGAACCCAGGTCGGTCACGTGCAAGGCAAATGACCTACCCGCTTGTGCTATCGCTCCAGCCCCAACAGATGTGATCTTTTCAGTCTGACTAAAAAGATGTCTTCCTTTGATAATGTAAAATGGCTTCCCTTTGTAAGACTCAACTGCTCTTCCTAGAATTACTCCTATGTTCTACTTTGCCTTTAAACTTACAAGTAGACTTGTGTCTCATCAGGGCCCATTTTTAATAGATTTAGATCAGGGTAAATTTATAATATGTTCTGCTAAGAAAATATTCTGAGTTTAATATTTTAGCTTGAGGGACTAGAATTATGTTCAATGTTTTGGGGAAATTATTGACTAAAATACAAACTTAATGGTGCTCTGCAGCAAATAGAGTTTTAATATTTTGGAACCAACTTCTTGTTGAGAGGGGAAATATTCCAAGGATCCTTCCTTCTTTATTCCCTCCTCTCCTCCCTCCCTCCCTCCCTTCCTTCCTTCCTTCCTTCCTTCCTTCCTTCCTTCCTTCCTTCCTTCCTTCCTTCCTTCCTTCCTTCCTTCCTTTCTCCCTCCCTCCCTTCCTTCCTTCCTCCCTTCCTTCCTCCCTTCCTTCCTCCCTTCCTTCCTCCCTTCCTTCCTCCCTTCCTTCCTCCCTTCCTTCCTCCCTTCCTTTCGTGCTAATCCTTGCTCTTGGCACTGTGCTCAGAGAGATTACTCATGGTAATCCAGGGGATCATATGTGATGTGGGCTGGCCACTTGCAAGGCAAGCACCTTACCATTGTACTATTTCTATGATCCTGGGGTTGTTTCTCTTATAATACGAATTCACAGAGTCCAGAAATGCAGAGTAGAAGTAGAAATTATTTCGTTTATGATTATCTTTAGTATCTCTAGCAAATTTGACTCTCATCACTGACATCACACTGTACTGATCTTAGTTCTAAAGGTAAAAAATTCTTCCATCTGTGTACACAAGAATAATACCATTAAACTGAAGCACTGGTACCTGTACACTTTGTACTCTTCTGATCTGTGAATCAACAGGCAAAGAAGGACTAACTGGTTAATTAACTAACTGATATGATTGATCATAACTACTATGGAAAAGGGCTGGAGCTATAGCAGAGTGGGTAGGGCGCTTGCCAGGCACAAGGCTGACCCGGGTCATGACAGACTTTCTCTTCTCAGGAGTCTAGAAGAGGATGGTCCAGAAATGTGTCAATAATGAATGTCCTCAGCCTTGCTACTACTCCTGAACTTTAAAGTCTCAGGAAACGTTGAGTAGACCTGGGAGAGAGACCAGTAGTCCCTGGAGTGGGCAGCTAGACCCATAAATCCCAGCACTTCCAGAATAGGCATTTCTGGAACAGGGAAACAGACTGCTTTTTCTGACCTTGGTCAGGGAAGCGGTGGGGAGGAAGCCCTTTGATAGAGTCTCTGGGTGCCAGAGCCATCGATGTCTCTGCCTTCTGCTTCTTTATATCCCGTATCAAGCTCCTGGAAGTAATGGAGATCATAACAAGAGCTAGGTCAATCTTTTTGGCAAAGAAACTTTTTAAAGCTATAATTTAGCTAACATAGTTACAGTAGTATTATGGTGTGAAAGAATAGTTACTGCACCTCACCACCACCAAAGTG
Source organism: Sorex araneus (assembly GCF_027595985.1). Lineage (NCBI taxonomy): Eukaryota > Metazoa > Chordata > Mammalia > Eulipotyphla > Soricidae > Sorex > Sorex araneus. The sequence continues at coordinate 25,939,224 of NC_073305.1, forward strand.
TCCAAGACCATCCCAAGACCCTCCATCACTTTCCTTATGTCACCGACCTCTTTTTCAACCACCCTCCCCTTCACCACTTGTTAATATACATTTTGTAAACCAAAGCCAAGATTGTTTAATAATTCAGTATTGTCTATTCCCTTGTTTTGTTTCTCCATCTGTCACAGATGACTTGGATCATCCACTCTTTGTCCCTCTCTCTAGACTTACTTCACAGGGATGTCCTCCAATTCCATCCACATTACAGTGAGCTACAAGATCTCATCTCATTGTGTTAAATGCAACAACATCTTTATTCATTCATCTGACATTGGATATTTGGATTGATTCCATATCTTTAAATTAATTTTTGTGTAAAGAATTATAAGGAGAGCTAATCTGAGCCTCCGACTTACCTCAGCAACACTTCCTAAAGGACTGTGCTAGCCTAGCATAAGGAAACCTGGGTGAGAAAGAAAGAATTAGGGGGATATGATGGCAGTAGCATGATTTATCTGGTTTGTTATTGGATTCCCAGAATCATCATAACCTTACCACGGAGACCTTAGCATTTTATAAATTCAAAGCAAGGCTCTCAACTCCAGTTACTACAAGGCTCCCAAAGAAAGACACCGTAATAGCACAATATGGATCAGTAATGGCCCTGATAAGTCAGAGAATGCATGCTCCCTGTGAAAAGTCTTGCACAGCCTAGGTCTATTGATGTTAAGAGGGATCTTGGCTTCTGATTTCCAGACCTTCTGACTTTTTAAATGAAGCCAGAAAAATAATCTGCATTTTTCTTATATATCTTCCAGTTTTCAAATGAGCATTTTTTCCCCAAGCATGATGTAGTTCAAAGAAAATATATCTGTGTGCAATCTGAGCTATAACTGTTAGCAAAATTGGAGCTAAAGTAGGATTAGCTTAGTCTTAATTCCTTTTCTTTCTTCTTCCTTGTGTTTTGTGACCTTCAAGTCTGTCTCTTCTACAAAACTTCAAAATTGTCATTTCTCCTTCTAAGAGCATTCACGGGCCAGGTCAAATCATATCACACAGTGATTGAAAAGGGGAATAGCCTTCATTTTGGGACTTAGAAAAACCCAGACAAAAACCACGCAGCTAGACAGTGAGAAATAACACGTTTGGTTTTAAAAGACCTAACATAAATTCAGATATTGGTTGGAATTTCACAAAGTACTTGATTTTTATTTTTATACATTTGTTTTTTTGTTCTTTGTATTATGATTCCTCACTTAACAACACCCAGTCTTGGTCAGATTGAAATCAGATGTTAAAGGAAGCACTTAGAGTACTCCAGAAAGCAATTATCTAAAAGTGCTTATTTTGGTGTGGCTTTCTTGAAGGCTAATTAGCAACTGGCTTAGGAGGGTAGCACTCAGTTCTTCTTTTATCTATGAAATATGCTACATAACTTCAGTTATGCAAGCTCCATGCTCTGCATGTACAGTCTCCCAGATTCCTGACAGACCACTTCAGAACTGGACCCTATCTATGGGTTACATTGGTTCTGGAGAAAAAAAAATTAATGAATTTTAAATGAGTCCCTCAGAGAAGATGAGTATTGGTAAATTTACCTGTTTCCAACCTCATCTCTCTGAAAAAGAATTTGGATATTGGCAGGTATTTAAAGAGGATGAGCTATTTCAGACCAAGAAGCACAAAGGATGCATTTACCTCAGAAAATGCTGGCAATAGAGAGGAGTTTGAAATGGGTTTTCTAAAATGTGCAGTGAATGAAAATGTCTTGTTTTTGTTTTGCGTCTCAATGTTTCTCCATAACTAAGATCGAACACAGAGTAGTTTAAAGAGAAATCTGAACATTTCCCTGTGGGAGATTTTTTAAATGGATCACTGCTTTTACAAAGAAAAAAGAAAATAAAACAGCCAGCAAAAAATGTGAATTTTACAAGGTAATGAAAATAAAATCTAAGGATATTAAATAATAAATTATATTCTTTCATATTTATTTATGTGTAGACAGCAGAATTATAAGTATGAATAAAGATTTTTCATAAATTATTTTCAAATTGTGGTGTTTCTAGTGAGAGTTATCATACCTTTAGTTATTAAATCACAAGCATTTGGCTTGTCACAAAGGCAAAATAAAACAAAGGACATATTAATCTAATTGGTATTAAAACCATACTTTTTAGTTTTAGGCAGTCCATGCTCTCAACATTCGTCACTGATCTTCTATACTGGACAATTTCTTTAATTTGTCTTTTTGATCCAGATTATGTTCAGGGACACTTGGACAGGCTATGTCCAAAACAAACTTTTTTTTAGCTAATCTACTGTAACAGTAACAATAAGTCTCTCAATGAGAGACGTTACTTGTGCCCGCTTGAACAAATCGATGAGCAATGGGATGACAGTGACAGTGACTGTACTCACAAATTGAGTGAGTATAGTCCCTGGCCAGCCACAGGAGAGATGCAGATGACACTTACTCAGGTAAAACATGTGCTCAGCAGCAACACGTGCTCAGGCAGCACATATGTGCAGGAGCTGGGCACAGGTAGCACTTGTGTCTGTAGTATTTTTTAAGTATCTGTTTCTCTTACTGGTCAAGATCTAAATAGGAAATCAATATTCAACTTCATTAAGAGCTTTGACTTCAGATAACTGGATATTAATGACTCATACATTTATAGGTTGCAAAAACCCTACTGGTCCATCACTATTACTTACTCTGAGTGTTTTCTTTTTGTATAATAGGGTCACTATATGATAAGTACCTCCTGGGTCAATGGAATATGTTAATGCATATAGTGTACCCAAAAAAAGCAATAATAGCTTTTAAAAGACTATTAGAAGAGACCTATTATATTGCTTCCATTTTTCTTCCCTCCCCTCAGTGCTCTATAAATGCTTATTTTATATAAAATTTTCAAAACATCTTAAAATAGTATAACATAAAGTATTAGTAATTCTCTACACTGTAAAGAACTTTTAGAAATATTCCTATGCTTACTTCATTGATTTTTTTAAATGCTTAGTAATACAGAAAACAGTATTATCTTGATGTCATCATTTTTTCCTTAACAAACCATTACAAACTTAGTTGCCCAAGAACACGCCATATTTTTGTTTATTATTCTATGGGAAGTGAAAATGAATAGAGTTCCAAAAGGAGAAAGATTATTTAATTAAACTTGGGGTTCTTAAAACACATGTGTGTGGTATTAAGTTAGGCGTTACTGGAGTGGTAAAACCAAGATGGCCTTACCTACCCCAGCCTTTATTTTCACTTGTGACTGTGTTACTGTTATAATCTCTTTATAAACTTGCCAATAGAAGAGACTGGGTTTCAAAAGAGCAAATGCAGAAGCTTCCAGGCCTCTTTGGAGCTATAATAGAAATAAGAACTGACATAACATTACTTCTTTTCAATCCTCTTGACCAAGATAAGTCAAAGGAAGATTCAAAGGGAAAAGGAATAGATTCCATTTCTTGGTGCAAAAATACATGTTCACCATGTTTACCTTGAGGAGTGGAATTATATTGCCAGTCAATCTTTACATTCTATTATATATTATTTATAGAGATGGAAACTGGGGCCAAATAAGTTAGATCAATGTTTAATGCTCTACAGTAAATACCTGGCATAACTAGAATAAAACTCAGTCCTTAGTTTCATGGTGATAAAGAGTTGATGGTAAGAATATTCTTTAGCGAATAGTCAGAGAAGGGTCAATCCTGAATAGCCCAGCTATGGAGGGAATTTAGGTATTAAGAAAGATCTCTCATATTTGATGTATTGAAATGGAAAGTGATAGCCATTTTATATCAGCTGATGATAAAATATGTACATTATAACAATCTGTAGTTAATTGGAACAGTAGGTTGTGAAACCCTGAGTCCTGATTCTAATCACAGCAGTATGGTCAAACTCTATCATTGCAAATGTCATTCTAGGAAAAAGTTACATTTCAATAGTGTGTGGTTTTGGTTTCTGGAGAAGGTTGGTATTGATTCATCTATTTATGTTCAGAATAGTAAACTATTTCTGAGGTTTTTCATTATATTATAGTTATTTTATAAGCAGGCAAACCCATAAGTTTAAAATGTTCTGAGAAACAGAATAGCAACAGTTCATATATGATTAAATTGTCACCAAATATTTATTACTCTAATGCTTTACGTTATTTTATTTCAAAGAAACCAATTGTTCCTTGGTTTAAAAAAATGCACAATCAGAAGACTGAGTGTTGTCCTTTATTTGCTGTGCAGGAAATTGAAATGGATGTTATTAAAGACCAGATGATACAGGTCCTATGCCAAGAGATTCTAGGTGAGCACTATGAAAGTCATGAGAAATCTGAGACATAACATTTCAGGCTACTAATCATGGGCATAGTTGAGCCTCTGAAGATTCCTGTGGCCACTTCCTTTTATTATCAAGCACTTGACACTGTAACTTTCTTAAAATGACCAACAGCTAAAGTCCAAACGTGTGGAATAAACAGAAAGGCCCGGCTCTTTAAACATTAGAAAGGTTTGTATATTTTTCATTTACACAAATCATTCCTAATCAAGAATTCACAAATCAACAGCCTCCCCAAATAGAGGCCTGATTAATTTGGGTGTGTAAACAAAGGAAACATTGTTGCTTTCTTCGATTCCTAATCCCTAATGTGAGAAATATCCTACAGTCTAAAATGCATAGACTCAGAGTCTCCAGAAATGGCAAATGCAAAGCTTTAATAGCTATTGATCACAGTCTTGCAAGAAAGGATTGCAGACAGCAGGTACACCCAAAGTGGTCAGAACAGGCATTATATTCTCAATTGTACAAGTCCCCCATCCACTTTCTCATTTGCTAAATGAAATGCAATGTACAATCTTCCTGTATGTGGCCTAAATTATATTGGATACTTGACCCCCTCTTAATACCCTATTTCTTCGAACATTATTAGTCAGTGACTAGTATGTAGGCATGCTGCAGTAGTTCTCCATTTAGGTTAAATACTATTTATTATGGTGTGGTAATTGTGGTAACAATGGTAATAATTCCATAATTACCACACCATATTTGGAGTTCAGTTAGTAGACAGCAAATTATAGAGAGTAATATATATATACATATATGTGTATATGTATATATATACATACATACATACACACATACATACATACTTCTCAGAGAGTCCGGCAAGCTACTGAGAGTATCCCACATGCACAGACAGAGTCTGGCAAGCTACCCGTGGTGTATTTGATATGCCAAAAACAGTAACAATAGGTCTCATTCCCCTGACCCTGAAAGAGCCTCCAATCTTTGGGAAAGACCAGTAGAGACAGGCTGCTAAACTCTCAGGGCTGTGAGGAATAGAGATGTTACTGGTGCCCGCTCAAGTAAATTAATGAACAATGGGATGACAGTGACAGTGACTATTTATTAAAAATGAACCACCTCTGGCTTTGTTTCCAATGCTAGACATCAATATAGGATAGAAATGTGCCTAAAGATGGCTGTCAAAGCTCCTCTTATGGAAAAGTCTCAGTTGGTGCTTAGTCTTAGCTGTTAGAAATCATCCTATCCTTCTAACAAAATCACAATATCAGGATAGTCCCCTGGGCAAACCAGTTTAGAACTTTTAGAATATAAAGGGGTACCCAGTGTACCCAGGAAAGAATAAAATTTTATTGTTTAGGGTCTTTTAGATGTAGAGGGTAACATAGGCAAAAATAGAATAGGAAGGGGGCCAGAGAGATAGTACAGTGGTTAAGGTACTCACCTTATATACTGCCAACCCAAATTCAATCCATGGCATCCCATCTGGTCCCTCAAGAACTGCTGGGAGTGATTCTTGAATGCACAGTCATGAGTAACATCTTAGTATCCTGGGTGTGGCCCCCCAAAACCAAAACTTAAAAGAATCAGGAATTATCACAACTTTATACTGTTAGGGAGCCTGCTGATTGGCTTTGTAAAATATCCCTCTGCTCTTAATGTATCCATTGAATTTTGAAGAACTTATTAACTGTCCTTAATGTCTTTGTCTTTGTCTCTGTCAATTTAAACAATGGCTTGGCTTCTGTTGAGAAACAGGGTAGGGAAGTGATATTGTATTGAATAAAAGGCCATCTGTGAGCTCACTAAAGACTGTGCAGGAGACCCTAGTGTTTGGACAGTAATTGTGTTTTTGTTTATTTATCTTACTTTCTGTGGCCAGGCCACCTATAGTAGTGGTAGAACCATTGGCAGAATTCATGACTCAGCCAAAGTAATTTTATAAGGGAATGTCAAGCTGTAAGACTGGTTTTCAGGATATCAACTAATTAGCAAGAAAACTCAGCTGATGCTCTAACTCAGCATGTGACAGAAAGCAATTCTGTCCTATTTCCCTGAATCCTATCATCAAAACTGACCTCTTGAGTAGAAAAAAATATTCTTTATTTTTTTTCTTTATGCATGCACCAATGAAAAGGAAACCATTCTCTTCTTATCTTTTCTGTACCCAATCCACAGAGTGTGTATTCAAAATATAAGGTGATTTTTTTCCCCATGCCAAATAATTTCCCACTTTTCTACAAACACTAGTTATCTCTTCTACAATTCAAATTCAGCATTGGGCCAGAGAGATAGTACAACAGGCAGAGTGCTTTACTTGCACACAGCTGACACAGTTTAAATCTCTGGCATCCCATCTGGTCCCTGAATCTTGCAAGAAGTGATTCCTAATGTACAGCCAGGAGTTATCCCTGAGAACAACCAGGGCTTATACAATCAAACAAAGCCAAGCAAATAAAACACCACCCGCCTGGATTTAGCATCATATCCCTTAGATTAAGTATTACAAAATCTGTATCCCCACAGTTTCAAACATCAACCTCATATAGCATGTCCTTAGGTTACATACAACGTCTTTCCACTTTGCCTTACAAATGTGGGATACACTGAGCCTACACTATCCTCAGTTACAAAAATTTGTTATTAGAACTCACGGAACTAAAAAAAAAACAATTTTCTTATTAAATTACTCATTTCTTATAAAATGATACAATTCAGGAATAGTCATAGGAAGAGGAATTTAGGGTAAGATTTGTGGATATACAGCAATACCACTTCTGGGAATATATCCTGGAGAAACAAAAATATATAGTCAAAATGACATCTGCACTTATATGTTCATCGCAGCATTGTTTACAATAGTCAGAATCTGGAAAAAAACCGAGTGCCTGAGAACAGATGACTGGTTAAAGAAACTTTGGTACATCTATATAATGGAATACTTTGCCGCTGTTAGAAAAGATGAAGTCATGACGTTTGCATATAAGTGGATCAACATGGAAAGTATCATGCTAAGTGAAATGAGCCAGAAAGAGAGGGACAGGCATAGAAAGATTGCACTCATCTGTGGAATATAAAGTAACAGAGTAGGAGACTTACACCCAAGAATAGCAGTATATAATGCCAGGAGGTTGTCTCCATAGCTTGGAAGCAGGCCTCACATATTGGTGGAAAGTCATCCCAGATAGAGAAGGGAACACCAAGTAAAATATGATTGGAGATCCTGCGCGGGGAGGGAGATGCATGCTGAAAACAGACTAGAGACTGAACATGATGGCCACTCAGTGCCCCTACTGCAAACCACAACACCCAAAAGGAGAGAGAGAGAACAAATTGGAATGCCCTGCCACAGAGGTGGGGTGGGGCGGGGGGGATGGGATCGGGGGGTGGGAGGGATACTGGGTTCATTGGTGGTGGAGGATGGAGAGTGGTGGAGGGATGGACTCTCGACCATTGCATGAGGGAAAAATAAGCATGAATAGGTGTGAATCTGTAACTGTACCCTCACTGTGACTCACTAAAAAAAAAATTAAAAATTGTGGATATAAATAAGAATTTCCACATCCTTCTCAGATACCCAGTCCCTTAATCTTCACATCTTCATCAACATGGAGGTTCTCTCAACCTCTTTAATTGGGACTTCTGTAGAAGAGTCAATACATATACACGCACTGCACAACACTGCACTGTCATCCCATTGTTCATCAATTTTCTCAAGTGGGCACCAGTAATGTCTCCATTGTGAGACTTGTTGTTACTGCTTTTGGCATGATGAATATGCCTCATGTAGCTTGCCAGGCTTTGCTGTGTGGGTGGGATACTCTCGGTAGCTTGCCGGGATCTCCGAGAGGGACTGGAAAGATAGCACAGCGGGTAGGGCATTTACCTTGCATGCAGCCAATATACACACAATGGATTAAATTATTGGATTTAATAATTGGAAGGAAGAAAGGAAGGAAGGCTATTGGAAATTGAACTCAATTTTCTACCCATCCTCAATATGGAGGTCATGGGTAAAGAGAGGAGGGCATATGCTATGAATCCAACAATGAGACATCTTATTAGTATACAAAAAGTTCTAACTGCTTTAGATATTCCAGGGTAGGAGCTATGTGCTAGGTAAGCTAATGGGGAGCAGAGACCAAATATGTGTTTCTAGCTATGTCATACTATTCAATGGCTCATTAGTTTTGAAGTTGCCCCACCTAGCTGGGGCTTCCTTCTGTTCAAATTAATTACTGTTCAGCTTGCTCCATTAAATTAAAGTCATGCTTACTAACTCTACTGATTTATCTTTCTCTTTGATAACTAAATCTTCTTCAATTTAATCTTTGTTAATAAAGACAGTATTACTTAAAGTTTAATGCTACAAGTGCTATTTGAAATTCTTGATTTTTTTCAGCTACGTAAACAGTTATTATTTCTTTGTATTTGTTCCCAAGGTCAATGATACTGAAAATTTTTAATTGCTATTTTTGGGGGTCACACCCAGCAGTGCTCAGGGTTTATTCTTGGCTTTGTTTTCAGGAATTAATCTTGGTGGTGCTTGAAGGACCATACATGGTCCAGGAATTGAACCTTAATTGGCTACATTCAATTACTTTACCCACTGTCCCACTGTCCCATCACTCTGGCCCTGTAGTTTCTTTTTTTAATCCCTAATTCATACTTCAGACCAATTGCCCCTAGGTAAGGATGGCCCAGAGATCCTAAGGTAAGGGCAAAGTGGTTAATCTTAAATTTGAGGTCATAAATTCAGAGATGGTAGTAAAAAGGGGAATTCATTGGGGAAACAAACACTCATTATAAAGCTTCCTTTAGTGCAAACCATAGTGCCGTGCCAAAAGGAAAGAGACTGAAAGAGAGAGAGAGAGAGAGAGAAAGAGAGAGAGAGAGAGAGAGAAGAAAAGTGCCTGCCATAGAGGCAGGCTGGGGTGGGGGTGGGGGAAGAGGGATACTGGGGACATTGATGGTGGGAAATGTGCAAGTGATCAGTGAAGGGATCAGTGTTGAGCATTATTTGACTGAAGCCCAATCAGAAAAACTTTGTATCTGTATATCTCAAGGTGATTCGAAAGAAAGAGAGAGAGAAAGAAAGAAAGAAAGAAAGAAAGAAAGAAAGAAAGAAAGAAAGAAGAAGAAAGAAAGAAAGAAAGAAAGAAAGAAAGAAAGAAAGAAAGAAAGAAAGAAAGAGAGAAGAAAGAGAGAGAGAAAGAGAGAGAGAAAGAGAGAGAGAAAGAGAGAGAGAAAGAGAGAGAAAGAGAGAGAGAAAGAGAGAGAGAAAGAAAGAAAGAAAGAAAGAAAGAAAGAAAGAAAGAAAGAAAGAAGAAAGAAAGAAAGAAAGAAGAAAGAAAGAAAGAAAGAAAGAAAAGAAAGAAAGAAGAAAGAAAAAGAAAGAAAAAGAAGAAAAGAAAGAAAAGAGAAAAAGAAAAGAAAAAGAATAAAAGAAAGAAAGAGAAAAAGAAAAGACAAAGGAGAAGAAAAAAGAGAGAAAAAAGGAAGAAGGGAGGGAAGGAGAAGGGAGAGAGGAGGAAGAAGGAAGGAAGGAAGGAAGGAAGGAAGGAAGGAAGGAAGGAAGGAAGGAAGGAAGGAAGGAAGGAAGGAAGGAAGGAAGGAAGGAAGGAAGGAAGGAAGGAAGAACAAGGTTTCCTTTCAGAAAACCTAAACTATAGATATAGTACATTGGTTAAAGTGCTTACTTTGCACACACCACAAGCAGTCCCCTGAGCACTGCTAGGAATGATACATAAACACATTACATGAAATAAACCCTGAGCACAGCTGAGTAAGGCCTTCAAACTGAAAACAGAAATAAAATATTTCCATTTATTAAGCAGTTTCTATGAGTTCAGTGTTTAATATAGGAAATCCCACCCTATCTTTACAACCACCTATTGATATAGTGGGAGTGGAAGGACAGATATGTTGGAATATTTCCCCTTTTCCAGCTGCCTTCTGGAGTTTTGTCACAGAAACCTAGCTGATCTTTGACCCGCAGATCTAAGGTGCTAGCCTAGTCTTTGGGATGTAAATTTCAGGTGCTGTCTAGTTTGTAGTTGACATGTAGATTTCTTGCTGCAGCCCAGCCTGGTCTTTGGGATGTAAATCCGAGTGCTTTCAGCCCAAAGAAGGCTTCGGTTTTGGTTTTGTATCTTGTTTTCTGAGGGCCAGACCCACTGAGAGAGAGATCGGGAGAGACAAGTAGGAGAAGAGGGAGAAGCCAGAAAGAGGCAGCAGTTGAGCAGTAGATCCAGAGAGAGGCCGGAGCTGGGAGTGCGGGAGATGAGAAAGTTTGAAGATTGAATAAACGGTAACTAATCAGCAACCAGCCTGGTCCTCGTTCTTCCTTCGCCTGTCCTTGACCACCGGCCGTCCCGATCCAGTCCACACACTGCGGTTCCAGAGCACCGAACGCGGGCGGTGAGACAGAGCCGCCCGGAGAGCCCGCGAGTGCACGCGCCCCTCGGCGTTCTTTAGTTTTTTACACAGATATCCTCATGAGTTTAGTTGGTCGGTTTAAGTGTCGCCAATAGAAAAGGTATCCAATCGGAATAAATAATGTGATGGATGGGGTGGGAGATAATGGCAGATAAAAGGAAGCCTCCATCCAGTCCTCTGTTCTTGCACGTTCTCTTCAATTCTCTTCACATACACCCAGATGGACTGTAGGATTAGTTAGGACTCGAGCACCCATACAGATGGCTGGGAACAGTCAGGTGCCAGAGGCCCAAAGAGGGGTAGAACATAGGCAGGGCTCAGATGACACGGAAAGCTCAGATTCATGAAGGGTCTGGCCACCAAGCAGTGACAGGATGCTGAGTACAGGTATCTCACCCAGGAGCACTGCGACCATGAGCCAAGGACTAGGAAAGCCAGAAGAGTCAATAGAAATTGCTGGGCTATAGTTGAGAGGGGTCCAGGGATAGATAGCCAAACACAGGGAACTCTTCCACGTGCCTGTGGTCATGGCCTGGGACTAAAAAAAGCAGAAGCATCAGAGAACAATTAAGGGACACTGCAAGAGATGCACAGCATCAAGATTTCAGAAATTGTACTCTGGACAAGCCATTGTGAAACAGAACTGGTGTCATCAAACATGGAAAAGGAGAGGCCTGGACACTGGGGAGAGCCCCAGACCCATCTTCTTAAAATATATAATAAGTTCTTAACTCCTTAACTTTCCTAGTTTTGCATGCAAATCTCAAGAACGATTTTGTATACAATTCTCAAGTACTCACCAGCAGAGTAAAATCCACATCATTGCTAACACTATGAGTGTGGTACTAAGTCCATTCCACAGATAACAAAAAACAGGTTTACTAAGTCCAACACTTCCACCACCAATAAAGAGCTAATAATTCTCAATCAATCTGGTATTTAAATCTAACTCTGTATAATATCTCAGTATTAACATGCGTTCTAAAACTAGTATCACTGTCACTGTCATCCCGTTGCTCATCGATTTGCTTGAGCGGGCACCAGTAACATCTCCATTGTGAGACTTGTTTGTTACTGTTTTTGGCACGTTGAATATACCACGGGTAGCTTGTCAGGCTCTGCCATGTGGGCGAGATACTCTTGGTAGCTTGCCAGGCTCTCCAAGAGGGGCGGAGGCATCAAACCTGGGTCGGCCGCATGCAGGGCTAACGCCCTACCTCTGTGCTATCGCTCCAGCCCAAAATAATATAGCAAAACAAAATGATAGAAACAGGAGCTTCCCCTGGCAGGTGTCTAGAGTGCTAGGGTGACCATGCAAGGGATCAAACTCAAGCCCTCCTCATGTAAAACTTGGTCACCAGCACTGTGACCTACCTCCTCTTCCTAGAACTCAAAACCTCTTCTTAAAAGGCTCATTCCAATTCATCAATTGGCTGGGAGTCGGCATTTCTATCAAGCTCCCAAGTAACTGAATTGTGCCTCACATTTCAGAATCAAGGATCAAAGACTTAGTTTTCAATATTCAAACTTGAATGAACCCTGGATGATGCGGAGGACAGCCAAGCATAGATTGTTTGTGTCACATCAAAACCCTCATCAGAACCTGGTAGCTGAGGTCTCAGCACTTTCCAAGGGCTGTTCACAGTTGAGGTAGAGGAGAGCTTGCACTCACCCTGCTCTCCCAGTTTGCACTCACAGCAGCTCCAGTTTGAAGAAACATATTGTAACACGCGCACATTAGAATGTTTACACCAATACCTGGGCCCAGGGTTATTTCTGTTCTACTGGGCAGGTGCTTAAGTGCTATTGTAAGACTAGTAGTTTATAGCTATGTGCATTTCTTGGTAAATCAGAGGTTCCTGGTTATTTCTTGCGCTTCTTGGAGATCGGAGATGAGGTGTCCTGCATCCATGTGAGGGCAACACTGTTCTGCTCCAAGAATACTCAGGTAGGAGTCACTGCAAACTCATCTCGCTGCCACTCCTGCTGGACTTAGAACATATCTTTATCATGAATTTGTGCAATATGTGGTTTTCTCACCATTTTCACTGTAATGTCTGATTAACCTTGTAATATTTTATATTGCCATATAATGGACAATGGCCTTAATTTATATTTCTTTTTTTTTGTGTGTGTAATAAATTGAGTAACCTTATGCACACTTTCACCTTCCTTGAGGAGGAAACACTCAAGAGGATTAACAATGCCATATTATACAGACACAGCCACACAAGGTAGACGAAGGTCTAGGAGAATTTTCTTACCTGCCAAATGGCAGGTTCCCTTTCACCTTTATACATTTGTAATCTAATTCTACAGCAATGATTCTTAAATATTGATGTACCTAATTCATTTAAGATTCTTGCAAAGCTTGATTTCATAAGTCTGGGGGAAGTTCAGAGATTCTGCATTTCTAACAAGCTTCCAGGTGATGACAGTTACACCGTTCGATAACCAGAGCTCTGATCAATAATTTGCATGCTTTTTCTCTTGTTAAAAACTAATAATTTCATTATAGAAATGAAGATATATATTTTGAAGAATTATTAATTAAATGTATCCCGATGACTCTAAACATACTTTAAAAAATTCTAACCAGAAAACACTTCTCTTTGCTTTCTTCTTTCTTTTTTAAATTTTTTTAATGAATCACCATGAGGTACAATTACAGACTTGCAAACTTTCGTGCTTACATTTCAGTCATACAATGATTGAGTACTCATCCCTCCACCAGTGCCCATTCTCCACCACCAATGTTCCCAATATCCCTCCCACCACCCCCTCCTCATTAGCCCCCCTTGCCCCCCGGCTTCCTAGCTGTGGAGCAATCCTCCTGGTCCTTATCTCTACTATCCTTCGGTGTTAGTCTCCCATATGTTACTTTATATTCCACAAATGAGTGCAGTCCTTCTAGGTCTGTCCCTCTCTTTCTGACTCGTTTCACTTAGCATCATAATCTCCAATTATATGCAAATTTCATGACTTCATCTTTACTTTTCTAACATTTGTATTCCACAGTGTAGATGTACCAGAGTTTTTTTTACCAGTCAACTGTTCTCCGGCACTTGAGTTTTTTCCAGATTCTGGCTATTGTAAACAGTGCTGCAATAAACATACAAGTGCAGATATCATTTCTATTGTACGCTTTTGCATCTCCAGGATATATTCCCAGGAGTGGTTTATTTTATTTTTAAATTTTTTTAAATTAAATTGCTGTGATATATAGATACAAAGCTTTCATGGTTGAATTTTAGTCATACAATGATCAAACACCCATCCCTCCACCAGTGAAGCTTTCCCACCACCAATGTACCCAGTATCCCTCTCGATACTACAACTCCACCCCACCCCCTGTCTCTACAGCAGGCAGTTTTATTCTTTCTCTCTACTTTAGGCATTATGATTTACAATACAGATACTTAGAGGCCATCATGTTTGGTCCTTTTTCTGCTTTTAGCACAGGTCTCCCATTCTAAGTGATCCCTCTAACCATGATTGACTTAGTGGTCCCTTCTCCCTTCGAAAATTACCAATTTTACAAATGAACACTTATTAAGTTGTCTACAATTTGAAAAAAAATCAACTGACAATCTTAATTGCTGAAAAGGGTGTAGAAGAATAGAGACTCTTTTCATTATTGGGAATGCAAGAGAACATAGCTCAGGGCTGGAGTGATAGCACAGCGGGTGGGCATTTGCCTTGCACGTGGCTGACTCAAGTTCGATTTCCAGCATCCCATATGGTCCCCTGAGCACTTCCAGGAGTAATTCCTGAGTGCGGAACCAGGAGTGACCCCTGTGCATCGCCGGGTGTGACCCAAAAAGAAAAAAAAAAGAGAGCATAGCTCTTTTTAAATATTGTTTCAGAGTTTCTTATAATGTTAAATGTGTTCTTATGCTATGATGCAGTGATTACAATTCTTAATGTTTGATAGCTTGAAAATTTACATGAGCATGCAGCTTTCATGTAATATTTGTAGTCAGTTTATTTATAATAATCCCAAACTGGGAGCAATCAACATGTGCTGTAATAAATAAATCTCTAAACAAATGAGTATATCCTTACAATGAAATACTGCTCCCTAATAAAAAGAATTGATCAGAGCTTCATATATACATAAATGATATGAAATGCCTATTACTAAGTAAAAGAAATCAACCTGAATCCAAAGATATACTCTATGATTTTGTTTATATGATTTTCTAGAAAAGGCAAAACTATGTGCCAAATAAATAGACAAGTGATCACTGGAAGTTCTGTGCAGGAAATAGGAAAAGTAGATAAAAAACAGGGAATATTTTTAGAAAGATAAGCTATTTTAAAAATGATATGATAGGGCTGGAATGATAGCACAGAGGGTACGGCGTTTGCCTTGCACGAGGCTGACCCGGGTTCGATTTCCAGCATCCCATATGGTCCCCTGAGCACCTCCAGGGTTAAGTTTTGAGTGCATGAGCCAGAAATAACCCCTGTGCATCACCAGGTGTGACCCAAGAAGCAAAAAACAATTATATGATAATGGTTGATATGTGATATATGAATTAATCAATCAGTATTCATTGATACCCATCGCATAAAAATGAACATTAATAAAATTTAAAATAATACTTTATCAGGTTGAGAACTAAAGAATGGCACATTACATATAAAAAAGAAAATTTATAAAATAATCTCCTTTTCAAAGTTCTCTTTATTTTTTTTGAGGTTTTTTAAAAAATTTTATTGATTCACTGTGAGATATAGTTACAAGCTTTCTTGTCTGATTTACAATCAAACAATGATCAAATACCCATCCCTCCAACAGTGCACATACCCCACCACCAATATCCCCAGTATACCCTCACCTTTCCCACCCTCCCACTACCTCCATGGCAGACAATATGCCCCATACTCTTTCTCTATTTGGGGGCATTATGGTTTGCAATGCAGATACTGAGAGGTTATCATGTTTGGTCCTTTATCTACTTTCGGCACACATCTCCCATCCCAATAGATTCCTCCAACCATCATTTTCTTAGTGATCCCTTCTCTATTCCAGCTGTTCTCTCCCTGAACACTCATGAGGTAGGCTTCCAACTATGGAGCAATATCCTAACCCTTCTATCTACTGTCCTTGGGTGTCAGTCTTGTGGTATGTTATTTTATAGTCCACAAATGAATGCAGTCCTTCTATATCTGGCTCTCTCTTTCTGACTCATTTCAGATAGCATGATACTCTCGATGTCTATCCATTTATAAGCAAATTTCATGTCTTCATCTCTCCTAACCCCTGCATAGTGTTCCATTGTGTAGATGTACCAAAGTTTCTTTAACCAGTCGTCTGTTCTCAGGCACTTGGGTTGTTTCCAGATTTTGGCAATTGTGAACAGTGCTGCAATGAACATATCGGTACAGATGTCATTTCTTTTGTGCTTTTATGCAGCCTCGGGATACATTCCCAGAAGTGGTATTGTGGAGTCATATATGGAATATAGGATAATAGACTATAAGACTAACGCCCAAGAATAGTAGAAATAAGTACCAGGAGGTTGTCTCCATGGCTTGGAGGCTGGTCTCTCATTCTGGGTAACTCAGGGAAGGGACCACCAAGTAAAATGTGGTTGGAGGTCATGTGGGGGAAGGGTGATGCGGGCCGAATACAGACTAGAGACTGAACACAATGGCCACTCAACACCTTTATTGCAAACCACAACACCTAATCAGAGAGAGAAAACAAAAGGGAATACCCTGCCATAGTGGCAGGGTGGGGTGGGGGGAGATGGGACTGGGGAGGGGGGGAGGGATGTTGGGTTTACTGGTGGTGGAGAATGGGCACTGGTGAAGGGATGGGTTCTCGAACTCTGTATGGGGGAAACATGAGCACAAAGATGTATGGATCTGTAACTGTACCCTCACGATGACTCTCTAATTAAAAATAAACTAATAAAAAAAAGAAAAAAACCTTTAACCCCATCAAAATAATGGGGAGAAGAAATGAACAGAAGTTTCCTCAAAAAAGAAATACACATGGCCAAAAGGCACATGAAAAAAAATGCTCCACATCACTAGTCATCAGGGAGATGCAAATCAAAACAACAATGAGATATCATTTCACATCACAGAGACTGACACACAAAAGAACGAGCAATGAGTGCTGATGTGGATGTGGGGGAAAAAAGGGACGCTCTTTCACTGTTGCTGGGAATGTCGACTGGTCCAGCCTTTTTGGAAAACAATATACACAGTCCATCAAAAACTAGAAATTGAGCTTCAAAGTTTTCTTTAAAGAGAGTGGAATTGGGGTTGGGGAAGAAAGGGAGTATGGAATAGGCACTTGGCTTGTGTGATGTCAATATAGGGTCAATCCCGAACACCCCATATGGTCTCCTAAACACTACTAGGAATGGTTCCTGAACACATAATCAGGAGCAGCCCATGAGTACATAGCCAGGAGTAGCCCCTGAGCTCTGCTGTATGTGTTCCAAAAACTAAACAAAAAAAAAATGAAGGAGCAGAGAGTACTGAATTAAATCACTTTGCAAGTGGGTAGATTTACTTAGATTAAAGGCAGAAGGAAATGTACATAAACATTATGGTTAATGAAGTCGTTTCCTGTAAATTTATTGGTTAAAAATTATGAAACTGCAATATATGTATTCTAGATTTGACTAAATAAATTGGTAACAGGTGTTGGGAAAATATTTCTCACTGCTGGAAAGGAAGCTTACAGATAAACCAGGAAAGTAAAATATACCAGCTAGAAATGGAGAACTGAAGGCATCAGGAAAAATAACGTTTAGTTTAATACAGATGCAGAGGTTCAAGCACGAAAATACTTTTAGTTATGTGAACATATACCTGTTACCATGCACAATATATTTTTGTCTGTTAGTTGAGAGGACCTGAAACAGTAAGATCCTAATAGCAAGAGCATACCCAGCACTCAAAACTTCAGATCTTATAACATCCTCGAAGAAAGGGAACCAGAGCTTCTTGTGGGGAAGTGGCTGATTTTAAGACTGAAACAGAAAATATCCAACATGGCATGACGAATCTTTTCATTCAAGCAAGGGAGAAGTGATTAAAGTAATAAACACATAAAACCTACAATCATGTTACCCGGACACCCAGAAGAAGGATATCTAGACTTTGAGCACTGGATGCGAGGCATATAGATCATAAATGCTTGGACACTGTACACATGGACCCTGAACTCTAGACCTTGCACACCAAAACCCTGGACACCTGGATAAAGGTATACCTGTACCTTTTATACCCAGACATTAGATACTTGAGCCCTATGCAACCAGATACTGAAACCTCACCACCACACCTTGATATTTGGACCTGCGAACTGAAATGTGGACACTGAAAACCAGGACAGTGCAAATATTCACCCTGTACAACTGGATGTACACATTTATATGTCCACATTTATATGTCCACTATAAATCTGGACATATAAACCAGGCACGTGTGGGCCTGAACTATGGACATCTTGACCCTAATCCATGAATACCTGAAGCATGGGCACTAAATCTCTGGGCATGGGATGCTTTTACACTGGACAGCTGTGCACTGGAAACCTGAATACCTAGTTGCTTGACCACAGACACTTGGGCTATGGACCATGGATACAGGGCACATGGACACCTCTTCTGAACTCTTGAACCCTATACAACTGGAACCTCAGCATCAGTGGCCTTTGAAAGAGCTTCCAGTTTCCAAGCAGGCAACAATTTCAACAAAAATGTAAAGTTGTATTTGATTATATTGAACTATGTAAAACCAACAATATAGAAGATAAAATAAATCTGAAATGGGTCATTACGTACCATTACCCACTTCAATTCATGCTGCTGAGTCATCAATCTTGGGACGGTTGTTCTTATATAAAAACAGACTTACAGGATGTTATGGTTCATCTTGGTAAGAAAAGACAAATGATTATGCAAAACTAATATGCATGATTGTTCCCTAGCTCCCTATAACCTTCCTTTTCTCTGTCTGGAAATGCTAATGCTCAAATGAGAAATTTGCACCAAACAAATGAACTCTGTGAGAAAACCATTCTTCTTTATTGTGGCATGCTGAGATCTCTCTTATAGAATAGCTGAAGAAAACAGAAGTAGCAAGTCAGGTACGTTACAACCCTCGAAACGTTTTTTTATTTTCTTCTTTTTTAACTCCTCATGAATCTCAAATTAATTTGTAGGCTTTGACTGATCCCACCTCAGGTAAATAGTCTCACTGGTCCAATTTCCTTCCATTACATGCAGGATATATCCTTCCTATTTGGAAAGTATGCTGCTGATGATATTTTGTCATTAAGGACTCTGTCCACTGGGAGTCTCTAAGGAAAATGGATTTTTAAAGGGGGCATAATTTTATGACTGAGCTAATGTTCTTAGAGCGCCTTATTTTGCATAGCTGTTACCTAAAACCCATATTGCCTCTAGAGAATTCAACTAAAGCCTTTCTGTGCCATCTGGTGTATAATATTTTTTAAAGGAAAAATGGGGGAAAAACCCTCTCGTATGAAGATGCAATCAAAATTATAGTTTAACCTAAGGATAGAATCGGAGTGATACTTTAATAAAAAGCACATATGTATTAAATGTCTTAGTAACTATACTCTGCTAGCAAAACTGCTAGCAAAAAAAAATGCAGTGAACTCACAGTCCATTTGGAAAAGTCAATGCACAGGGTTACTGGAACGCAGTGAGAAAAAGTGCTCATTTGTTTATAGGTGAAAAGGACTAGGGAGACGCTAATGAGGAAGAATGAATTTAGGGTTAAGGAAGAAGATAGACAATTGCTAAGCAGAAAACATTAAATTTGGTTTAAAGTAATATACTTAGAAAAGTTCCCAAGGGAATGGGATTCACTGTTAAATGGAGTGAGATCTTGTTGAATCATTGTCAGTGAAACATTGTAAAAGTTTAGATAACTTTTAACTTAGAATTATATCTTAATTTATTGAAACATTTTCTGTTGATTGATTTCTGTAAAATATTAATTTAATTTATTTTATTTTCCTTAATGACATATAGTAGTAATGATCTGCTCACTGACAAACATGAACCTGCCTGCATCTCTGATGGACCAAACACATAATGTGATTTGGTGATGATCGCTGGACTAGAGCTGTTGCCGACTGGATTCCGCAGGACATCAAGAGAATGCACGGCTGCCCACCTACAAGATGATTGGACTTCTTTGTCAAGACCCTGAATGAACGGTTTGATGCTGTTCATGTTCCTGGAGTAAGCAGACACCATTGGGCTACAATAGCACGTGACAGGGACAAATGGAATTGTTACTGGCACCTGCTTGAGCAAATTGATGAGCAACGGGATGACAAGTGATACAAGTAATACAAGTGACATATAGTAGAGGTTAACAAATTTTCTATCTATCAAGAACACATATTTTAGGCAATGTGAACCATTTGACCTCTGTACAACCATTGAAATATGCTATTGTAATATGACAACAAGTCTAGACAACATACAAGGGAATAAACTTGACTGAGTTTAAGTAAAACTTTATTTAATAAATCAAGCACTGGTCCATATTTTTTGCTGTACTTTACCAACATCTATATAGGATATGCTTGTGCATCTACAGGAATGAATCTAGAAAGTGATTGATGCTGAAATACTGGACCATGGTTTCTGAAAATGACAAAATACTAAACACCACTACATTGATGTCACAGTCTATTTTGCTTGTTTTATCTCAGAGGTCATCACTGAGGCAAAACAGGAGTTATATGGTTTTCTCAGAGCACAACAGGAGGTCTATGGTTTTCTCAAAGCGCTTGCAAATGTAACTATAGACATTTCTATTGCACTAGATACAGTTCTTAACATATCATGAAACCACAGAACAAATTTCTCTACTTTGTAATACACAAGTGAGTTCACCTATACATATGGTTGTAACTGCAAGCTCTGTCTTCCTCTCACTCTAAGCTCAGAAATCAGATAAAACTAATATTGTCAGTAACAATAAGTCTCTCAATGAGAGACATTACTGGTCCCCGCTCGAACAAATTGATGAGCAACAGGATGACAGTGACAGTGACAGTGACTAATACCTGAGAAACCAGAAATTTAAAAAAAATTAAAAACAGGAATTTCCCTCAGGAGTTTCTGGTTAAGCAAAGAGTAAAAACCATATTCCTCACACATCCATTTATAAACTTCAATTTCTCGAAATACCTCTGGTTTTTCATTTTTCATAATGCTTATTCCAGGATGGGATATTAGCCTTGATAAAACACATAAACTTTATTTTTTTTAATTTCATTGAATCACCATGAGCTCATTACAAACTTCCGTGTTTGGGTTACAATCACACAATGATTAAACACCCATCCCTCCATTAGTGCACATTCCCCACCACCAATCTCCCCAGTATATCTCCCTTTCCCACCCTCCCCTGCCTATTTATTTAATTTATTTGATTTAATTAATCCCCTGTCTATTATTTAATAGAGAAAACCTTTTTTTAATTTACTTTGAATGCTATATTATCAAATATGGAGTGTAGATATTTATATTGACTTATTGTTGCATCTTGAAACAGTATATGTGCTTGTTAACCTTTAAAAATAGTCTTCTTTTTCAAGGGAACTCATAAACAAAGCTTCGAAGGTTGGCCAAATTTAGGGTTTTTCTATTATACATCATGTTACTTAGGGAAGGATGTCTATAATACAATAACTGGAAGTTGCTATTTGTTCTTCTGTTTTATAGTGGCAAGAATAGCTGAAGATACAAGTTAATATTTTTAATTTTCAGATTTTAATTTAGGCACCATGATTCAAAGCACTACTAATGATAGGTTTTCATGCATATGATTTCTCAGCACCACACCCTTTATCAAAGTGTCCCTGCCACATTCTGCCCTTTTCCCCCGCCCCACACCCACACACACCCCAGTAAATTGAGTTCTGTAGACTAGTTCTTTAGCTCTGTTCTTTGGCAATTTGTTATTCTCTTACTGTGCTTCTTTATATCCCACATATGAGAGATTTTTGTCTGTCATTTTGTGTCTATCAGATTCCATCTGACAGACTTCATTCAGTGATACTCTTTATATCTATCCACACAGCAGAACATTGCATGATTTCATCGTTTTCTTATAGCCACATAGTATTCCATTGTGTATATGTACCACAGTTTCTTTATCCAGTCATGTGTTTTTTCTTGGGCACTTGGGCTGTTTTCAGATTTTGGCTATTGCGAAGTGTTGATGAAAATAGGAGAAAAAATGTCTTTTCTAAATAGAATCTTTGGGCCTTTGGGGGCTAAGGAGTGAAACTGCTGGATCATATGGAAGCTCAATTCTTAGTTTTTGAGAAGTGTTCATATTGTTTTCCAAAATGATTGAAACAGTTGACAATCTCACAAGCAATACATGAGGATTTCTTTCCCCCCACTTTTGTGTCACACTTTCTTGTTCTTTTCCTTTTTATACATGACAGTCTCAGGGGATTAATTTGCCCTGATAATAAGAGATGCAGAGCATTTTCCATATATTAGCCATTTGTATGTCTTCTTTGAGGAAGTTTACATTCATCTTTTCTCCCCAACTTTTAAATAAAATTTAATTTTTTCTTGTTCATTTTTAACAAGTACATTATATATCATTGTCAGATGAGTGGTGAGAAAATATTTTCTCCCAGTCTGTGGAGTTTCCTTTTATTTGGATCATTATTTCTTTTCTGGTACAGAAGCTTCTTCATTTGATGTAGACCTGTCAGTTTGTTTTTATTTGCTTGGCCAATGGTATTGAATTGAAGGTATTGAATTTAATGTCATGAAGGGTGCTACCTATGTTCTCTTCATTATCATTTATCTATTCAGTCTGTTATCAAGGTCTTTATTCCATTTCAAATTTACTTTTGTACATTATGTATGTTCATAGGGGCAAAAGTTCTTTTCTTGACATTTGACTCATCAGTTTTTGCAGCATCCAATTTTTGAAGAAGGTTTTCTCACTTCATTTCATACTCTGCTCCTTTATATACCTGTGTCTTGTAGGGTAAGAAGGCTACACATTTTATCTGTTCCTGGTATTTAGCTTTTGTCCATAGAGATATTTTTGTAGACCAAGATTGATTTGGATATACAATTGACTTGTAGAATTCATGAAAATTAGACTGAGAATAATTTTTTTTTAAAAAAACTTTAGAATTAAATTGGATTGAGGGGCACTGGAGCTATTTGAAGAAAAGCACTGTGGTTGGGAAGGAATGACTTGATCCTATCTAATTGGCTTTAACTAATTGGCTTAATCCTGATATCTCAGTTCTGCTCTTAGTAATTTGTTCAGGAAGAGGGTCCAAAACAGACAAGTCATGTACACTACTTTAAAAAGCATCGAATCAAAGAACTGTTTGGTTCCATTAATGCCTGTAGTCACAAAATGATCTCAGATAAAAGCATCTTTGATGTAGAAAGCTGTAATGTCAAATCTAGTTCCTTGTCAACTTGTTCAAGTGCTGGCTGAGGCTAGATGTTATCATTTCTACCATTTCCGGTCACTGTCACTGTCACTGTCATCCCATTGCTCATGGATTTGTTCCAGCGGGCACCAGTAATGTCTCTCATTGAGAGACTTATTGTTACTGTTTTTGGCATATGCACAGGTAGCTTGCCAGGCTCTGCCGCGTGGACTTGGTACTCTTGGTAGCTTGCTGGGCTCTCCGAGAAGGGGGGAGGAATCCAACTTGGGTCGTCTTCGTGAAAGGCGAACGCCCACCCAATGTGCTATCACTCCAGCCCACCATTTCCGGTATAGAAGATAATATTGAAGAAAATTGGAACAAACTAACCATCATATATGAATCTAAAGACAGTCTTTTATTATTATGTGTACCCCCCAAATACCTTAAGTACACCCTGATGACATCCATTTTGGAGAGAGCTGGAGGACCATACATGAAGCTGGAGATCTACCTAGAGTTGACTGACTGCAGGCAAGGCCATTGCCTCAACCTCTGTACTATTTCTCCAGTCCCTTGAGGTCTTTCTTAACCTCAGCTATGTGTGTTGGTCACCAGGAACATGATGTCACTCACCCACTCCTTCCTCTCCTTGAATAAACACACACTGTTGTGACAAAGAAGACTTGTTTATAGACAGCTTGAGTATAGAAAGTTTTAAATAGGCTACAATACCATAACAAAAGCATTCTCCTACACAGTCAGGGATGGTGACAATCCTGAGTCATCACCTGCTTAATGGTTAAAGAACTGACAATTTTTTCTTCACATTGAATAAATACCAAAAACATTCTTCTTCGTAAAAGTCTACCCTTAATTTTAATGTTCTTATAAAATGTACTTTGATAGTGTTTTTCAGTATTAGTTCAAATGACATGTAACTAATGAATGACAAATTTAACTGCTAGGTTTTGCTGGTCTGTCTATCAAATTATATGACAAGATCAAGTTTGAAGGGAAATACAATAGCTGGTCCAGGGCTTTACTCAAACCTTGAATTCATTATAGATTTCACTTTTGAAGAGGAGAGGTTATTACTAAATATTTCCTCTGATTTTCTACCCCTTAAAAATAAGCACATGGATAAGGAAACCAATTTTAAACCTATTTGGGAAGAATAATTCACAAAGAGGCACAGACATTTTTGCAATGGAAGGATTCATTCAGCAGTACAATATATATGAAAGAATAATTCGCCAACAATTCTATAGTTTAATTAGATTTTTAAGCCTCTGAGCTGTTTCCTGAATAGTGGCTATTTCTGGGACAACTTTAAAATGCACAGAATATCCATTTAAACCCTATTCTTATGCAGGAATTAAACATCACACCAAGAAGGACTGAATCTATCCAATAAATAACACATTGGGGAAATATTATTCTGATTTAAGGGCCTTACTAAATTTAGCGGGCTGGAAAGATGGCACAGAGGGTAAGGCGTTTGCCTTGCACGTGGCCAACCTAGGTTTGATTCCTCCACCCCTCTCGGAGAACCCGGCAAGGTACCGAGAATATCTTGCCCATGGCAGACCCTGGCAAGCTAACCATGGTGTATTCGGTATGCCAAAAACAGTAACAACAAGTCTCACAATGGAGACATTACTGGTGTCCGCCCAAGCAAATCAATGAGCAATGGGATGACAGTGACAGTAACAGTGACTAAATTTAGCATTATGTAAGTAGAACCTCTTTTGGAAAAGGAAATATCTATCTACATCTGTGGGAAAAATTTTGTGTGAGGAAATCTCTTAAGAGTCTAAAGTCTATTGTTATGATACAGGGTTTTAATTGTTTTTGAGACATCTGGAAAAAGTGGATTTTCTCTTAATACAATATTTTTAAAATCATAAAATAAAAACACATTAGACTATCAAGGAAACAAGTTCTATTAAAATGCATCATTAAAAATATTTAACATTTTGTTACAGTGTTTTCTACTTTATTAATGAATTATATAAGATCTAGCAGTGGTTCTGTTAATTACTACAATTTTGAAGTAATGATGAGTGTAAACAATGTCTCATGATTTTATAAAATCTGTAATGCAATTTTTAAATGCAAAAGTGGGAGTTCATTACTGTGACAAAACTATAGGTACTTCTAATAGAACTGTGATTTACTGTTTAACTTAACAATAAAAATTTCACTAAGAAATAAATAAAAGTAAAGATGTAATAGCTTTCAAATAATGTCATTCAAATTAATGGAATTCCTGAATTCCATGTTACAAATTGTTGTTGTAAGAGTTTCTATGATTAATGCAGTGTTAATCATGGATTTATTGGTTTAAATATTTAGAGAGGGTCATGTGCCCCTCAAATAACTGAATTAAAGTTATAATTACCTTTTATATTAAATTTAGTTCCATATTTTTATTAGTGTTATAACTTTTTTTTTCACATTATACCCAACTACCGCCATACTCCAGGCCACTTTCCAGACTGTATCTGTATATATACATACCTCTTGGAGAGCCCGGAAAGCTACCGAGAGTATCCCGCCTGCACTGGCAGAGCCTGGCAAGCTACCCATGGCGTATTCAATATGCCAAAAACAGTAACCATAGTTCTCATTCCCCTGACCTTGAAAGAACCTCCAATCATTGGGAAAGGCAAGTAAGGAGAGGCTGCTAAAATCTCAGGGCTGGGAGGAATAGAGACGTTACTGGTGCCCGCTTGAGTAAATTGATGAACAACGAGATGACAGTTATACAGTGACATAGTGATTCAACACAAAAGAGCAAACTCTGGTGTCTAGTTGTCTAAGGTCATTAATCTCATTATTAGAACTCTACGTTCATGTCCTTGTCTAACCCTAATTGCTTCTCAAAAACTTTCTCTCCAAGGGCCATCATACCAATAAATGAGGGAGTGCTAGACACAGTTTAGTCTACAGACTATGTACAATGATTTTTTAATTCTTTACCTGACTGATTGATACAGTGCCAATGCAGATTTTCCCAACTCCCCCCGACCTTTATTCTCACTGACAAAATAATTACTGAGAATGTAAATACAGCAAATATTATTGTATGAAGGCTCTATGGTAGGAAAGACATTTTGAGTTTGGTATAGCATAAGTATAACCATAGTAACATAATAATAACACTAATTATAATATAGCATATACTTATTATATGTCAGCCACTGTGTGCACACTACAAATAGGGATTTGGGGGCAGGAGTGGTAGTACAGTGGTTGGGTGCTTGCTCTGCATGTGACTGATCCGGGTTTAATCCCAAGCACCCTTTATGTTCCCCTAAGCACAGAGCCAGGAAAAATCCCTGAACACAATTGGGTGTGGCCCTGTCACTGTCACTGTCATCCCATTGTTCGTCAATTTACTCTAGCGGGCACCAGTAACGTCTCTATTACACTCAGCCCTGAGATTTTAGCAGCCTCTCCTTACTTGTCTTTCCCAACGATTGGAGGCTCTTTCAGGGTCAGGGGAATGAGACCTATCATTACTGCTTTTGGCATATCAAATACACCATGGGTAGCTTGCCAGGCTCTGCCATGTGGCCCTAAAACCAAAAAAAAAAAAGGGAAACCTCCAAAGCAACAACAAAACCCCACATAGGGATTTATTGCTCCCTTCAGGTAAATCTAGAAAAGCATTTTATATGTGACAAAACTGAAACACAAAGTTGCTATGTGACTTACAGCGAGTTGGAGATGGTTAGGTGGGCTGTTTATTCATCCCCTGGATCCCTGATACAGACAATAAATGAGTGACAGCCTGATTGTAATGAGCAGTGAAGCTAGTTTCTAGGAACAGACAGATCTCTGTTCACATCTAGGTTCGCTCCTCATTATTTGATCTTTATGATAGGACATGCTCTTAAATGGAGAGGAAACAACGACTGCCTTCATCTGAGTTTCTCTGTGAGCTGAACCTGAGATCAGGACTTGGGTGCAAATGTTTTATTTGGAAAATACTCCCAGAAGCAGCGATGTGAGATGAAGGGGAGAGAGCAAATCAAGGAAGGAACAAAAGGCAATAGGAGGGCTTATGAGTAAAGCTTTATATGGGCTAAAGAGATCTGATTTTCTATGTGCTTCTTAGAGCATTAGAAAATGCTTCTGAGAATTACTCATCTGGAGACATGAACTGACTGAGCATTTATACTGTGGATTCTGGTTTCCTGTGGCTGTGGATTGCCTTCTTAGAGCATTTACTCCGCTGTTATTTGCTACACTGACAGTGCAGGTGAGAGTCAGCCTCGTGCTATCAGAGAAGATCCTGAGCATGAATAAAGAGTTCGAAGTTGCTGCAAACTTCACTAGCCTTGTGGCATCAGGGATACTGAGCATGAAAGAAGAGTGCTCAGATGCTGCAAAGCGGCTGGAACTAGAGGATATTATGTTGAGTGAAGCAAGCCAGACGAAGAAAGATATATGAAAGGATGAACTCACTTATCTGTGACAGATAGAATAACTGGATGAGGAATGTGGTAAAGGTGAGATGCCTAGATCAGACTTGGGTCCAGAGTTTACGGAGAAGGACAGCAAAGGAAAGAAATTAGGAGAATTGGGAGGAGGAAGAGAAAGGGACCTTGTGGGCTAACAGGAGTCCGGGTTTCAATTATACTGTTGATATGGTAGGATAGCTGAAGATCTAAAATATAGAGTCAACAACACTAAGAACATGATATCTAAGCTGCATCCACCGGAACTTTGTAATGTGCTGTTAATGTGATAAAACACTGGTGGAGGAAAGTTGACACTGGTGTGGGGCTGGTGTTGAAATTTTATATGACTAAAACTCATCTATCAATAACTTTGTAAATCAGAGTTCTTTAATTAAATACTTTTTAAAAGAATGCTGGAGGTGTCAGAGGAGATGAATCCTAGCTACCCCATAATGTTCATTGCAGATGTAACTTGAATAAGAGGTGGTCAAGATTTGTCATCCAGCACTGATTTTTCAATATATAATTTTCTTCAAGTTAGGTTAAGATTAGAGAATACATCTCCTTAACGTGTAGCAGAGTCTGAGTATAGAGAGCCAGCGTGAGTGTGTATAAATGCCACTTCCCCACGTCTTTAAAAACTATACTGATTGGCCCCAAATTGCAATGATCTGCAATGTTCTTATATTATAATTAAATAATTGGAAATTTATCTGCAGATAAATGATCATTCATCCACAAGTGATACCATTTCTCTCTCCCCAAGTCCTTATTCTTACTTCTAGGAATTTCCTCCTTAAAAAAACCATTATATTTTATTCCTTTGCTTCAAGAACCTATTCTCATCAGTACCACTTCAGAATCTGAACTTTCAAACAGAATACAATTTCAGGCACAAAAAGGGTTGGTCCATAAAATTAGTGAAACAAAATGTTTGACATGGACTGGAAAATTCTGTTAAAACTTGTCTAAAAAAATTTGAGATTTTTTTCTTTAGTTTCTAAATTCTTCATAAGTAGAAAATGTTGGCATTCTAGTCACAGGTTATAAAATTACTGAGCAAGAAGAATGAGGGATAAATTTCTGTATTTTAAAACTGGAACTGTTTTTCAGAAAAGTGCCAACTAAATAGGACCCTTTGGTCTCATTATGATTTGCCAATCAAAGACATAGATGCACATGAATACATTCTGCTTAGAAATCACATTATGGTGGCCCAGACTGTTATGTTAACACTAAAATCCTCACTATATGTGTCTGTGTCTGGTTCTATCTCATATATTTGGCCATTTATTTTGCCCAGAAGACCGCAGCTATCTGTAGTTATACTTAAAAACTAAAATTTAGATGCCAAATGTCAGTCTGATCTATTATTTAGGATTGAAAATGTTGCTGTCATAAGACACTTATGATGATTATTCATTATTTTTGACATAAATGGGCCCATGGAAGCACAAAAATATGTCTAGTCTCCTTTTGATGCCAAAAAGGGACATTTTACTTGACTCTTCAATAAATTACCTCTTAAAATTATGAGTCTTCTTGCCAAATAGACACACATAATAAGTAATTTAGGTTAAAAAAACAAAGTAATTTTACTCATGGTACAATAGGTCATTATGGTATAGTGACTTTATTTAAAATTTTAGGGATGGGACTCCCCACTCCTACTTACCTTGTACTTGGCCAACCCAATTTCGATCCCTGGTACCTCTTGTGATCCCCAAGCCCTGTCAGGAATGATCCCCAACGGCAAGCCAGGAGTAAGCCTTGAGCACCACCCAGAATGGCCCCCAAACCAAAATCAATAAGCAATAATAAAATTTATGTTATCCAAAGAGGACCCTTTTATTCGACTGAAATTTCTAGAAGCCTGATGAAGTAGAGTAGTGAGATGAACAAAATTAAAGGTGCTTATATCATTTAAATGATAAGGATTGGGGCTGGAGTGATAGCACAGCGGGTAGGGCGTTTGCCTTGCACGCGGCCGACCCGGGTTCGAATCCCAGCATCCCATATGGTCCCCTGAGCACCGCCAGGAGTAATTCCTGAGTGCATGAGCCAGGAATGACCCCTGTGCATTGCTGGGTGTGACCCAAAAAGCAAAAAAAAAAAAAAAATGATAAGGATTGT
Source organism: Sorex araneus (assembly GCF_027595985.1). Lineage (NCBI taxonomy): Eukaryota > Metazoa > Chordata > Mammalia > Eulipotyphla > Soricidae > Sorex > Sorex araneus. Next base: position 25,969,000 of record NC_073305.1, read on the forward strand.
TCTCTAGTATTTTTGAGTTTTCTGGTAGGAAAATATGTGAATTGCTTGGTGAAGTAAAATTGTATCTGATCAAGCTTCCCCACAGGTATTCTAGAAATATTGGGTCACCATTCCCAGAGTGTAATCATGAGACATTAGTTCTTATTTTAATGTGCATCCTAAAAGTTAGTAAAGCATTGTTGTTTAAGAACCAGGATTTTGGTGAGAATATCAGTTAGGTTGGTTTTGCTTGTTGGTCATAGAACTTTTGAGTTTATTATATAGCTCTCAGAACTTCATTGTCTTTAGATCTAAGAGAGGAGTTATAATACTTATCTCACAGGGATATTAGTGTTTTTAAATGAATTAAAAACTGAAAAGTTCCTCTAAAATGGCTGGTTATGGTAAGTCATATTTTTAAAATAAAGGTCTGTAGCTCTCATTAAACTAGTTATTTTATCCTACCTCTTAAAAATAAATTGTGCCCTCTTATTATTATATGAATTATTAATTAATTCATGTAATTATTATATGAATTCCTAAATACAGAGTCACAGAATATGACTGCATTTGGAGCTAGAATCTATAAAATGATAATGAAGATAAAATGAGATCATTATTGTGAACTTTAGTTCAATATACTGATAGTCTAATAATCAAAATAAGACTGATATTCTAATAAGGTTAGACTCAAGTATGGAGGACAGCCATGTGAAAACCCAATAAAATCCTTTTCTGGGAGATGCACCAGAAGAAGCTAACCCTGCCAGAACCTTGAATTTGAGTCTCTAAGAATTGTGAAAAACTGAATTTCTATTGGTTAAGGCATCCATTTTGTGTTAGAGTGTTGTGGTAAACCTGGAAAATTATCATGTAGCTCAAAATGACTATCAGCAAGTAAACTATACACATCAGTGAACAGCTTTACTGGACAGTACGAAACAAAATGAATACTCTTAGAAACTAGAAATAAATAACTTCCCTATTTGTTACTCTGGCTTTCACCTGAAAGTGCTTTTAAGAATGCAGTGCTACTTAAAGCACTATGCAGATTTACTGCTGTCCCCATAAAAATTCCCAATGCATTGCTTTGCGTTGTTTTGGGCCATATCACCTACATGAATTCAGGACTTACTTCTGGCTCTGTGATTTAGAATCACTCCTATGGGGGCTCAGGAGACCATATGGGGTGCCAGGAATCAAACCTGGGTTGGCCTTGTGCAGCAAGCACCCTACCCTATACCCCACGCTAATTTTTTATAGCTCTCCCAGCCCACCCACCACCGCCCATGGCATTGTTTAAGTATATAGACTAAATGTTGTTAAATTTATATAAAGTAATAAAATTCCTCAAATAACGAAAGCATCCTGAGACAAAAGAATTGTGTGTGTGGGGCAGGCTATCCTTTTCCTAACTTCATTTTTTTTTCTGTAAAGCTATACTAATTAAGACTCTGTGCCACAGGAATAAAAGACAGGTCCTATGATCACCAAAATAGAATTGAGAAACCAGAGACAGACAATTGAGGCAGCTTTCACAAAGGATCTACTTTCCAAAGTGGAACAAAGAAATAGTCTTCACCAAATAATGAGGGGAAAACTGACAGGCCACATGCAAAAAAAAATAAAATATACATGGTTTCTTATATCACACCATGCACAAAAGTTATCTTAAAATATATGAGACCTTGACATTGGATTGTCATTCATAAATTTCATTGAAGAAACTATAGATGGCTACATGATATTGACTCTAGGGGCAGTTTTGGTAACTTAATGTCATTGACCAAACAGATAGAAACAAAAGTAAACAAACGGGACAATATCAAATTAAGAAGCTTCTGCACTATGAAAGAAATAGTGACTAGGATTAAACAAGACTTGTATACTGTGAGAACATATTGACTTATCACACATCAGACCAAAGGCTAGTATTCTGTATATAAAGCATGCATAACACTTAATAATTAAAAATAAATGGAAAGGGCTAAAAAGGACACTTCTTCAAAGAAGACATGCAAATGGACAATAGGTTTATGTACAGTATTTCTTGTGACTTAGTATCACGGAAATGCAAGCCAAAAGAACAAGTTATCACCTCACACCTTTGAAATTGGCAGCAAGAGTAAAAGTAATCAGTGCTGGTAAAATACGGGGATTGAGGAACCTTGATCCATTGTTGGTAGGAATGTCCACTGCTTCAGCCTCTGTAGAGATTAGTATGGTGACTTCTCAAAACACTAATAATTGAACTTCCATGTAACCCAGCAGTTCCACTTTTTGGCTTCTACCCCAAGGGCCTAAGCCCACTATTTCAAAAAGATATTCACCCCTATGTTTATTGCAGTGTTATTCATAATAGCTAACATTTGGGAAAAAAACATATACCCAAGAACAGATTAGTAGACTTAAAAAAACTGTGCTATATCTACACAATGCAACACTACTAAGCTGTAAGAAAATATAAAATTGTGACATTTGCTGCTATATGGAGATAACCTAGAGGGTATACTGCTAAATAAAATCAGAGATAATACAGAACGGTCTCTCATATACTGAATATAAAGAAACCCAGTAGAGGGGAAACAATTGGCCAGCATTAACAAATTTAAGAATCAAACTGCAGAACAGAATCTGCCAAGGGGGTCGGATGAGGGAGTGGGTGGGAGGGGACCTTGAGACATTAGTGGAGGGACATTGACACTCTGGTGTGATGCTGGGACAGTGTATGCCTGAAACTCTTCACTACGTTATAAATTCACGAAATCCCGTTAATCACCGATTTCTTGGGCGGGCTCAGTAACATCTCATTTCGTCCTTTCCCTGAGATTTTAGAATTCTATCTCAACTTGGCCCTCCTAACAATGTTGCACTGGGGACTCTTCAGGGTTAGGGGAATGAGATCCAGCTTGCTACTGGATTTTGCATATGAATACACCATGGGAAGCTTGCAAGGCTGTCCCATGTGGGCAGGAAACTCAGAAGATGGCCAGTTTCTCCCAGAGGGAGAAGTAGGCTAAAGATATCATGCAGCCGCAAAACGGCCACACGCTTCTGAGAGCTTACTTTTAAGTCTCTCTCTGGATGTTGGCCGTTGATGGGATTACACACACCTGGGTTCCTCTGCCGGTACCTTCATGCATGAGGCCTGTCCGAACGTGTGGAGAGGGGCCTCCAGCATGGCTGTAGCTAGGTTCCAGTGGTCTTTGGATGCTGGGATCTCTGCTCAGGGTGGGGAGGGAAGCTGGAGCCCATCCCCTCCAAGGGGCCCCGGGGAAGACAGCAAGGTGTGAGGGCAAGAGACTAAATTATGTCAACTTATTAAAAACTAGATGAATAAAAGAATGCAATGCAAAAGAGAAAACTCAGGATTAGCAGTCTTCATGAGTTCACAAAACAATTAAAATTTTAAGGAGTTTGAGTTGGATAGAATCTGTTTTCCTTGAGGGAAGCAATCTTTGTAGACAAAGAGTCACAGATATCTTAAGCTACCAAGAGTATCTTGCCCACACAGCAGAAACTGGCAAGCTACCCATTGCGTATTCGATATGCCAAAAACAGTAAATGATCAGATTAAGGCTAATTTTTGAACACTGTCACTGTCACTGTCATCCTGTTGTTCGTTGATTTACTCAAGCTGGCACCAGTAACACATTGGTAAAAAAATTGTAAGTCTAGAACAACTTAGAAGAAAAAAAAAGAACAACTTTTAGGCAAACAGACACCCATAAACTGACAAAGATCCAAAATTTACAACTCCTGGCCTTGACAGTAGTATAATCCCATAGATTGGTCAGGGTAATTTCATAGACATTGATAAGCTTGCACTTTAGTAAAGGGGATAAAGCAAATCTAAAGAAGAGTCTGCCCTCAAAAACCTTAAAAATAAGCACCAGTTAGAAATTTTGTTAAGTAATTTAATGATAATAGCAGGAAACCTTCTTTCTTTTTTTTCTTTTTGCCTCACACCCAGCGATGCTCAGGGGTTCCTCCTGGCTCTGCACTCAGGAATTATTCTTGGCAGTGCTCGGGGGACCATATGGGATGCCAGGGATTGAACCCAGGTAGGTCGTGTGCAAGGCAAACACCTTACCCACTATACTGTCTCTTCGGCCCAGGGAACCTTCTTTAGTAATGGAAAACATGAATAGCTTTTAGATGTACAAAAGTCCTAGAAGGAAGAAAGAGAGAGAGAGATAGGGGAAAGTATCAAAACTATTTCAACAGATACTGACCAAAACTGAAAGAATCTGTTAGAAAATAAAACCTACTGATCCATGATCTCAATATTTCCTAAGCAGAAAGTAAGTGGTGCCATAGAATATTGGAGCTTAAAATAAGTGACAGAAGTAAAAGATCTGTAAAGCACACAGATGAAAGAATTACAGTATACACAAAGAAATAAAGATTAAAAAGGAATGTGGCCAGCAATAAAAAAAAGTAATGGGGCGGTGAAGCAATCCTTTCTCTTTAATGCATTTAAAGAAAAAAAAAATAAATCCATCAATCTAGAATTCTGTTCAAGAGAAATATCCTTCAAAAATAAGACAAAAATATAGGCATTTCAAACCAACTAAAAATTGTTCAGTTACCACTTAAATAAATATTCAAGATAAAATTAAAGCCAGAGGTAAATTTTTGGCTAGAAACTCAAATAACAAATAGTAATTAAATACAAATCAGTATTATCTATCCTGCTTGTCAATTTCATAAAGTATTTATTTTTAAAGTGATGTATTTAGTTATTTTTTATATCTATATGGTAGTAGTTTCATTTAATAGTATGTTATATGATCAGTATTGCAGTGATATCCAATCCTTCAGAATGTCCAATACTCTATGCAATTGTTTTTATAGGTTTTACTTCTATGCCTATCAACAATCTAGCCTGAGTCATTTAATATCAAAATATTAAAAAATCCAGTGTGCAAATAATTAACATTGATTAATACACAAAAATAATTTAATAGATAATCACCATATCACTGTCATCCCATTGTTTGTCAATTTACTCAAGCAGCACCAGTAACGTCTCTATTACACTCAGCCCTGAGATTTTAGCAGTCTCTCTTTACTTATCTTTCCCAATGATTGGAGGCTCTTTCAGGGTCAGAGGAATGAGACCTATTGTTACTGTTTTTGGAGTATTGAATATGCCACAGGTAGCTTGCCAGGCTCTGCCATGCAGGCAGGATACTCTCGGTAGCTTGCCGGGCTCTCCGGGAGGTATGTATATATCTGTTACTGTATTTGGGATATGAATACGCCACAAAGAGCTTGACAGGCTCTCCCATAAGGGCAATAGACTCTCAATAGCTTGTCAGGTACTCTAAGAGGAAGAACTAGGTTATTAGATATCACTCAACCACATTGAGGCCATGCACTTCTGGGAGCTTGGTTTTATAGTCTCTGGATGTTGGCCGTTGATGGGATTACACGGCGCCAGGGTGGGACAGGGGCAGTTTGTGGGTGTGACTGCCTAGCTACTGGAAAATGGGGAATATGGGTGGGAGAGGCCCAGTCCTGATCCAAGCAGCTTTGGAGATCTCGGCCCCGGGTTCTGCACACCTGGGTTCCTCTGCCGGTTCCTTCATGTGTGAGGCTCGTCCAAATGAGTGGAGAGTGGCCTTGAGTATGGCTGAGGCTGGGTTCCAGAGTCTTCAACTGTCGAGGCTCTGCTCGTGGCGGGGAGGGAAACACAACAAGGGAAACATCCATGACATTGGCAACTATCGCCCAATCTGCCTGTTGTCCATCATCTATAAGTTATTTACTCGAGTCATCCTGAATAGGATTAACAGAACACTAGGTGAATGGCAACCATGCGAACAAGCCAGGTTCCGAAAAGGGTTCATCATGATCAACCATATCCACATGGTAACCAAGCTCATTGAGGTTTCTCAAGAGTTCAAAATGCCAGTCTGTCTAACAGTCATTGATTTAGAGAAGGCCTTTGATTCTATTGAGACTGAAGCAGTCATCGAAGCCATAGCCGAGCAACAGGTTCAGACTCAATACATCAGGATCCTCCATGAGCTTTATTACAGATTCACCATCAGGATCTCACCATTCTACAAAGAAGTGATTATCTATGTAAAGAGAGGGGTTTGGCAGGGTGACACTATTTCATAGAAACTCTTTAGTGCCACCCTGGAGAACATCATGTGATGACTGGAATGGCAAGGAATGGGAGTGAAGATAAACGGTCGACAACTACACCACCTCTGCTTCACTGATGACATCATTCTGATAACACCAAATATCAGCCAAGCTGCACGAATGCTGGCCTACTTCCACCGTGTGTGTGGACAGGTCAGACTGCAGCTGAATCTCATGAAAACAATGTTCATAAGAAACGAACTAGTTCCTGATGTTTCATTTGCCCTCAACAAAACAAACATCTCCGAATACAGCAGTTATGTGCACCTAGGTCGAGAACTCAACATGACAAACAACTTGGCGCCTGAACTGAGCAGGAGGAAGAGAGCAGCATGGAACACCTTCAACGGCGTCAACGAAGTGGTTAAGAAGACAAAGAACCTCCAGCTCCGGGCACATCTTTTCAATTCCACCATTCTTCCTGCATTAAAATGAGCCTCAGAGACCTGGATCCTACAAAAACAGGATGAGAATGCTATTCAGGTATCCCAAAGAGGAATTGAAAGAGCTATGCTTGGAGTGTCACATTTCACTAAGTGGGAGAAGGAATCCAGAGTTCCAACCTCCGTCAATGACCAAGAATCAGAGACGCTGTCTTGTTTGCCAAGGCGTTGAAAATCAGATGGGCCGGACATATAATGCAATTTAGAGATGACAGCTGGACTAGAGCTGTTACCGATTGGATTCCACAGGACATCAAAAGACCCCAAGACTGCCCACCTACAAGTTTGTCAGGCTTCTTCATCAAGACCCTCAATGAATGGTTTGAGGGTCTTTGTGTTCCTGGAAAGAGCAGGCTCCATTGGGCTGCACTGGCGCATGAAAGGGATGAGTGGAGACGATACTGGCACCTGCTTGAACAAATCAATGAACAATGGGATGACAAGTGATATAAGTGATATATCACATACGCCATTAAAAAATTTAAAATAGCACATTAATATAATGGCATAGAAAACTTAAAATGTCTGAGAGATTCATGAACGATTTAACAAATTGTTCATATGATCTAAAACAATGCACATAGCACACATGAGTCTATGTCATTTATGTCATGAAGAATAAATTAGAGTTTTGACAGGAAAATGCAAGTAAAGGACACAAAAATAAAAGATGAGACTTTTGTAATCTATATATGAATACTTATATAGTTTAATACACTATAACACATTACTGCCGTTGTTCTGCATTATACAGAATTCTTGAATTCCAACCTAGTATTATATTTGCTAAAGTGGGAAATGACAAAGTATATAAATTACAAAAATAAAACCACTGGACAGATCAGTTTTTACTTTTATTTCACCAGTAACCTTGCATTCAGAGAAGACAAATAAAGAAAACAACCATCAAAGGGTCCATGTTCTCAGTTCTTACTGTGCTCTTCAGTTTCAGAATACTGCACTCTCGACTAATGACAACAATCATCACCCTCTTTAAAATGTATTAAATGTCTATTTATATGGAGCAAATGCTGAAGAGAAACCATGTGCAGTTCTGTACACAAGTCTCCCCAGCTTAGGTTTTCAAATGTGTTTGGCCTGCAATAGTTTTGCAGTCAAAAAATTGCTCAGCCCCCTCCCCTCTCAGAAATCTACCCCTTTAAAATAAATGAACAGAAAGTGCTTCTGGTGGCACCCTAGGCTTCTACCACCTATCTGAATCTTTCTAATCGGGGACTTCAGGAAATATTTCTCTAGAGACTTATGTTTCTCAGAACAAATGCAAAAGACTAATTGATATTTCTGAACTATTATACAGTGGGTAGAGTGCTTTCCTTGTACGCAATTGTTCTTGGTTTGATTCCCAGCACCATATTTGGTCGTCAGAGCCTGTCAGGTGAGATCCCTGAGTGCATAGTCAGGACTAAGCCTCGAAGCACCTCTGGGTGTGGTCCCAAACAAACAAAATTGATATGTTTTGCAAAAAAGTTCCTGGTATCCAGACGACGGTGGCACTGGATTATCTTTCCCTAGGCACCCTGAGGTTGGTGTAAGGCATTATTTTGTGCCTGAATTTCCATCTTTAACAAAATGGTATATAAATATGCCATTTTGTGCATGTGGCCTCAGAGATTGGCTGTATTTTTAACGTTCTCATTTTTGCTCAGGCTAGATGTACAAATAGCTTTTCCAATAAGTTTCGTATTTTCTCTGAGCATCAAGAGTAGTGACAAATAAATCTGAGTTAAGCCTTAGAATTTTCAGAAAATCTGTAGATTGAACATAAATGCTACAATGCATACATAATATCCTGCACATTATATGGCATATAGTGAATTCTTTGTTAATGAAAAAGAAGTTGAGAAATAATGAAACACAGAAAGAACGTATTCATTCTTCTTGGGATATAGATGCAGGTAGAAATATTTATGCTTCTAGAGCAAGTATGTAGTTTACCATGTGTATTAGTTATTTATTGCTACATAAAAATATACCACCCAAATTTAATAACTTAAAACAGCACTTGTTTATCATAGTTTCTGTAGGTCAGAAATTTAATTGTGACATAGATAAATTCTCTGGTTTAACTATTATAGTCAAGGTGTCAGTCAGATATAGTTATCTAAAGGCCTCACTGGACCAGAGGACCCACTTTCAAAATACCTTCCTTACAAGGATATAAGTGATTCAGTTACTGGCAGGAGACCTCAGATCCTTACCTGATTTGCCCTTCCAAGTATTTTCAGGAGTTCTTTGTGATACACCATCTAGTTTCTTCAAGAAAGAATGTTCCCGGACAATAAGGTGGAAGCTACAGTGAGTTTGATGACCTAGTGTCTTTAAGTGACATTTCATCATTTCTGAAATATATTATTTGATTAAAAGATCATCTCTATTCATTGACAGAAACTGCACAAGTGCATTAAACAGAAGAAGGGTAGAGTCATTGAGAATCACCTTGAATCCAGGTTTCCATATCATGCTGTTGATTCTTTAAAATTGTTTCCCTAGTTATTTCTGTGGCATTGAGCTTTATAAAAAGTACCATCCAGCTTTCTTCTATAAATTGTCAAATTAAAATCAGTCTGTATTAACTAAAAATTATTTTTGTTGATGCTCACTCCCAAGAAGAGAATCAATACAGCTCCATTAAATGGGAAATGTATCTGTCTAGCTCATAGTTACGAATCTACCCAGTTTTTCCACCAATTCAAGTGCATTTTACCATTTATATACACTCCTCTTCTCGTTTCTCTTTTTGCTTTGACTTCCCATGTCTGGAAATCTATTTGAAAGACTTACACTTGACACTTCACCTTCATGCACATAGAGCTATAAGTGCTTTGGGTTTTATGTTCCCCGGGATAGTTTTTAGTCAGTAAGTGAATGATATGGAGGCATGGAGCCCCAGTTCAGGGAGGTTAGAAACAAACTGTGAGTAACATAACAAGGCAGATCTGCCTGCAGAATATACCCCATGCTTCTCCCTACAGAACTATGCTAATTTCACACTGGAACTTAACTTCTACTTATTTACATCCTGCTCTCCACACTCCTTAGTTCCTTCTGGGATCCCTGCCCTGAAAGGATATCTACATTTGAATCCTTGTCTTGTGTTTTTCTGTCTAGGAAACCTGAGTTAAGACCTGCTGGTGCTTATAGTCAGAAGAAATGGAAAATTTGACGCAGTGTTAAGTAGTAAAGGAGGTTTATTGTTTTTGAGAGATAGATTTTCTTGAACTTCAGGGTTTCAAGGAGTAGTTCCAATGTAAAGATTATGGTTTCTTTATCTCCCTCTGCCAGCCCCTTGTTCATTTTTAAGGAGCCTCCATCATGGGAGCATGATGGAAGAAACATGGCTATAACAGCTTGAGTCATTACCACTCTACAAAATCAGGCATAAGTGAAGAGGGCCATCTCTCATAACTATTTCTTTACAAAAGCAAGAATTTTGACCTACATGAGGTGATCTGTCAAATAATTATGCAATTGGGTGGCTTCGGGAATGATTTGCTCTGGGTTACCTGAACCAATCACTATAACAAGGAAAGTAGGGTAAATGGACAGGATTTGGTTGTCTTCTGACTAAAGGTGGGCCTCCACTTTATCTTCAGGAAGAACAGTGTCCTATCAGAAAGTGATACCTGGGAAAAAAGATACTAACTAGAGAATATATGAGTGTTCATCCTACTTTACTTTGAGGTCAAAGCAACTATTTAACTTGGCTCTAAATAGAAATAATCAGGACCTAAACTCAGAAGACCTAAGAACTCTCTTTTTGGAGTTCTTTAACCTTGAGGTTACTCAAGTCCATTCACTTTTCATTTATGTTTCTTTATTCAAGCTTTGAATTACTCAGAGAGCAACTCTAATTGACAACTTAGATTGGATCAGATTCCCAATCACCATGTGAAAGGAACAGGATTATTCAAGGAAAATCATGATAACTTTGAGCTATTTCTTATAAGCTGAACCAATGCTAGAAAAAGAAATTTAGCTATGACACAGGCAACTCTAATGCCCTTAGAACTAGTGTATTAAATAGGCTCTGACTGGGTTTATCTTCATCCTCCGTATGTGAATGCCATTAGAAGTCCTTAATTATGTTACAATACCTCTTCAATCACCACATATAATTAATATTACAAACAATTCTATATATATTTAAAGAAGGGTAAATAAAATTATCATTTTTAATAATCACAGTTTTAAAACTCTTCTCTTTAAAATGTTTTAAACATTATCAATTCACTAAGCCTTCATTTAGTATTCTTTAGTGATCCATCATGGATTACTGTTGTTAGGTTTACTATAGAATTCAAAATAAAAATCAATAAGCTGTTTAAAAATAATGAAGGACAGGTGCAGCAAACATAAGGGTGCAGTCTTCTATGTTGAAATGATTGACAGATACTATGATGACAGAGCCAATGCTCTTTTTCTCAGGCACCCTTAGGACTTTGTATGACCAGAAACAAACACTCTATAGTTGATCTTTCTCTGAAGAAGCTTTCTCATCTTAAACAGGGTCTGGAGAATTAGTACCTCAGCCAATGGATGAAGTGAGAGAAGTTAAGTAGTCTACTTATATTTTGGGGGCAATTCTAAGGCAATATAGCACCATTTCTCAGTCTTTCCAACAGGAAGCTTCAGTTACCATATTGATTACTTCCCTTCTTTGATGCATTCCTTTATTCCTCAGGTACTGCTAAGGATCATCATCCAAATTATTGAATTAACGTGAAATAATTATGTCCAAAATTGGTGATATACTCTACCCAGAGAGACCAATCCTCCAAGGAGAGGCTATAATCAAGGTAAGACTGTGACCTGGCTATTTCAAAATCTCTGTTTGCAATTTCCTACATGAGTGAATAACCTCAGTATGGAACTCAAACTTGCAAATAAAGAAAGTAGACTTTCTCATATTATTAGTCTTCTAACATGTTGAAGTTCTCTTACAATGCATTTTTATCAAATTTAAGGTTGGTTGGCTTGTTGTTCAAAAGACAATACTTTTGAAAAGGGTTGGTTTCTTTCTGATGCTAGCAATGTACACTGGTGAAGACATGGGTGTTGGAACATGATATGACTGAAATCCAATCATGAACAACTTTGCATCTCACAGTTACTCAATTAAAAATAAATTAAAATTAAAGAAAAGAGAAGATGGTGAACTTCTCTCACTCTTTTAATCTCAGACTGGCACATGGGTTTTATGAGGGTCTGCTAAGGGAAAGAGACAAAAATAGAAAAGTAATGTTTTCTACAAAAGTAGAAAAGTGTTGTTATTGGGGAGAATATATCGTCATGATATTAGTGGCTTGGTGAAGTCTCTGGGACATGCTGACCCATACTTTGGACAGTTTAAGATAATACCACTGCCCACAGAATGGGAAGGAATATTTACCCAATACCCATCTGATAAGGTATTAATATCCAAAATATACAAGACACTTGTAGACTTTTGTAAGAAAAACACCTCCAACCCCATCAGAAAATGGGGAGAAGAAATGAACAGAAGTTTCCTCAAAAAAGAAATACAAATGGCCAAGAGGCACATGAAAAAATATCGCTAGTCATCAGGGAGATGCAAATCAAAACAACAATGAAATATCATCTCACGCCACAGAGACTGGCACACATTCAAAAGAACAAAAGCAACCAGTGCTGGAGTGGATGTGGGGGAAAAGGGATGCTCTTTTATTGTTGGTGGAAATGCCGACTGGTCCAGCCTTTCTGGAAAACAATATGGACAGTCCTTCAAAAACTAGAAATTGAGCTTCCATATGACCCTGGAATACCACTTCTAGGAATATATCCAGAGTATGCAAAAAAGCACAGTAGAAATGACATCTGTACCTATATGTTCATTGCAGAACCCTTCACAATAGCCAAAATCTGGAAACAACCCGTGTGCCCTAGAACAGATGACTGGTTAAAGAAACTTTGTTACATCTACTCAATGGAATACTATGCAGCTGTTAGGAGAGATGAAGTCATGAAATTTGCTTATAAATGGATAAACATGGAGAGTATCATGCTGAGTCAAATGAGTCAGAAAGAGAGGTACAGACATAGAAGGACTGCACTCATTTGTGGAGTATAGAATGACATCACATGAGGCTGCATCCAAGGACAGTAGATACAAGGGCCAGGGGGATTGCCCCATAGCTGGAAGACTGCTTAATGAGCGGAGGGGAGAAGGCAGATGGAATAGAGAAGGGATCACTAAGAAAATGATGGTTGGAGGAATCAGTCGGGATGGGAGATGCGTGCCAGTAGTAGTTAATGAACCAAGCATGATGACCTTTCAGTGTCTGTGTTGCAAGCCATAATGCCCAAAAGTAGAGAGAGAGAGTATGGGGAATATTGTCTGGCATGGAGGCAGGGGGAGGGTGGGGAAGTGGGGGTATACCAGGGATATTTGTGGGGGCAAATGTGCCCTCGTGGGGGGATGGTTTGATCATTGTGTGATTGTAACCCAAACATGAAAGCTTGTAACTATCTCACGGTGATTCAATAAAATTAAAAAGAAAATACCACTGTGCTACACCAAATTTCTGGTATCTGTATAATACCATGGGAATAAGATATTGGTTGATCTTTGTCTCATTTTTGTTTGGCTTCTAGTTTAATAATAAACACATAGTTAATAGAAAAATTTCTTACCATTAGGAGAAGGACAGAAGTAAGAGGTGAGAAAAAGATCTAAAAATTCTCTGGTAAATGCATCAAAATTTCTAATGTCTGCTCAACATTTTTTTGTGAGCAAATTCCTAGTGAAATGAGTTTAGTTCTAGGAGTCAAAGAGCTTTTCTGTCCATTGTACCAGCATCAATGGACCTATGGCTCAGTTAATAGGAAGTTGCTAGGTTGGTAGCACTGTAGCACTGTAGCACTGTTGTTCCATTGTTCATCGATTTGCTTGAGTGGACGCTAGTAAAGTCTCCATTGTGAGACTTTTTGTTACTGTTTTTGGCATATCAAATACGCCCCGGGTAGCTTGCCAGGCTCTGTCTTTCGGGCAAGATACTCTCAGTAGCTTGCCAGGCTCTCTGAGAGGGACGGAAGAATCAAACTCGGGCCAGCCGGTTGCAAGGCAAATGTCCTACCTGCTATGCTATCACTCCAATCCCCTAGATTGGTTGATACAAATTAAATTGGAAATAATTTTTTGAGCTCTTTATGGAGGTCATAGTGAGGTCTAATGAACATCATTTGCCCAAAAGTAGAGATTGCCTATACCCACACACTCCAGAAAGAAATATTCTTTGACCTTCAGGCTTAGGATCTCACAGGAATAATGATGGGCTGATAAGCTGCCGTCTTTGAGCCCAATTACCTATCTTGTTGAAACATTATTTTTCTACATGGAACAAGTAACAAGAAGTCATATTCCAGGACTGGAGCAATAGTACAGCGGGTAGGGCATTTGCCTTGCACGCGGCCAACCCGTGTTCGATTCCCAGCATCCCATATGGGCCCCCAAGCACCGCTAGGAGTTATTCCTGAGTGCATGAGCCAAGAATAACCCCTGTGCATTGCTGGGTGTGACCCCAAAAAAGCAAAAACAAAAAAAAAAGAAGTCATCTTCCAGGACTGGAGTGATAGCACAGCGGGTAGGGCTTTTGCCTAGCACGCGGTTGACCCGGGTTCAATTCCCAGCATTCCACATGGTTCCCTGAGCACCACAGGAGTGATTCCTGAGTGCAGAGCCAGGAGTAACCCCTGAACATTGCCACGTGTGACCCAAAAAGTAAAAAAGAAAAGAAAAGAAGAGAAAAGAAAAGAAGAGAAAAGAAAAGAAGAGAAAAGAAAAGAAGAGAAAAGAAAAGAAAAGAAAAGAAAAGAAAAGAAAAGAAAAGAAAAGAAAAGAAAAGAAAAGAAAAGAAAAGAAAAGAAAAGAAAAGAAAAGAAAAAAGTCATCTTCCTTCTTATATAGTTTCCTTCTATACCCAGGTGTGGGAGACCCTGATTTTTACCTCTTAAGGACAGCCTTCTTCCCAAAATAGTGAGTGGGGAAATTCCTCACTAGTTCCTCCAAATAATTTTTAAAGCCATTTTTATACCTCACCCCCTTCCATAAACAGCTTAAACTAGTTCACAGTCACAATATTGTTGTTTTTGTGGGGAGCACATCCGGTGATACTCATGGATAACTCCTGGCTTTGCACTCAGAAATTTGTCCTGACAGTGCTTGGGGGAGCATACGGGATGCTAGGGATCAATCATCTACCAAGTAAGCACCAAGTACCTACCCACTGTACTATTTCTCCAGCCCCTCACAAGCATGATCTTTAAATGCCACAGGAGAATATACATTAGAAAATGGAAAACTTTATGCTCTACTGTATTTTCCAACTTATAAAAAATATCAATTCTATTATAAAATTTATATATAATTCCCCTCTAATGAGGGAAATTAGAGAGGAAGTCAAGGAAATTCTGAGTAAAAATGGGCATAAGAAATAAAATAAAAATAAAATCAATACAACACTTTATTTTAACTTTATGTTCTTTTAGCACTGTAAGAGCTCAATCTACTGATATGAACCCGCTAATGGGAGACCCAGTACTTTATAACTTAGATACTGAGCAGATTCCTGATACTTGTTCTCTCTTTAGCACACTGGGTCTTTAGCTCATCTTCACAAAAGCCTCCATCAAATTAAAGGAAGCACATGTTCAAAGGACTTACAAGCTTTCTTGAACCTCAAACCAAACATAAAGGAGCAAAACTGTTCTCCCCTCCCTTTCCCAGTCTCCTGGTACCAACAAGAAAAAGAATCAGAGATGTGCTGAGAAAAAGAGACTTCATACTATCTTTGTATTTCCAAAATCTTTCAGCTCTAACAAACAGTAGTAGAGGCCCTTTGTTGTTTGAAACGGATTAAATTGAAAATATAAATGGCTGTGCTGTTATTCAAACTAATATGGGCACATTTGCCTTCCTCTTTCCATATCACCCCTTCTACATTTATTTTTCTAGTGATACTTTCAAGAGCATTTCTTTTTGATGTTCTTATAATAAAATTTTCCTTGGGGAAACAGGGTTTTTCAAGAAGAATTGTAAGCCTGACAGACTATGGCCCTTAAAACTATTTTAATTAAGTTTTAAATGCTTCCTGAGAACATAGCACCAACAATAACAAACACCAAAAAAGCAAAAACCAAGAGAAGTGCCATGTATTACTGTCAGTAAAATAGATAAAAATGAAGTAACACCATTCTCGCAAATGAAAATTTCTCTTTCTTATTTTTTCCTTTGGCAGGCTCTTAACAAACATGTTTTGGGTGGAGGTGTGTGTGTGTGTGTGTGTGTGTGCTGTTACATGGCCTGCGACAGTCTCTTATCCTTTTCTCATCTCTAAGATATGAGGTCTTTCAGGCTGAAATGTGGTGTGCAGCTTGCTTTTGTTGTTAGAAGTGATAACAGCATTTCAGAGATGCAGAGAAATCTTACCTTGCAGGGCAAGCAAAGAACTTCCTGGCTTCATTTGATTTTAGCTACACAGTCTACTCAGGGACAGTGGTGACCAATAACCTGGGGGCTACATTTTGACATTTAGTCTTGACCATTGTTCTACTAAAGGAGCAGTTCTTATCATAATGTTCAGTTTCTGAAGTTTAACAAAAGGAAAACAAAACAAAATAAGGAGTAAATGTTATTCTGAATGATTTTTTGAAAAGTACACAAACCTTTCTATTAGATTTTGAAGGAATCAAAGGTCTTACTTCAGTAAGCCTCAGTTTTATTAGTAATTCTGTTTTTCACATTTCTACAATGGTGGCAAGGCCAAACTACACAAGGAGAATTGAAACGAAAACAAATGTAAAATGCTTTTGCGTAATGTCTGACATGTAATAAACACTCATTAACTTGCAATGTATTTTTATGAGTTTTTCAGTTTTCCAATGAGTATGTTAAGCAAATATTCTATGTGCTGTACTGTAATAAATTCATTTTGTCTAATTATCCATTATCCACATAAGATCTGAACAATAGGCTTAATCAAATTTTCCTTTGTCTCATTATAACATAATATGATGTACCCAGTGGGAAACTTTAAAAATAAGAAAAAACATGCAAAAAATTAACTATCCTGATACCCAGAATTAGCCACTCAATCTTTTAGTTTGCCCTAAATTTTGTCCTTATGTGTAAAAGGTGTCTGTTTTATAAAATTGGACTCATACTACAAATAAACATGACTTTCAGTATTGATTGACATCCACTCTGTGACACTTTCCCCAGGATATGTAATATTTTGGAGATCATTGACTATTACATATATTACCAAAAAGGATGCATGAAGTGTATGTAATATTCTGTAACTATTGTTGTCTTCAGTTTACAGATGGGGAAATTAAAGATAGGAAAGTGGAGTAGTATGCTTAGTCACATCAGCTTATGGGGAGAAAAAAATTAGGATTTTAATCAAAGTCTAATTGGATGCCTGAAGGTGATTGGTATCTCTATAGGAAAACAATTTTACTCTAGTCTCTCAACTAGGGTTTTTCTAACAAAAGAGAGAAAAACAAGTCTCTTAGCATCAATATCACATACATTACATATGGGAGTACCCAGACAAGAATAACCTAAAGGGCTAGCATAAAACTCCAACTTACATGGCACCCTTCATCAAAGAACAGTACATTTGTAGAGAAATGACAAAACAAAGAAAAGTCAGTTTTATATATCGAAGCATTTCAAATGGTGGAAAGGTAAAAGTGGAACGAAGCCGATGGGTACTTCATTTCAAGATTTTTTTGGTGCTGTCTCTGAAAAATCAAAATTTACTTACTGATTTTAGACAGATAAGGATTATGGTAGAAATATTATTCCTGATTTTCTACAGAAACAGAACAATTTTGGGTGGTGTGTCAGAATATTCAACCCTGTTCCATTGGGCTGCAGTTCTGCCTTTGTTTCAGTACCATACTGTTTTAATTACTACCACTTTGTATTAGAGTTTGAAGTTGGGGAGGCTGATTTCTCCCACCTTCTTTTTCCCAAGAATTGATTTAGCTATTCATGGGGGCTTATTGTTCCATATGAATTTCAGGAGCGCTTGCTCCATTTCTTTGAAGAATGTCAAGGGTATCTTTATAGGGATCACATTGAATTTGTACAATGCTTTGGGGAGTATTGCCATTTTGATAATATTAATTCTTCCAATCCATGAGCTGGGAATATCTTTCCATTTCCTTATGTCCTCTTTTATTTCCTGAAATAGCATTTTGTAGTTTTCATTATACAAGTGCTTTGCTTCCTTAGTTAAGTTGATTTCAAGGTATTTGATCATTTGAGGCACAATTGTGAATGAGATTGCTTTTATCATGTCGCTTTTTTCTCCCTCATTATTTGCATAGAGGAAAGCCATGGACTTTTGGGTGTTGATTTTATAGCCTGCAACTTTACTATACAAGTCTATTGTTTCTAAGAGTTTCTTGATAGAGGTTTTAGGGTACTCTAAGTATAGTATCATATCATCTGCAAATAGTGAGAGTTTGATTTCTTCCTTTCCTACCTGAATGCCCTTAATATCTTTTTCTTGCCTAACTGCTATTGCAAGTACTTCCAGTACTATATTGAACAGGAGAGGAGAGAGTTCGCATTCTTGTCTCATCCCTGATCTCAGAGGGAAGGTTCATAGTTTTTCCCCATTGAGGATGATGCTTGCTGTAGGCTTGTAGTAGATGACTTTGACTATATTGAGCAAAGTCCCTTCTATACTTATTTTTGCGAGAGTTTTCATCATAAATGGGTGCTGGATCTTGTCAAATGCTTTCTCTGCTTCTATTAATATGATCATATGGTTCTTTTTTTTGTTCATATGATGGATTATGTTGATTGATTTTCGAATGTTAAACCATCCTTGGATCCCAGGGATGAATCCCACTTGGTCGTGGTGTATGATCTTTTTGATGAGTTGTCCAAATATATGATAATCTAATCTTTGATAAGGGAGCAAGAAATGTGAAGTGGAGCAAGAAAAGCATGTTTAACAAATTGTGCTGGCAAAACTGGACAGCTATATGCAAAAAATGGACTCAGATCTCCACCTATCACCATGTACAAAAGTCAGATCATAATGGATTAAAGACCTCAACATCAGACCAGAATCCCTAAGGTACATTGAAGACAAGGTTGGCAAAAGCCTCTACAACATTGTAGCCAATGGTATCTTCAAAGCTGACACACCACTGGCCAAGCATGTGAAAACAGAGATAAATAAATGGGACTACCTTAAACTAAGAAGCTTCTGAACCTCAAAAGATACACTGACCAAAGTACAAAGACAGCATACAGAATGGGAAAGGATATTACCCAATACCCATCCGATAAGGGGTTGATATACAAGGACATACAAGGCACTGGTTGAACTCCACAAGAAGAAAACTGCCAGCCCGATCAAAAAATGGGGTGATGAAACGAACAGAAACTTCCCCAAAGAAGAAATCTGAATGGCTGAGAGGCACATAAGAAAATGCTCAACATCACTAATCATCAGGGAGATGCAGATCACACAACAGTGATATACCATCTCACACCACAGACACTGGCCCACATCCAAAAAAACAAAAGCGACCGGTGTTGGCGCAGATGTGGGGAGAAAGGGACTCTTCACTGCTGGTGGGAATGCTGACTTGTTCAGCCCTTTTGAAAAACAATATGGACAATTCTCAAAAAATTAGAAATTGAGCTCCCATTTGACCCAGCAATACCGCTCCTGGGAATATACCCTGGAGAGGCAAAAAGGTATAGTAGAAATGGCATTTGCATTTCTATGTTCATTGCAGCACTGTTTACAATAGCCACAATCTGGAAAAAAATGGAGTGCCCAAAAACAGATGACTGGTTAAAGAAACTTTGGTACATCTACACAGTGGAATACTATACAGCTGTTAGAAAACATGAAGTCATGAAATTTGCATATAAGTGCATTAACATGGAAAGTATCATGTTGAGTGAGATGAGTCAGAAAGAAAGAGATAGACATAGAAAGATTGCACTCATATGTGGAATATAAAGTAGCAGAGAGGTACGAGCTAGCAATGATGTGATTTCTGGCAGAAATTCCTCTGGACTTAGTTACTAAAATACTAAAATACAGAAATCCAAAACCTCGCGACTGCTATTGTGGCCACAGGACCTCATATCTCTTCATTCTCAGCAATGGAAAACAAATTACCAAATGCCTCCTATCCAGCATGTCCGACTCTTGGAGGGGAAACTCCAAACAATAATAGTGAGTTTTTTGTTTGAATGTAATTAAAGTAAAGAGAAAGTAAAATGAATATCAGCTACACAGGCAGGGTGGGGGACTGGGGGGGGTTGGGGGGAGGTTTACTGTGGTTCTTGACAAAAAATAGTTAATCTCAATAATTTTTTAATAAAACAACAAAAGCACACACAATAAAAAACAACAATTTTTATGAAAAGAAACCTCTTTTTGGTGATGTACTGGTTTCTCTCATTTCTGGAAATGTTGGGAGTCAAAGACCTAGGGGTGCTGTGACCTTCAGGGGTTAGAAGGAAGTTGGTTACTAAGCTTCTGAGTTTCCTTATACTGTACTGGGAAATCCCAAGAAGATTGGTATGTGGCACATGGTCCTTTGCAGGATCTGATGAGATTAATTTCCGGTAACCCAGAATGGTACCTGCTCATTTGTGTGTGCTTATTTTCTGGCTGTTGTTTCTCCCTGCTTCTTGTCTCTACTGCCTCACAGTTGTTTCCAAATAAAGGAACTGAACAAAAATCCTTTCTTCTTTTGGTGGGCACTCAAACTAAGGACATCCCAGGTACTCTCCTCTTCTTATCTCTCAAGTGCCTGGTGGTCCAATCCAGGCACGAGGTATGTTTGACAATTTTTCTCCTGTCAATCTTGCACTTATGCTAACAGAAGAATCGCTTTATATGATATTTAATAATATTATATCATAGTCATATTTACCCCTAAGATAACTTTAATATCTGTTAACTTAACAGAAAGTTAAGCTAACGTGGAGTTAATAGAAGTTTCTCTCATATGGTTTTAGTTTTCAGAAGTCAGTTATTCTTAGGCCCATTTTATGTATGAGATGAAATTAGTCCATATAGGTTAGTTGTATTACTCACTGTCTCAAAGAGAGATAATGATTATTTTCTTCAATTTCCTGTTACATCCCATTACACACAGAATTTGTTAAGTTCCCTGGGTTGTTCCATACTTCATAGCTTGGAATAATAAAGAGATAAGATTAATTACCAACTGGAAAAATGTAAATAATTGTTCATTAAAAAGGAAAATTGTCAGAATCCTTAATATTATTCAGTTTCAATGTCTTACCCATAGATTCAGTGAGTTAGTAACAGCATAAATAGCAAGTTTAACCTTATCTGCTAAAAAAGGATGAATTAAATATGAAATATAAAAGGTCACAAAAGGTACCTGTCTCTCTCCTTTTTGTGTGTACATTTTCCTGCCTGACAAAGCATCCTGTTAGAGTTAATTGGTCAGCATGGGAAAATGTGCAAAGGAACTTTATTCTGCGTGGAAGATTTTTGAATTGAGAGGTTAAGATGGAATTGCTTTGAGCAAAAGTCTCAGATTTCAGTGCCATCTGAATGCCATAGGAGGTACACTTAAAAATAACCACCAAGTATGTATCTCATAGGCTCTAGGCTCATTGTTACTCTTATCTCTCCTTGATGTTCTACCCCAGAGTCTACGAGCAAGCATTAGGCAACATTTTTAGGTTCTCAGACTTAAATTCTGCATCACTGCCACTATTTCTCTGACTCTTGGGTATTTTGTTTGTTTGTTTTTTCTTTTTGAGTCACACCTGACAGTGCACATGGGTTACTCCTGGTTCTGCACTCAGGAATTACCCCTGGTGATGCTCAGGGGACCATATGGTATGCTGGGAATCTAACCCGTGTCAGCTTTGTGCAAGGCAGACGCCCTACCCGCTGTGCTATTGCTCCAGCTTCTTGGGTATTTTCTTAAGATTTTCTTTAAACTATAACCTCTTACCCTCAACTACCATTTGGTAATTTTTTTACTAAGATACCTTTACAAATTTCAGACTCAAGGTATTTTTTAAATAGATTGAGCTCCACAAACATCATTATATATGTTTATGTCTTTATTCACTTTCGAAGTCGAGTCATTGACTCATTCTTCTTATTCTTCATTCCCAAAGATTTAATATTTTTATCATTCAAATGGGATCCCAATGCCACAAAATTAAGTAACACATCTCTCTGGGTTATCCCAACAACTTCTTTCTGTGTACTCAGACCTT
This sequence comes from Sorex araneus, assembly GCF_027595985.1. Taxonomy (NCBI): domain Eukaryota; kingdom Metazoa; phylum Chordata; class Mammalia; order Eulipotyphla; family Soricidae; genus Sorex; species Sorex araneus. The sequence continues at coordinate 25,990,876 of NC_073305.1, forward strand.
TCTCTGCTTTTAATGGTATTCAAAGCTCCACCAAGGTATTTATTTCTCCTCATCAAAAATCCCAGATAATCTATCACTGAACTTTTTTCTATTACAGGGAACCCAATGGTGAGTTCAAACTCTCTTATTTTGGTTAGAGTCTAATTAAACAAAGTCATTAAGGGGCCTGAAAGATAGTACAGCAGGAAGGGTGCCTCCCTTGCATGCGGCAGACCCAGGTTTAATCCCTGACACCGGAAATAGGCCCCTGAGCACCCCCAAGAGTGATTCCTGAGGAATAAAGAGTGCAGAGTGAGGAATAACCCTTGAGCATGGTAAGGTGTGACCCAAAACTGAAAAAAATCATGAAGGCAAAAATATATAAGAGAAGGAACTAAAGGAAACAAAGAAACCGAGTATTTAAAGCACTGTTTCCCCAAACTTTTTGATGGTGGGAAATGTATGGATTCCGGCATTTATTTCATGGGTTTGGGAAGGAAGATGATTGGCAATTTGTTTCTGGCACTATTATATTTGTTCCTCACATATCTGAGGGTCAGACCATGACCCAGAATGATCAGAAAATAGTGATCAGACAGATGTGGTATTGAGTCATGGAAGAACGCTCTGGATGTGAGGTTTGGATCATCAGTAGGAACATATGGCACTGACTGCTCATTGTTGTTCTGGAAAAGTTTTTTTTTTTCCTTTCTTTTTTTTTCTTCTTTTTTTTTTTGAGAAGCTCTGAAAAATAATCGCTGAGCTGACAAGTTCTTTTACAACTGCTGGACACTAGCAATTACAGTCCCGGAGTTTAATGGCTAGTGTTACCAGGTTAACAAGTCCCTTTACTAAAGTTTAATCTATATTGGTGTAATTTACTAAGTATAATTTCTTCTGTTGAATTCTAAAGATTCTCAGAACTGGTGAGATTCAAGTCTATTCTTTTCTTTCTGCTCAGTATACTTTCTATTTTGGTTACTATCCTAAGTTCCAATGATCCTTGGTCTCTCTTTCACTGCACAATTTCTTCATTAGTTTACATAGGGGTATAAAATAGATGCTCTCTGAAGTCCAGGATTAGTTTAGCTCTCTGTTCTCTAAATCACTTGACATATTACTATTTTTTTTAATTTAATGTAGGAGTACTGCTATTTATTCAGCCATTGATTAAGCTGAATTGAGTATGAACTCCACATTACATTTTTTAAAATTTCTTTAAATTTTTTTAATTGAATATTCCTGAGATAGACCATTACAAAGCTGTTCATGATTGGTTTTCAGTCATACAATGATCCAGTGGGTATCTCATCACTATCTCTCCTACCACCCATGTCCCCTGTTTCTCTACTATCATCCCCTAACACCCCATCCCCCCCACCCTCAGTCTCCTTTTATGGGAATCACTTTTCTTCTTACTCTCTCTCTCCTTTTGCTTTTGTGCACTATGGTTTGTAATACAGGTGCTAAGAGAGCATGGTGTTTGTTAGGGGAATTCTGAATTTTTATTGAGACCTAAGACTGGAGAAGTTTTTCAATTGGGTGACTGCTTTGAGGTGTGGATGTGACTGCCAAGGCTTCCGGAAGTACAGGGAGGCCCATCCAGCTCCTGAGAAACCCTGGAGATTTCATTCACAAAACCCACACACCCGAATTTTCAGCAGATCATATCTTGGTGAGGTCTGTCTTGAAACAGTGGATCCAGGACGGGGGCATTGTGGAAATTTTGGATTGTGGAAGCAAGTGGCTGCCAGGGACTCTGCCTGAGTGGGCCCCAGGTCAACCCACCCAGCTCCAATTTACCCTGGTCTCTTCAGCCATGCATGGGTCTGAGATCTCTTTTGAGATTTATTTATGGATCTTTGAAATAAGGCAATAAATGAGCTTGAGCCAGAAGTGGTTTGTAGGTGTGGCTCCCACAAACCTCACTTTTGGCCACTTAATTTCTTGGCAAAATTGGCTCCAAGTTGTTGGAATCGAGCCAAAATCACAGCGGCAATTTTAAGGTATCAGGAAGCATCAGGCTGCTAATGCACTAGCCCTAGAGGTACAGGTTGACCTGCTGGTGGCACCATAACCCCCTGATTAATATTATTGTTAAGGACAATAGAAGCCTAGCACTCATTTATGGATTCAAATTTAAAGATGAGAACCTCTTTTTTTTCAGAGTAGAATACATATTTCTGGTGCCAAAAAATTGCATTATATCAATGTCATGGTCTATAGAAAGGTTTTGATTTATCTGTGTTATGTTCACTGACACTATGTAACTATAGTAGTTCTTGCAATATCTTAGAGCTGCAAAACTGATAGAGATCTCGGTAGTTTGCTCTTTAAGCATAAACATATTATTTCTAACACTAAAGAATATGGCTGCCGGCAGACACAAAAATCCTGGCTATCCTGACTTCACTTGGTATCTGATGGTTTGTTCTTTAATCTCTGTTTGTACCCCAATTTGCTTCACTGAATATTACTGCTGGAACCTTGAAGAAAGAAAGGGGAAATGTGCTTTATCCGTGGATTGGCTGCAAGGAGACCCATGCCTCCAAAGCTTTCTTCCAACACAATGACCGTTTCATCATTTCTCACCAAGTAACCATTTCTGATTATAGAGAAAAAGAAAGAAAATTCATTTTCTTAGAAAGAAGAAAGCATTTAGACACTGTAATAGGGCTCATGTTGTCAATTAAGCTCATGAATGAATCAAGGGCTCAAATTGACCATTTAGAGGCAAAGATATCTAGATTTTGATCTCAAGATAGATGAAATAAAAACTTTCTAGGTTTTCAGCAAAAATTTTATACTAAAGAAGTTACTTCTGAGCTCAAAAACCATAGCTTGGTGGAGAAATGTATTCTAGAGACTACGTCATTAATTTTTATTTTCTCACACAGCAAACAGTGATAGAGTTATATACTTAACCCTTCCTCCCTCAAAGGTTAAAGGAAATAAACCGTCTAATTGACATTGACCATATAGATTCCAAATGGCCATAATTTGCAACACCTAGTGACCTCTTATCTCAGAGTTAAGAAATATCTTAAATATAATTAGAAACATCTTTCTTAAGAAGAAAATGATCAAAACTGAATCAACATATAGGAAAGTTTTAAGTTGAATTTTAAATCGGCAAGATCAAATTCAAAGACTTCCTACTTGAAAAAAACAGAGACATAATGAGGGGAAGAGAAGCCATTGCTTTCTCACAATCATTAACTCCCCTGCAATTCTGGGAAGATGTCTTATTTCCTCATGTACTCGCTTCCATTTTTTCTTATCTAGATAATGTGTTTGAATTTCCATATGAAATGCTCAAGTGTACCACTAGTCCACCCACTACCACTAGTCCACCCACTAAGTTACAGGGCAACATTCTGATTTTTCAGAGAGGCTTTATGTATTTTCCCCCTACTACCTTTAGCATAAGTTCTATTGAAAGCATTACCAAATAAAGTTTCCCTTTGAAATTGATAAAAATCATTCTTGGAAATAAGACAAGATATATGTTTCAGAACTTTGTGGACTCTAAGGTTGTACTTGAAAGTGCATCGCCAGTGACACTATCAGGAGTGTCATTGATAGAGCTCTTGCTCCCTAATCGATGGAACTTTAGTGTTTGTTGATTTAGGAAGCAAAGACATGCTTTCCACTTAAGAAAAAAAAAACCTCAAAGATCTGAAATTCTACATAAGGTCATTATTTCTTTGGATTAATTTGTTGCAAAATTTGAGATAATTAACCTGATTGTAGTTATTTGTATCTTAATGGGAAGCTAAATAATTAAATATTATTTTCTGCCACCGCAAGTTTTTTGTTTTCACTTGCAGAAGGTTGAATAAGATGGATAGCATCATTTCCAAGATATTAAATTGATAAGATGATCAATAGTCCCAGCACAGGAAGTCAGGCATTCCACTACTGCAGCTAAAGCTGTCTTTCTGAGCTGTGAAGTAAAGCCCAGTGACAAGGAAATTGTTCCCCCTGCTGCATTAAGAAATGACCCAAGGTGCAAATGCTTGCATGCAGCCTCTAACTTCTGCTACCCCATTTAGCTACCAACTGTAAGAAGTAAATGGGTGAGCTCCCAGACTCCAGATATTCTACCTGAATATATGGGATTCTTTGGGTGAATCGTAGAAACCCTTTCTCATCCTGTGCTTCATTTTCCTGTGAATCAGTTTATTGTTATTGTTGTTGTTGTTAATTTGGGGCTATACCTAGTGGTGCTTAGGACTTACTCCTGGCTCTGTACTCAGGGGTCACTTTGGGTGGGTTTTGGGTCCATATGGCGGTGCAAAAATTGGGTATACTATTGCTCCAACCCCCTATGAACCAGTTTTTAATTTTAGAGTTTGGAGGGTTGAAGAAAGCAAGATATAGTGATTTGTCTTCAGTCTTTCACTCTTTCTCCCTTGATGATGGCTTTGTAGTATAAACACTTCCCTGACTGCAGCAATACTGGTAGTCTAAGCACACTAGAAATCATCAAAGGTAGTCTGGGATCATGCTAAAAGAGAAAAGGATTGGGATCATCACCTGAAGAATTCCCTCTTTCCCTCTTTTACCTTTATTTTCCTTTTCAACTAAATCATCCCCTTAGAAGGTATCACAAGTTCTTTGCATAATCACTTTATAAATACATTCTATATTCTTGGAATAGTCCATCAATTTCTTGTCTCCTCCCAGCCTTATATAACTTCTCAATCTGACCATCATCACCTCTTACTATGGCATTTTCCTTTTACCCGATTTCCCAGTTCTCAGTCATAGTCTATCCACCTTGCAATGAATTCCCCTCTCCTACCCTTCTCTCATATATATATATAATATATAATGCATCACTGTATCACTGTCATCTCATTGCTCATTGATTTGCTCTAGTAGGCACCAGTAACGTCTCCATTGTGAGACTTGTTACTGTTTTTTGGCATACTGAATACGCCATGGGTAGTTTGCCAGGCTCTGCCATGCGGGTGAGATACTCTCAGTAGCTTGCCAGGCTCTCCTAGAGGGGCGGGGGAATCAAACCCAGGTCGGCCTCGGGTAAGGCAAGCACACTACCCACTGTGCTATTGCTCCAGCCCATATAATGCATACATTACATAATATATACATTTATAATTTATATCAGAAATGTACATGTATATATAAAGCAATGATACCACTATTAATTAGTAACAAACTTTAAGTTCACCAGTACAAACTAAGAATACCAGATTGATGAGGAGAGTGAACTAGAGGTAACTTTGGGGCATAAGCGGGGATTCTTGGGTACGTTAGTGGTGAGTTATGGCCACTGTACACATTAGGACCATAAAATGTTAACACCATTGCAAACACATTACCTTAACTGTAATTAAGTAAAAATATTTCCCATCAGACTCAGAATTTTCTTAATTGTGGGCCTCTTGCTCCTGGTAGCTTGAGAATACTTTTAGACTCTTGATAAGTGTTTCCTCACATTGGATTCCATAGCAGAAAGCCCATTCCTTTCCTTTCCCTATCCTTTAAATGAAAAGTTTGCCATATGTGCTTTATGGCTTTCACACACATAAACCTACTGATTTCCATTTTTAGCCATGAGACAGTAGGCTTAGAGCCTTTTCAGGCAAAAGTATCTAGTGAGAGTTTACCAAGATAGTTGATTTTTACTTGTTTCCTTATCATCTTATATTTATAGCAAATTGTATAGGCTATGATTTCTGATAGGAATAGATATATTACTAAATATTACTAAATAAATTGGCAAATAAAGTTCCTTATAAATTATTTCATTACAGAAGGTAAATTAAGTAAATAAGTAATAGTATGAAGTTAAGTAAGAGATATTGCATTATTAAGATCTGACAAAATGATAAAGGTATCTACTAGCTGGGACTGGAGAGATAGCACAGCAGGTAGGCCGACCTAGGTTTGATTTCTCCGTCCCTCTTGAAGAGCCCGGCAGGCTACCGAGAGTATCCCGCCCACACAGCAGAGCCTGGCAAGCTACCCATGGGGTATTCAATATGCCAAAAACAGTAACAAGAAGTCTCACAATGGAGACGTTACTGGTGCCCACTTGAGCAAATCGCTGAACAACAGGACATCGACAGTGCTACAGTGCTCTCTATTAGCAGAAGCTTGGAAGGCGCCAACCCCCATAATCCATGCTGCTTACCAATTCCACTCAATGCCAATTTCCGTTCCTACCTCCCTTCCAGCCTTGTTAACCACTATCTTGTTTTCCTTTGACATGTCTATGGGGGAGGCCTGGCACCCTGCCTTCCTGTTGGTCACCTGTACTTTGGAGTGAGTTGCTCATCCCTGCTGACCTGGCTTTGCCTTCTGTTTTCGCTGAGTAGGATCCATTATTGGCAGTGTGTGGTACAGCATAGGGCATAGCCACTCTTTCCATCCTCCTTGCCCACTACTTCCTTCTAAATATGGTCTTCCATTTCCATCAATTTGAGGGGATAAATGAGTTTCATCGAACTAGTCTTTATTTATCTCTCATTCTATTCCTCTGCTTTTGTCATAACAGACTTCTTTGTATTTTTCTAGATGGCTCATTAATTTCATAATATTACAACCTTTGGCACTTCTTGGTCTAAAACAGTGTTTCTTAAACATTTTCTGTTGGTGGCTCTCTTTTGACCTTGTTTCCTTTCCGTGACTCCAATTCCACTGATTGATCCACTAGTCTTATGTCCTACATTTATGTGATTTCCACCCCCCATACCCACCTGTAATATCCTGGATACCCACAGAGGGCCATATAGTTCTGGATGAGAAATGCTGGTCTAGACCTGCCGCCTTTTCCACATATAAAAATCTTCCCATCTTTAATACTCAAATCAAATACCACACATGTGGAGGAGTCCACACTGGTTTTCCCTCTGTCCTTTGAAATTTTTAATTCCTTTATCCTAATACACCATTGCAGGACTAGCAATCATTCCTTACATTCTTATAGATCGAGACTCAAAATTCAGTTCTTCTAACAATTTGCTTAGTGTTGTTTAATCACCACACTGAGCAAGTTATGAGTTGTCCTAAATATCTCCTCAATCATGTTAGGATTATGGCTTCCTCAGGAGTCTATTTGGGAACTAAATTACATTGAGTGATGCGCATAGCATAGAGCCATACTGTAGAAAAAAATATTATAACAAAACTAGTTTGAGTTCTTTTGCTGAAAATTACACACTTTTCATTCCATGCTTTTTAGAGCAATTACATTGTAATAGTGTCATGGGCTGGAGCAATAGCACAGTGGTAGGGCATTTGCCTTACACAAGGCCGACCCAGGTTTGATTCCTCCGCCTCTCTCAGAGAGCCTGACAAGCTACCAAGAGTATCTTGCCCGCACAGCAGATCCTGGCAAGCTACCAGTGGTGTATTTGATATGCCAAAAACAGTAACAGCAAGTTTCACAATGGAGACGTTATTGGTGCCCACTTGAGCAAATTGGTGAGCAACGGGATGACAGTGACAGTGATACGGTGCCATACATAGATTTCAGCCTCAATTTTCCTAATGGGTTCAGCTTTTGGGCTACACCTAGGGAAAGAGTAGAAAAGAACAAATAAATGATGAAGATAGTATAAGATTTTGTTTGTCTGTTTGCATTTGCCTTTTCTACCCAGTTTAGGTACATCCAAACACCCTGCTTTTCTAGGTTGCTGTCATTAAAACCAGAACTTCCATGCATTTGTCAGAGAAACAGATTTCACTTTAGGACTTTTAAGCCTTTTAAGCTCTTGAAACTGAAGTTCTGATTCTTGTCTCTGCTTCCTCCAAAATGTTGACAAATCCTCATTCCACAGTGTGTGAACCAACGTGACTAGCTCTACTCTCAAACTCTCAAAACTAACACCTTGGACTTCATTTATCTTGGGCCTTCATTTTAATTCCCAAGATTCAGAAACATAAGAGAAAGCATTCGTACAGAAAAATTTCACTCTCTCGACATAGAAATGACAAATCCTTTGAGAAAGTTTATTTGTGCTAGGAACTGTTTTGAGAACTTTATTGATAACAATGCCTGATTTTCATGATGGCAAGAAGAGGTATTCCCTAGCATTATTCCTATTTTACAGCTGAGAAAATTTAGATATCACGAGGCTTACTTGTCTTAAGTTATAGAACTCATAAATAACATAAATAGCTTCAAACTGGGGCCCATTCTACCAGCTACTACACTGTAATTGCTAAGCCACACCTCCTCACTGGACAGATGAAAAATTAGATTAATGTATACAGAATAAAAGATTTGAAACTCAACTACTTTCCCTTAGAAACTCTTACATCTTATACTTATTCCTTACCTGAATTAGGTGGCCCTCTACTTTATTCTTTCTTCTCTTATTCTGGGCCACCTTGATCCAAAATTCCTACCAGACCGGAGAACAGAAAAGTTGATGGATTTATCTTTGTCACACCGATATCTAGCATAGTGCTAGACACAGCGATATTTGGCTAGTGAATGAACAAGTGACTCAGGCTTCTGCTGTCAAATCCATATGTCAGAATCAATAACAATATTCAAATTCTAGAATGCAGGACTTCTGCTTTATATATTTTAATATGCCCACAAATACTTAGTAGCTGTTAAGCTACTTAAATGCTGGTTGAAAGAATGAATGAATGAACAACACATTTCTGAAATTTACCCCTTCCCTTTCCTCTGTACAGAGTGTCTCTTGTTTAATGTTTTAAGTCCCCACAGGCTTCATCTATATAGCTTATTCATGTTTATAAAAATGATTATGACACTCTACTATCTGAGAAATACTCTCATATCCAACTGCTATTTTTAAAAAGGACAAGTGCAATTGTGGTTACAGATCTATGTGAAGAACAGCGGGAGTTTATCATTTGTTGGTGCTGTGGAATAATTCCAGCATTTATGGTTCATTTATCCCTTTCTTTCCCCATCGGGTTTTCTTCGTTTCTGAGCTAGATTATGTCCTACCATTTTAGGAGAAAAACGGTACTAAATCTGGAGGGTAGTCTCTGTCCAGTAAGTCTGGGAAAAAAATAAGCTTGTGTGCATTTACCCTTTCTCTCATAAAATATGTCTAGCCAGAGAGGTGCCTTGGGAAAAGTATGCACCAGGCCCTAGCTGGATCCTTTGCACCACATGACCCCTGAGCACTGAAAGCGTGACCCTGGCAATCCCTGGCTCTTCAGGGCCCAAGCAGCACAACACCCTCTGGCTCTCACATAGAATCACTGGCTGGTTGAGCAAGTTTCACTCGGAGCATGATTGTATGCGCGTGTGTTTGTGTATTTATGTGTCCTGAGAGAGGTTAGTTCCTGTCACATATCCCCACCCAAGTAAGGTTATCTGAGATACTGAGACAGAGGCAGACTCATTTAGTATATGTTATCTTCCTCTTCTCGTCTCCACCTTTTTAGTAAGTAGATGCCTAGAAACATCAGCCCCTACTTGCTTTGTGCTGACATCTCAGGAGATCTCAAACCAAAGGGGGAGTTGGTTCCATTAAAGTGATTGTTTCAAATTATGCTAGGGAATTATGTCCAAAATCCTAAGTAGCAATAGTTTCTCCTACTTTGGAGCCACACACTTACACCATGACTTCCCAAATCATATTAAGTTTTGTCTCTATGTCCAAAATCATAAAGTAACAGCATTATCACCATACTTTGAAGACTAAAATAATGGCTCCTATTACTTTATCTTGGTCTCCTTCTCTCTCTGGGGTCATTCATTCTCAGGAAACAAATGGTGAGGTCATGAGGAACTTCGTGGGTTCACCTACGTGTGGAGAAACCTTTGACCTCCATCCTTAGAGTGAATTTGAATCTTCTCATCCTATAAAGCTCTGAGATAACTGTGGCCCTGAACAATGACTGGACTGTAGATTCAAAAGAGATCTTTAACCAGAACTGTCCATCGATAGTTCTCCCTGGTTCCTGATTCTCTGAAGTTGAGTGAGATCATTAACATCAGGTGTTTTACAGTTAACACTTGGGGTAATTTGTTATGCAGCAATACTTAAGAACAAGGACTTTGTAGGTAGATCAGGGAGTGGAAATCAAACAGACTAGTATGACCTTCCCACTTTGTTACTCTGTGACTTCTTTGACCCCCAAGTTTCTTATCTATAAATATCAGTATCATCTTACATTTCTATCTCTTGTAGCACTGCGCTGTCACTGTCGTCCCATGGTTCATCAATTTGCTCGAGCGGGCACCAGTAACGTCTCCATTGTGAGACTTGTTGTTACTGTTATTGGCATATTGAATACGCCACGAGGAGCGTGCCAGGCTCTACCATGTGGGCAGCATACTCTTAGTAGCTTGCTGGGCTCTCTGAGAGGGATGGAGGAATCGAACCCAGGTCGACCGTATGCAAGGCAAACGCCCAACCTGCTGTGCTATCGCTCCAATCAGATCTATCTCTTGTAGATCTGACTAAATGGGGGGGAAATGTGTGTTGAGCAGCATACTGAGATTGCTCATGTCACTGACAGGTTCATTCAGTTTTAATTTGAAAAAATATACAGGGCTTAAGCCATAGCTTAGTGGTCTGGTGTTTATACTTTGCATGCTGAGAACCTGAGTTCTATACTCACCATACACTATTCCCTGAACACAGCCAAGTGACTTTTGAGCACAATGCCCAGAGTAGCCTCTGAGCACTATCATACATGGCCCAAAATGCCCCAAGACCCAAAGTAAAAGAGTAAAAGTAAAGAACTATACAAGGTAAATCTAAATATTAATGGAAACCTCTTCTGCCCAGATTCAGTATGCAGCTATTATCTAATTTAAGCAGTTAGAGATAACATGTTTACTAGGAAAAATTCAATGAACTGTATAGATGAGATAGGTGGGAAACAGGTATAAAAATTGGATGTCTGGTGGTCCATGAGGAGACCCAGGGCTACTCATATGCATTTTTTTTTTTGCTTTTTGGGTCACACCTGGCAATGCACAGGGGTTACTCCTGGCTCTGCACTCAGGAATCACCCCTGGCGGTGCTCAGGGGACCATATGGGATGCTGGGAATTGAACCAGGGTCGGCCGCGTGCAAGGCAAACGGCCTACCTGCTGTGCTATTGCTCCAGCCCCCCCATCATATGCATTTTCTTAAGGAGAGAATTCTTTTTTTTTTTTTAAAGAAATATTTTATTGAACCACCGTGAAAACAAAAAACATACAAAGCTTTCAGGTTTAAGTCACAGTCAAATACTGATTAAACCACCATCCCTTCACCAGTGCACCTGTTCCACCACCAAGAACCCCAATACACCCCCCTCCCACCCCACCCCCCATCTAAGTAGCTGATGATATTCCCATTATTCTCTCTATATATTGAGTACATTTCATATTTCCATACAGAACTCACTATTGTTGATTGGAAATTTTCCCCAACAATCAGGCCTGCTGAATAAGCATCATCTAATAATTTCTCTTCCTTGGTAAAAGTGAAGACTTTGAGTCCGCGTGGCCGCGCGGTTTTGGGTTTCTAATATTTTAGCTCAGTTCACAGTCAAAATGGATGGCTACAAGAATCTGCTCTGGTGCCAAAATGGGTTAGGAGACCTCAGGATCACAGTCAGTAGGCGGGAGGCTCTGCTTCTCGTGCCGCGGCTCTTGGTTCATCTCTGGGCGGAAGGCGCGCCGGGAACACCTCCCCTCCCAGGATCACCTACAGGCTACGTCACTAAAGAAAGTCCTACCTCCTGGTGGAGGGGTCTTAGAGGGTGGCTCTCACCGCGTGGCTGCTGCCGCTGCCGCCATTTTCGCTCAGAAAAATGGGGTGGAGAGGGAAAAAAATCCCTCCCCGGGCTGCACAAGGTTGTAGTTCAGTTCGCAGTCAAAATGCATGGCTGCAAGAATCTGCTCTGGTGCCAAAATGGGTTAGGAGACCTCAGGATCACAGTCAGTAGGCGGGAGGCTCTGCTTCTCGTGCCGCGGCTCTTGGTTCATCTCTGGGCGGAAGGCGTTAAGGAGAGAATTCTAAAATGAATTCTTAAAGAGAGAATCTTAGTTTGCCAAGGGGACCTGGACTTGGTTTACACGATGACCCATGTCCTGGTTAATATTAGTACTTATGTATACTACAAAGCATTTCATTTAGTCTATTAAAAATGTTGAATTATAACTTTTTAAACTTCATATTTCCTTGATGCTTGTTCCTCTGTCTGTAAGCACCTTACCTGGTGACAAGGTATATCTGTATTGTACCATATGCCTGGCTCTTACCACGGTTTCCCCCTTTGCTTATACTGCCACTTACCTAATGATATTTAAACACTGAAATTATACACCTGCTGCTGGGTGGCCGGCCCAATAAAGGTGTATGTCCATAAATATTCCCTCTTTCCATACCATTGAAGTGGAACTCACTCCTACTTGGGACTCCTTCAAGAGGACCTTTTTTTTGGTGCTCTCTACCTCTCTATTCTAGGCCATGTGAAAATAGAGTTTATCTTGTTGCTAGAGATCCCTGGATCAACATGCATGTGATTGGATATTAGGTCTTGCGTTGCTGTTCGAGTCTCTTTCTCATTTCTGAGCTTCAGAGACACATCCTAGGGCAGCTGAGATATTCCATTCCATCATACTTTGTTGGAGGGAGAGGGACTATCAGGTTAAGTATAGCAACATAGATCTGGCACTTGTTATATCAACTCAGGCCAAATGTATTGCCAGGGAATTCATTTCTGATCCAGGATTTGCCTCTGCTTTCCTTGTAAAAAGAAAAAAAGCATTTTATGCATAGTTCAAGGAGTGGCAAGTGTTCTAACTACAATCGACCATCAGGTGCAATCTCAGGCCAGTTATTTCCAGGATCACTACTAACCTGCTGGTGCTTCTTTGTGTCTGGGGATGTTGATTATGTTCTCCTGGATCCCAGATGCTCAGGAGCTTGTCGACTCTACCTGTTTCTACAGCTCTGGGACACAGCTGACATTTTAATGCTCAGAAGTAGCCTGCTAAAAAGTTTGGTCTCACAGTGTAACTGAGGAGACTTGTGCCTTTGCTTGGTGAATGTACCCTTAGGGTTACGGAATTAATAGGTGCTCAAGAATCTGCAGAACAGTAGACTTTGCATATGGCTTGTCTCAAACCAACCGTTGCATGCAAGCCTTTGGAGCTCTTTTTTGAGGTTTTATTGAATTGTAATTCCAGATATGAGAAGCAGTTCAATTGGCAGTTACTTACAACAACATTGGCGCCAAACTTACAACTTCGGTGCCAAAGAAGGTTGTTTTTGTATTGGCTGAACTGGGGCCTGCTCTGTTTGTTCTAGAGGGTCATACTCACGAAGAGCTAGAGGGTGTAGTGAGATAGGGCTGGTCACCAAGGCAGTGCTTACCAAGTGGGAACTCCAGAAGATCACGTGATTTTGAATTTATTTCTTCTGGTACCTGCATTCTCGCTTCTTCAACTCTATCCAAACTCACCTCAGAAAAGCATTCCTGGCCAGTGCATCTATAAGTGCATGTCCTTTCTGTAACATCTCTTCTGTCTTTTCTTGTTTTCTTTTTCCTCTTAGAAGAGCTATCCTCTATTTTGTTTATTTATTTATTTGGCAGAATCTCGCACAGCAGATCCTGGCAAGCAACTCGTGGCAGATTTGATATGCCAAAACGAGTAACAATAATGGGCCTCATTCTCCTGACCTTGAACGTGACAGAGATCAATGGAGCCATTACTGGCGCCCACTCAAGCAAATTGATGAGCAACAGAACAACAGTGACACAGTGATACAGTGATTTATTTATTTAAATGTATCACCATGAGATACAGTTACAAATTTACAAACTTTTATGCTTATGTTTCAGTCATACAATGATAGAGAACTCATCCCCCCACCAGTGCTCATTCTCCACCACCAGTGATCCCAGTGTCCCTCCACCCCCCATCTTCCTCCACCCACCTCTGTTGCAGGGCATTCCCTTTTGCTCTCTCTCTCTCCTTTTGGGTGTTGTGGTTTGCAATACAGGTATTATGTGGTCATCATGCTCGGTCTATAGTCTACTTTCAGCGCACATCTCCCATCCCGAGCTGGCTCTCCAAGCATCCTTTACTTGGTGATCTCTTCTCTATCTGAGCTGCCTTTTCCCCCAGCATGCAAGGCCAGCTTCCAAGCCATGGAGCTATCAACTAGCAGTTGATAGCTGCAAGATTTTCTCATTGCCTTGTCCCCTTATGATCTTAACCAAAGTTGACATGAGGAGCAGTACCGTTACTTACATCACTTGGTGAAATTCAGGCTCAGTGTGGTTAAGGGATTTGCCTAAATTCACACAGTTTAGGAGGCCCAGAACTCTGATTTCAAACCAGGTGCCCACTGCAATGCATGCCAACTCTTGAACAGATTATTTTTACAAATGTGACTAGTGAGTTAGCCCAGAGAATTCTGAAAGATTTGATGTGTTCTCATAACTAATGCTTTTATTGAAGAACAATAAATTCATCCCAAAGCAGCACTTCTGTTATGATCAAGAATTGGAATCATGAAAAGCAAAAAATGTCTTGTTTTACTTGCTACTTATTACTCTATTTTTCCACATATTTTGGAAAACACCTTGGTGAAAGCATGGGGTAGCTTCAGGCTTCTGGGTAAGTTCCTCTCTTTCATTCCCAGGGTTAATTTTCATCTCTGCATGGGACTGTGGGATGCAGTGAGGTATCTATAATGAAATGCTTTATCCAGGCCTGTTTCTTCAGAGAGCCAGTTGAATACACCATTCATTTAGGGCCTGCTAGGAAGACTTTTGTTAATTAAAGTAGGCAAAGGATATTGGCTATACACAGACAAGACTCTGATCCCTGCCTGCTCAGTGGCCATCTGTGTGACCTTTGTCACGTTAATTAACCTCTCTGAGTCTTGATTCTTTATATGAGAAATAGAATAATTTTGTATGCAGTTCTGCCTGAACTAGAATCCTAACTTCTCTACAACCACCCTAGTACCTTGAGCAAAATCATTAAAATTTAATCCCTTATTTTTCTCTTCAGTAAATGGGGAAAATATTAGTATTCTTATCATTATCTGGGTGTGGTGAGAATGGCATGAACATTTAGAACAATAAAGAATCATTGACATGATTTTATCAGACTCATCTGTTTACCACCAGTATCAAAGGAAGTAGACATGTAGGTCTTCCTGGAGTAGGTCCTTCTGGCAAGATTTGAATGTGGTGGGTTTTGATGTGGAGATCAGTCTCAGGGTACCTGGGGAGAAGCTCAAGAAGCGTGAGAGGGAAGAGAAGATAGTTCCCTGTATCCGCATTAGTGTCAGCTACCCCTGTGGGTATGGGGTAGGCACAGGCATTCAAGCCCATGAGGACCTCTGGAAAGCAAAGTAAGACCTAAATCTCTTGAGGGCCTGGGACTTACTCATTCATCCATTGGCCGCTTTTCAACCACAGTTGACCATTGCATTAGGTCCATGCATTATTTAAGCTTAGAGCTGAGCAGTGGGCCATAGAAAGTATTCTTAAGGCTGGAAAAATAAGGCCCCAAGACAGGGAGGAATTTGTGGTGAGTAGCCTTGGGGTGCTGGAGTTAATATTGAAAGGTGTAGAGAATTAGAGGTTGCCATTAGGCCACAGAACAAGTGTAAAGCAGAGAACCCCTGTTTTTTCTCAAATTTGAATAAATGTTTGAAACTTTCTACCCTTTCTTAAAAGTTTTCAAGCCCAGGTTCTAGCCTTCAGAAAACTCCATCTGTGTATGATGCTCCTTTCCAATTTTGGGAGACAAAGATTATGGGCTATGGTTTATTTGGGAAGAGACACTAGAGACAGAGTTAGAGAAACAATGGGAGGTGGAGTACCTGTGGAGAGAAGTCATTGGAGGAAACTTCCTGATGGGGTTCAGCAAGGGACAACTGTGGCTCAGTCCTTGAGGGCTCTGGAGACAACCCACAGCACCTCGGAATCCTCTCTTAAAGGGCACAGATGCTGAGTACACTCAACCCTGCTTGGAAAGAGAGCAGCTCAGCTAGCCAGCCCCACTTAGCTCAGGTACCTGAGAACTAAGAAAAGGTGCAAGTAAGAAAGTATTGCATGGGGACTCCGGAGCGATTTCTAGAATCTCTATGGCAGCACACTGAACCCTCCCAGCAAAGAGAGTAGCACAGTTAAAGGGCATAGATGCTGAGTGGCACTTATCTATCAATACCTTATCAGTCATGCGTTAGGCTGCCTCAGAGTGTAACCTCTCCATGTGAGGGAGAGGCACTGTTAACTTCTCCTTTGCTATCCAATTTCAGCATCTTGTGAACCCAGGTTAAAAATTTTGGATAATATATTTTACTACCTCTCAGCCATCTTATCTTCACCATCATATCTTTAGTTAAATTAGAAGTCTAAGTTTTGGAGAAGGACTGGGTCTTGAGACCATTACTCCTCATCTTGACTTCCCAGTTCCTAGTAAGGCAATACTACATGTCAAACACTTTAACTGACTCTTTTTGATCCTACAACTGATAACTCTCGGGATGCGCACCTTGTCTTCAGTTGGACTCTCCTGTATGCTATTCACAAGTCTGCCCTTGCAGATGAAATGGTCAAAATAACTAGTAAGTATTAAAAGCTAGCAAGTGACTCTAAAATGGACAAAGATGGAATCTAAAGCAAAATGACCAAGGAGATGTTGGTAGCTCACCCAATGCCTTCTATCACATTCAGTCACATTCTAAATTCCCCCTCTCCAAAATCTCTTGATGGTTCTGAAATAAACTTTTTTTGTCATAACTTCTCAAGACCCTTCCCATACTTTAGGACCAGATCAATCCAATCTTCTCTCAGGAAACTTCCCAGATCTCCATTATAATATTTTTTAAACTACCTTTGCACTTTATTCATAGTTATAATGACAATCTGATTTAAAGTAGAGATCCCATTATACTGTTTTATCTACCACAGAAGTTATAATAAGACTGAGTATCTCTCTTGATGTAGCTTTGGATACAGTATTACCTATATTAAATTAGATTCAAGCAAATAGTTTAAAGAGTAAAAGTGCAGCCTTTCAACTTTAGGGAAGCGCTTTTGGAATGATGATAATACGATGATTCATCAGAGTATGATAGCAGTGATACTTGTAACTGTAAAAATCACATTGATCAAAACTCATTCACTGAGCACATAAGATTCACTGGACATGTTCCATAGTACTTTATATATATTTTTTCCTTGTGAAATTTCTCTGACATTTAATGTTCCCATTTTCTAGATGAGGAAGCTGAGAGAGATGAAGGTTTTATGGAAGTTATTTTTTTTTTTTATTGAATCACCAAGTGGAGGGTTACAAAGTTCTCAGGATTATGTCAGTTATACAATATTCAAACACCCCTCCCTTCACCAGTGCCCATCTTCCATCCCCAACCCCCCCAGTATATCTGCCGCCCCCTCCCACCTCCCTAGTCCCCACCCTTATACGTGATAAGTTTCACTTCATTTGCGCTTATCTCGATTACATTCCATGTTTCAACACACAACTCACTACCGTTGCTGGGGTTTCCCCCCAAAAAGAAAAAGACAGTCCTATTGCCAATGAGGCATTTGATAATTCTCCATTACTAAGCATATAGAGATATTAAGTCCTGCTGTTTGTTACATAACTTTTCTTTTTCCCCCTTGCCCCGCGCCACCGAGTTCACGCCTGTTTAGTAATCGCCACGCTGTCTGACAAAGGGAAAAAAAAACGAAGAGGATGGTTATTTCCCGTCATCAGCCGGCGTGGGGCTCTGGCTTAGTTGATAGTCTAGTAGAGTGTCTGGAAGCAGTTTCTGGAACCAAAGCTCTTGCGCTGATATCGGCTCCGGCTCGAGATACCACCAGCGTCCCGCTGGTCCATGTACCTAATTTTCCCCCTTATTTCCCATTCCCACGCCACCAGGTCTGTTTGCTTAATGGACATCACACTATGTTTGACACCACGCCACGTTTCTTCCCGAGAAAGAAGGATATTTCTTCTCAGCCGGCGTGGGAATATAGCTTAGTTCAGTCTAGAGAGATGGCTACCATTTTGATTGCCTTCAATATTTCAACAAAATACTTACTATTCTTGTTAGGATCACCCACAAAAGTCCGACCCATTAAGAAGGAACCATTACATACTGCTGATACTAAGATGACATTAGGCCGCGCGGCCGCGGCAGCGGCCACGAGGTTTTGGGTTTCTGTCTAAAGTCCAGGGGAAAAGTTGAAGGAGAGAGAGAGAGAGATTTCCGCACGGGGGACCTGGCGGAAACTCTCAAGTCACATACTGCAGGTTGCTGGTGGGCTGCCGGTGTCCCAAGCAGCTCCATCCTCTTCGTCAGTCATTCTGGGGGTGCGGGCGCGGAGAAATGGGAAAGCCCACGTGGCTGCACTCTCTTTAAGTGTCCGATGTGGGCGGAGACCGGTACTTCCCCGCCCTCGATCCCCCGCCAGCCGCGCCGCGCACTTGGGTGCGTCTCTCCATTTTGTGCTCAGAAGTGGGGTAGATGCTGTGCTGTGCCCAGAAGTTGAGGGGAAGAGAGATAGATTAAAGAAAAAAAAAAAGAGAAACGCCAGGCCCCCGCTCGGGGGACCTGGCGGAAACTCTCAAGTCACATACTGCAGGTTGCTGGTGGGCTGCCGGTGTCCCAAGCAGCTCCATCCTCTTCGTCAGTCATTCTGGGGGTGCGGGCGCGGAGAAATCTATGGAAGTTATTTTAAATTATGCGGATAATGGAGCAGAGTAAAGCCTTAGTCTCTGACCTGTAGAAAGTCTTGCTTTGAAAAAGATGGTTCTATCCTGGCTCTACAGAGATGGGGTTTAGGAAACTGGGAACGGAGATGAGAAAATCAAATAGGGCACTCTTGTAAGATTCTGGAGGCAGATTTTATATTTAAGCCAGTTTCTAAAATGGAAAAGGAAAGGTGAATTTGGAGCAATAGTTCCAAAGTTCATTTATCCAAGCAAAATTTTAGGTCTTTATACATTTCAGGCCCACAATGATTATGTGATATGTGCATTGATTCACCACTTAAAATGTGCAAGTGTGGTCATGTTTCTATGACCTTCTTATCTTTTCCTATGTATCCTTGATAAAGTTTGACTATTGTTCCCTTAATCTCATTTTACCCCATAGCCCCATTGTATTAATTATAGTTTTAAATAATATCATATTTGTTTATTTAAAACTGATTCTTAATCAACAAATTCTGGTCTATAGGCCAAATGTGGGCCACAACTTTTCTTTGTTAAAAAAATACACCTTATTGAAACAGAGCGTATCAGTTTGTTTGTATATTTTGTACTGATTCTGAAGTACAATGACAGAGTTGAGTATCTATGACAGAGACAAAGCAACAACAAAATATTTGCTTTCTGGTCCTGTCCAGAAGATGTCTGCTAGTGCTAGACTTTTATCAAAAAGAACACAGCCGACCCAGAGGAGATCAAAATATCTAACAAAGTTTATGAGAATGAAGCTAACCTTCCCAGTCTAAGATCATGAAGCTTTCATTTCAAGATTCAGGTCAACATCACAAATCCAATATCAATACATTTTCATAATGAAAGAACCCAGGGCTATCAGTATAAGACATCCAATAACAAGATAAATGTGGGGAAAGCAGTTTTGAAAAAATATCACATTAGGTGTTTCAAAACTACATCAACATTTATTATCTGAAAAATAAGGTTTCTTTGGGCGTTTCTTATATGAATTAAATAGTTTTCAGTGAATTACATTGGGGCAACATTCATGCTTAAGGCCTTACGGTCTTAATTTTAAAAAGTATTTGAGTCATGAATAGACTTTTGAGGTAGCTTAATAAAGAGTGTACACTAATTGTAGCTGTATTTCTTGGTGTCTAGTCTTCCCAAACAATACCTGTCTTTTGGAGATTTTGGCTTGGCTCTTCTGTTTTCCAATAGACTACTATACATTGCAGATTTTCTCTTTGCTCATTTTAGGGAACTTACTCAAGCACTCCTTCCTCCCTTTTCTCACCTATACATTGGAAATAGTAGTATCTATTCAGGAGATACTTCAGGTAAGTTAGTACAGTTTTCTGGTACACATTTAAGCATTCATAAGATGTTAATCATTTCCAATGCATACTGACATTCCAACTTGCCTTTCTGAAGGAGTTTTTAGTAAGAATTAGAAGGAACAAATAGAAGGAACATGTTTTCCAATTGGAAGGTATTTGTTTTATCTTTGTCAATTTTAAAGCCTTGAAATAAAACTGTCTTCTGTATTACTCATAAAAGGGTCTTTTAAGGGGCTGGAGCCATAGCACAGCGGGTAGCGTGTTTGCCTTGCACATGGCCGGCCTGGGTTTGATTCCCAGCATCCCAGGAGTATGAGCACCACCAGGAGTAATTACTGAGTGCAGAGCCAGGAGTAACCCCTGTGCATCGCCGGGTGTGACTAAAAAAAAAAGTGAAAAAAGGGTCCTTTCATTACTATTCTGCCTCTAAGAATACAAACCACTTCTTATAATATACTAGACCAAAAGGAAGTTGAGAGAAGTGACCTACCCAGACAAAAGTGCCAATGCAAACCAGAGTCACTTTTGTTTATATATGTTTATCCATTAAATATTTATAGTTGTCCTGTGAGATAAATTTCACTCTCACTTTGCCTATAAGGAAATCAAGGGTTAGAACTTTGTTGATCCTCAAAACATGTTTTCAGAGAATGGTTCTTCTGTGACCCTGAAGATTATCTTTAATTTCTTTGACTTTTGTTCCTTTGACTTGGTTCTCAGGGGACATTTGGCAATGTGAGGTGTGAGAGGTGGAGCACACGTCTCACTAACAACTAGAAGGTTGAGGCCAGGTATTCTGAAAAGCTTCCTATGATGCTCAAAGTAATATAAAATTATCCCCTCTCAGATATGAATGGTGCTGAAGCTAAAAACCCTGGGCTAGATCATACTGCTTCAGACACTATTTATTAAATAAAGTTAGGTACACACATACACAAATCAGATTTCCAAAGGACTTTCTGAAATAGTTTCAGTTGTTTATTAATGTTGCTAATAAAGTAGACTTAACATATTTGTTGGGTATTTTAACATCTATTTTTAATCTCTTCTACTATTTTGAATATTGTTAAAATGGCATTTTATAAAAACCTTGAAGCATTTCAAAGGAAGAAGGATATGTTATTATTCAGTATTATAGGTACTATTGCCTTTCATTCGTAGAATTTTTTTTATGTTTTTATTTTTTTTATTTTTAAGTTTTTATTTTATTGAATCACCGTAAAAAAAAATACAAAGCTTTCAGGTTTAAGTCTCAGAAGTATTATGATTGAACCCCCATCCCTTCACCAGTGCACATGTTCCACCACCAAGAACCCCCAAATACCCCCCTCCCATCCAGCCCCCACCTAAGTAGCTAATGATCTTCACTTTATTCTCTCTACACTTTGAATACATTCAATATTTCAATAGAGAACTCACTATTATTGTTTGGAATTTTCCCCCAACAATCAGGCCTGCTAAAAAGGCATCATTTAATAATTTCTTTTCATTGCTGAGAATGAAGACTCTATGAGCTCGTGCAGCCGCAACAGCGGCCGTGAGGTTTTGGATTTCTGATATTTTAGCTCAGTTCACAGTCTAGATGCATTTCTGTAAGAAGCCGCTCTGGGTGCCAAAATGGGTTAGAAGATCTCTCGGATCATAGTATTGAGGAGCAGAGGGTCCGTTTTACGCTCAGCAGCTCTGGATCTTATCTGGGCCGAGGGCGTGCCAGTAACTCCCCCTTCCCATGATCACCTATGAGCTACAAAACTACAAAATTCATACCTCTGGGTTGGGAGTCTTAGAAGGTGGCTCTCGCCACGTGGATGTTGCCACCGGCGCCATTTTCCACGCAGATAAACAGGGTGGAGAGGAAAAATCCATCCCCGGGCAGCACAGAGTTGTAGTACAGCTCACAGTCTAGTGCATTTCTGTAAGAAGCCGCTCTGGATACCAAAAATCTCATTCTTAGAATTTCCAGAGAGAAACGCATAATACCAAACAGGCTCCTCAAGGACATTATAAGTAATTCTGTGTCAAGAAGAATACTGGAGAAAGTACTTGGGGGTATTTAAAACAACAACAACAACAACAACAACAGTAAAGGCAACAACTGTGACTCATGTTTCTTTGAGACTCTAGCAGACTTGGAAAAAAATGCTGTTGCTGCCTCATTCAAAGCCTGGACTTGACAATGACACTCCATTCCTAGTTGCTGTAATTCTTGACTGCCAGGGCTCATGGTCATTCCCAGCAAAGTGAGTGATAATCCATGTTTTTGAATATCAAATGTCCGAAGATGGTTGATGGAGAGATATGCAAGCAGATCCCCATGATTTATGGAGCACCAGCTCCAAGATACATTTCTCATTCTTCTACACGGTCTACCTCTTGAGATCAGTTCCCCATAAATCACTTGCACAGAAATCTCACTAGTACTGTGAGTCTATGAAATCTGACCTCTAGGAAATCCAAGTCACCATGAGCATTATAGGAGTTTCCTTCTTCACAGCACTGTTCTACTTGCTTCACTACATTTATTGTTCCATTATATTTCCACTATATACAATTCAAGGGACTAAAGGAGATGCAAGAGGTAATAAGAGTTTAGAAAAGTGTAGTTACAGAGAAGCGAGATTATGCTACTTTAGGACTGTGTAAGCATGTCTAAGCACAAACTTTTCCCTTGAGAGGAGCAGTTTTCTTTTTGGCTAGCAACCAGGATTCAAGCAATTGTCATTTCATCAGATACCCAAGCTCCCATCTAAGTTAAAGGGAGAGAGTTTCTCTTACTGCATCATTCTTATTGAACTTACCAATTTAAGGTTATCAGCACAATCTTATTGGATGCACAATAGGAAACCTTGCATCCCTTAGTAAGACTATTAGTTATGACTACTTTTGATAGAATGGAACCTTCCCTTTTATCTTCCATGATTCCTTGAAATCTTGAAAAATAGCTTGATCTATTTATATCTTTCAAAGACAGTTGAGGTTACCAAATAATTAAAATAACAATTAGAAATTTTTTCCTAAGTATAATTTTGCAAGCAGTTACTGGTGAAGGCAGGACTTTGCTTTCAATAATATTTTAAAAATATACTGGCATAAGAGATACTTGTGTTTATCTCACCCACAACTTTTATAGATAGATTCATTTTTTGTTTAAGTGAAGGTACTTTCATTTATTTATTCCTCACTTTATAGTATAGTGTCTTCTGAGAATAAGGTTCTGTATCTATGCCCAGGAATTATAAAGATACATAAAATAGACAAAATTCTTGGAACTTACTTTCTGATGGTTAGACTCAAGAATACAAAATATACTGGTAAATATATACAGTAGTATATTAGCTATTGATACACAAAATGAAGAAACATTGAGCAGAACAATAACTCTCCATAGTGAAAAGGTGATAATTTAAACGAGATTGTGACCATAATGTTTCTGATAACCTTTGACCATGGCATCAACATAAAAGAAGTGAGAGTGGAAAGCATATAGATATTTAGAGGAGGGATTTTTCTGATTGGGAACACTTATGGAAAATTACTGAGATGAAACATGGGAAAACATAGTTTTCTTTGTTTTGCTTTTTTGGAGCACACTTGGTTGTGCATAGGGCTTACTCCTGCCACTTTGTTTAGCATTACTCCTGGTGATACTAGGGGGACCATATTAGATGCTCAGCATTGAACTAGATTTGGTCGCAAGCAAGGTAATAGTCTTAACCCCCGTTTTATCTCTCTGGCACAGAAATGGAAAGAGAATTGGCAGGTCGAAGGAATACTACAGCCCCAGACTAGAGCACAAAGGGCAAGACAGAAAATGGGGTCAGCAGTAAATGTAAAATCATTATAACCCAGCAAATGAGAGATCTTCAGTCATTATAACAAACATCAATAAAGAAGGGAAGGAGATATGGGACAGAAAATCATTTGTGTGTTAAGATGCCTGTTAGCAACCAAAATCACCACCAGATGAGAATCAGGGTTGCCAACAAAAGTAGCAATGATGGACCAGGGAGATAGTGCAGGGTGCTATGTGTGCGACACACCTAGTTTAATATACGGTGCAGGATAATCTCTCGTACTACCAGGTATAGTGCTGGAGATATCCATGGCACCACCAGGTAAGGCTCCTGAGCATAACAGAAGTAACCCTGGTGGTCTCTGGCCCAAAGGTCTGCAGAACCTGAGCGGTACTGCATCCACAGCTCTCCTATTGAGCTGCTGGCTGTGTTGGCTGAGAATTGTATGGATTGGGCCCTAGTCCCCCTGAACACCACTAATGAGTCACCCCTTCTCCAAAAAAATGGTTAAAAGTAAAAGCAATATTGCTAATATATAGCTAGAGTGACAACAAAACTGTGGTCTCAAATCTGCTCTTAATTGAGCAACTTTGGATAAGCTGATGAACTTTTTGGCGCTCTATTTTTCCCCTGGGTGTTTGTCATATGTATGAGTAAGACCTCTGTTAGCCCAAGTTATAAATTAAAAATTGGTTAATCAGCTCCTTCTTGAAGTGAAGAATTAACTTTCACTCAATTTCTAATGAATGGGGTCTCAAAAATACTATAGCAAGATAAACATAGACTTAGTTTTTCTTCTGCGAGTAGGAAGATACTCATGCCGCAAACGGAACTGATTCTCTCAGGCTAGGCCATACTCTGAGCAGACAAAAACTGTTTACAGGCACACCCAGATTCTAAAATAGCTTCTGCAATTTTCCTGTTTGAAAAGGACAATTGAGGACTTATAATGACAGCTGTCCATGTGTGGATTTTTGTGGGTCTTATTGGGCAATTTGGCCCAATAACGTTTAGCTTTCAGTTGACAATATTGAATTATAGCAGGCACTGCTAGGGAGTATTTTGCTACATCCCATCTGCTCCCCTGCCCAGTTAGAACTATCAGTAAACAGATGAAATTATTGAAACAGAAAGATTCAGTAGCAACCACTCCTAAAATATCTTGCATAACTCCCAAGAATTTTGTAAAACAGTTTCCTCTAAATAAATTGACTCAGTTTTCTTACCCACCCTGAAATTTGATGGTGAGAAATGCTCATGATTAAAGGGTGCTACTCCTTTGAGGAAATGAATCTGAGCTAGACTCACCTCTTGCCAAAGTAGATTTGGGACGGTGCTAACATCTTTTTAGCTTTAATATTGGGATCCACTTCGTTCACCTACAATGCCTATTGCTTTGTCAGGAATCAAGTCAGCTGAGATATATACTGGACTTCATAAACTATAAAGTTATATTTACAAATTTGAGACAACAAAAAGTCTAATCATATTGTTTCAAACTGATGTATACAAACACACACGAAGAGTACATGCACCTCTTTCTGTGTCTGCCAGTGTGTCTTATTTATTTCATTGGCTTGTATGAAAGGTTTCTACTATGTGAAATCTATGGTTGCTTTCTATTAACTGAAAAATTTGAATCAGTTCTCTATATTTATTCTAGCAGTCTAGCTTCTCTCAGCTTGGCCACTGCCAGAATTCTTTAAGGGAAGGTGTCAGCTGTCCCTTTGGATTTTTCTGAGTTCTATGAGGTTAGGGATTTTCTTCTTGGCCATCTCCAATGACCAAGTCATCATACTAGATGCTAAATTGTTCCTTGGCATTTATTACTTTAAATTTAGCAGCTATGTGGACCCAGAGAACTGGATTTGGTGACTTTTTTCAGAAGTCACCTTAAAATTACTTTCTTTATTCCAGTGATACCAAAGCATTTAATCCATGATATCTGACAATAATATAGTCCAATATGATAAGTCTAAATGTATTGAGCATCTTATCACTCAAAAGATGTGCTGAGTAGGGTTTTATGTGGAAAAGTGGTTGAATAAAGAAATAATACATTTATAGACCAAGACAAATGATAACATACTAGATAACTATATATGCTTATTGATGGTTATAAATTTTTCATGATCCAGAGGGATTAAAAATTAATGATTACATTCTTTACTATTTTATTCCACAAGATTTTGAATGATGTTCATGGGTCTTAATACTAGGCAGAAAGTAGAATGCCAAAATCATGAGGGCATGGAGCCAGTTAAGGAACTTATAAGGTTACATGGGTCAAATGTTTATAAATAATTATAATTTATATTTTAAATTTAATTTATATTTTAATTATAATTTATATTTTAATTTTAACCTGGCACAAACTCTCCATGATAGGGTCCTGCTGTGCCAGCTGCTCAACAACCTCCAGGCAAACTCCATCAACCTCAAGAATATCAACCTGAGGCCACAGATGTCCCAGGTGCTGCCCAGAGACACAGGCAGGTGTGTGTTTGTCAGTGTGCAGATCGTTAGAACATGCCAGTCGACGAAAAGCTTACATGTAGCAGACTGGAAATACCTGTAAAGGCTATTAGAGGCTGCCCCAAAGCCTCCATCCCTCACAGAGAGCCTGACAAGCTACCGAGAGTATCCTGCCTGCACGGTAGAGCCTGGCAAACTACCCATGGCAGATTCGATATGCCAAAAACAGTAACAACAAGTCTTACAATAGAGATGTTACTAGTTCCCACTCAAGCAAATCAATGAACAATGGGATGACAGTGCTATATATATTACATATATAAATTACAATAAATTATAATTTATCATACCTGTTAAAATAAAATATGCTTTGCAACAGGGAAAGGGTTAAATATTTTAATATAATAGAAGAAAGTACAATTTATTCTAGTATATATATATGTATATATACACAATAATTGCGCCTCAGATAAACCTCACTGGCCACGACACTGCCACTGCATAAAGCTGATAGTAGAGCTGGGATTCCATAACCCATGAAACACCAAATTAGGAATATTCCCCCAACCCCTAGCTTTTCCATGGAGTTAGCACATGGAGGTTAGCACACTGGAATCTATCACAGCATAGGTCACTTGTATAATATCAGCCTCTAAAATGCACCTTAAAACTATGTTCTAGATTGGTGCATGTCTTACCACCTTGTTTAAATTGTCTTGAATTAGAACACTAGAATTTCATGTTACATTAGAGTCTTAGTAACATCTCTATTATTTCCATTCTTCCTATTACTCCGCCCATCATTCTTCATACAGCAGTCATAGAATTGTTGTTTGCAAATATCACTGTGGTATAGCTTTTTCAAACATATTTAATAGTCTCCCATGTCTTTCATGATAAAATATTAACACCATAGTATAGTTTTTAAGGTTTACTGTATTTTCCTCTGCAACATTTGTCTCCTTAAATTCTCCATTAAAATTCAAAGAACTCAATGTTAAAAAGAATATGAAAAATTTTGCTGTGGACACAACATACCACCTTTCAATATCTGCAAATCATGAAGAGTGATTACTGAGATTTTCCTTATTTGTAATATCTATATTCTATTATTCAGTAGTTCAATCGGTCATTCTCAAGTATGGTAGAAGTAAGGACTCCAAAGCCTTACAACCCTCAAAGAGAGTAAGAGCCACTTGGAAAAAAATATTTCATTAATCTTATCACTAATATGCTTCTACTCTCAAAATTTTTACCTTTCCCATTTGTTATAGAGACATATGATTTACAATTCTATTAATGACAATTTAATGCATATGTTCGAAGACCAAACCCACTAAACTGCCCAATTTCCTCTACCAATATTTCAAGGACCCTTCCTACACACACACACACACACACACACACACACAAGCATGCCCATACACCTAGGTAAGCTCTAGTTCTAATGCCTGTGACCATTTGTTGTTTCCTTACTATAAGAAAAAGATTTTGTGTTTGTGGAGGTCGTTACAACTATAAACATACACTTTTTGTGATTTATTACAGCATACCAAAGACTAGATTATTTGTGGCCAACTTTATTTTAAATATTTATAGTTTTTATTAGCAATATCTTATTCTCTTTCAACTTTTACTGTTCTACCATCTGTAGGTAATACAATCCATTCCTGACTTACTCCACCCTCCCCATGACTATAATCATGAAGCCTGTTATACTTTAGGTTCTTAACAAATAGACATTTATTGAGAATCTTTACCTTTTTTTTTTGTTAGACAGTTGAAGAATCATTACATTTTCTTGGTATTTAAGTGATTAAACTTATATACAACAATGCCAGTTTTATTGTTGCTATATTGAAAGCAGGCCCATGGATTACTGGGAATGGGGAATAAGGAGCCCTTTATTCTACCTGGAAAAGTTATTTGGGATGGTATTAGGTGACACACACCGAAAAGAAACTTGCAGCATGAGTTGGAGTTTAGAAACAGTATCTCAGTGAGAATGACAGGGTGTTATGAATCTAGAACTTGGTTAGTTGAGTTTGACCGGATCACAGAAGAAATAAAATAGCAGAAGGTGAGGTGATGAATGAATGAATAGGTGAATGGATTATTATGAGGCTTATAGGCTGTGTAGTAAGGTTATTGTTTTATTCTGAATCACTGAAGCCTTTTGATTAAAACTAGTTACAATCACATTTGGAGACCAGAGAATCACTTCAGCGGTTGTGCTAAACAGGAAAGAAGGATAAGAAAAGAACTGGGACAGTGATACATTTTTTGGAGGATTATTGTTGATTTAAGTGAGAAATAATAACATTTGGAACCAAAAAATAGAGTGACTCATATGGATAGACCTTTAGAAAAATATTTAGGAGGTAAACTCAGTTCCTTTTGTGGGTATCTATGAAATAGAGTATCCTCAGATAGTTTTTACCTTCCTACTTCATTCCTTTCCTCTTGGATTTTGTTTAGTTTGGAGTTTTGTTTTGTATATGATATGTGGTAATGAAAACAAAAACAATTTCATTTATTCCTTAAAAAAATCCTTACACGTCCCTTTTGCCAAACTCCTTACATGGTTCAAGACTACAGAGCTGTGTACCTTGGTACATCTGTAAAACAAATCAGTCTTGAATCTTGATAGAACTCACTTGCAAGTCCCCATTTAACTCTTGAGAACCAGAATATCATGGCTCATAGAAACAGAACATTGGCCACGTGTGACTATTGCAATTTTCCTCTTGAGCATGATCTCTATTTTTATTGAACAACTGTCAGTAGGCCATGTAGCATTGCCAACAACACACTGAAAATAGAATGCAGGCAATTACCTCAGCAAAGATTAACGCAGAAAGTAAAATTGCACTTATGTAATACTCATCATCCAGGCACTGAGACCAGCCTGGATGGCCTCTGTGTCTGTTTCAGCATCCATCCGAACAGAATGACATCTGTTGGAAGGCCCCACCCTCTTCATTATCCCTCCTTCCTGTATTTCCTAAACCTTTTTATCAGAGCAGACACCGGAACATGGGACTGTT
The DNA here is from genome assembly GCF_027595985.1 of Sorex araneus. NCBI lineage: Eukaryota > Metazoa > Chordata > Mammalia > Eulipotyphla > Soricidae > Sorex > Sorex araneus. The sequence continues at coordinate 26,020,178 of NC_073305.1, forward strand.
CTCAGTCACTGCCCATTAAGATGCAGCAAACAGATGAGAGATAATATTAGGTAACAACGTATCAGCACTTGTCTAGTGTTTGGAAACTATTTAATCAATAAACTCCAAGGAAATGCTGGTGTTCGGGAGACTGTTTGGCCTGAGAGGAACTGTAGAAATGATTTAGGAGAATCCTCTCTTTTTACAGAGGAAAACAAAGAAGCCCAAGAGATTGATTGACTTTTCTGAGGCTTCTTTCATTTTAGAGAAAGAACTGCAACCAGGGCAGTTCCCCCATGCCCTTGACTTCTTACTATGAAAATGGGATGGTTAGGGAGAGCTTCCTCTTCAAATCACTAACGCCCCCAGTGGGTGGAGAAAACTTATACAAAAGAAGGAAATCAACCCCATAATTAGGTACAGAACGACTCCAGACCAACTAACAGAAATATCGTGCTGGCTTCTAAAAGTGCTACAGGAGGAATGGAGAGGCTGCATCAGCAACTTGAAGCTTACATATGGGGCTGATGGAATGATACCACTTTCATAAAACACAAATAAAAATAGCTCAGATGGGATGCAAAAGAAACAAGAACAGCTAATTGCTATGGAGTGCCACTTTGGCATCAATTGTTTGTGTCATGCTTTTTATTTTGTTTCTTTCCCCAAATTCCTGGCATTGCAAATTGAGTTGGCTCATCATATCTATTAAATTGTTATAATAAGAATATTAACTGCACTTCTGGAACTCTGACCAGACCTTGTCAGGCCAAATTTTATATCTGAAAAGTAACAGGGAAACATGGAGGATGATGGAGTTCTTAAGAAGAAATGGAACATCTGAGACACAGTGGTAGTTTTGTTCCTTCTGTCTTATGCACCTACACCATTATGAGGGAGAGAAAGAGAGAGACAAAATTTCCATGTAGTGTTGCCATAATAGTAGCTGTTTAGCCTTACAACCATCATATGCATATTATTCTCCATTTTAAGAGAGAAATTGAGTTCAAGAAGTACTGCATGGGGCTGGAGCAATAGCACAGCGGGTAGGGCGTTTGCCTTGCAAGCGGCTGACCCGGGTTCGATTCCCAGCATCCCATATGGTCCCCTGAGCACCGCCAGGGGTGATTCCTGAGTGCAGAGCCAGGAGTAACCCCTGTGCATTGCCAGGTGTGACCCAAAAAGCAAAAAAAAAAAAAAAAAAAAAGAAGTACTGCATATTTCCATATTTGGGCCTTCTCAGTTTTAGGTCCAATTACATAGCATTTATTTTTAAATAAGTTTTATATTTAAAGAGTTGTGAGAGAGTACCAAATATTTTTATATAACTTTCACGCTACTTCCTCTATGTTAATATTTAATAGCATAATGTAGACATACTGCAATAGCTTTGCTGAGAAAAAATAATATGCAAGATAATTTTCCTATTTACAACAACACAACTTGCAAAATTTTTCAGTGTATTCATCACTCCAGTCAAGGAAAAAAAATACTAAAACCATCCAATTGACTCCCTCTAGTCTTCCTTTCATCTCAACCTTCACCCCTCTAGTAACCTCACTGGTTTATTTATTTTCTATTGTCTGTTTCTCTGCTTAGTTTCTTTATATTGCATACATAGATGAAACCATCCAATATTTGTCTTTCTTTTTAGAATTAATTTTGCCTTACATAATGCCCTCAGGTTTCTTTCATTTTTCTGTAAGCTACAAAATATTATTTTATAACTGAATATTATCCCATTGCTTACATAGAACCTGTGTTCTTTATCTAGTCATCTGACTTTGTACAGTTAACTTTTTTTTTCTTATCTTACTTATCATGAATAATGCTGCAATGGTTACTGGTGAATAAAACCTTGAAGTTAATGGTTTCGTATTCTACATATATCTACCCAGAAGTGATATTATGGATCTTATGGCCACTGCAATAAGTTTTATTCCATGACTCCTTTGGTTTTTCACTTCCTTTCCTTTTTCATATTTCAGCCCTAACTAACCACTAATCTACTTTGTATTATTGTAGACCTTTTTCAAATGGACAAAACCATATGATATGTGGGGTATTTTGGGTAACAGCACAATTTCATTTATCATCGTTTATAAGATTCAGCCATACTATAGCATGTCTCCTATTAAATTCTTTTCTTTTTTTGAAGGGGAAGGGGAGTTTGGGCCACAGCTGACTGTGCTTAGGGCTTACTACTGGCTCTGTTCTCAGGAGTCATTCCTGGCAGGGCTCAGGGGCCATATAGGGTACAAGAAATTGAATAGACTGGCGTAGTGGAAGACAAGCTCCCTACCTACTGTATTAACTCTCTGGTCCTGGTTATTTATTAATAGAAAAATCATGTTCCATTGTATGACTATTGCATATATTTGACTGTTTACAAATATTTGAAGTATTTTTATCTGTTGAATTTTTTAGAATCACATGGACCCAATATTAATAATTAAAATATTTATCTTGGTGTCAATAGGACAGATTTGAACAAAGTACTTTTGATCTGTATGCATCTGATGGGTGTTCTAAATATTCCTAAATTCATATTATTTATCTATTCACTAACTACAGATATTTCTGTGATTACAAGACCCTAAGAAAATGGAGAAATGCAATTTATACAAATGCTTCTTCATCAGACTTACTGTATTCAATAAAAATGTAATAGACAATACTCAGATTCTTCTTTTTTTTTTACCTCATCAATCGGGTAATTTGCCCCTTTCCCTTAGAGTTTAGGGTAAAGGTGTTAGAAAGGTAATTTATTTTGGATTGCCTTAGATGAAGAACTTTGAGATAAGGTGAGAACTTAAGTTGTTTTCTGGAAAGTTTTGAGAGATTCTGGGAAAATTAAACAAAAGAAGGAAATGAATGCATGAACCCCTTTTGAGAAGTTAATAGTATATGTAATTGAGACACAATTATACTGAGAACCTTTTGGAAATAGTATAGGACATGACTCAAAATCACACCAACAGAGGGACAGTGTGAAAGATATCTATTTATTGATTCCCATCAGTCACTGAGGGTGGCAAATCATGCCCCCCCCCGCAACATTTTCAAGCTATTTATCAAGGGACCAGGCATAAGGTCACAAGTTTGGGTAGCTAAAAATTAAGATAGAAAATCATGGTATTAAGGGTCAGTGGTGTCAAGGGTCATAAAACACCAATAATTATAAGGACTGGGAGTGCTGTGATGTCCCTAATGGAAAGGTAAGAGAAGTCTGAGAGACAGTGGTGGGGTTTTGCACTAGCTTTGCTTGATTGAAGATCCTGCTTCAATCCCCAGTATTATATACAGTCCCCTGAACAAAACCAGCAGTGATTCCTGAGCACAGAGCCAGGAGTAAGCCCTGAGTATGATTGGGTATAGCCCAAACCATCACCTGCCCTTTCCCTAACAAAAGAGAAAAGAAAGAGTGGCATCTATCCCAATTAAGAGACTTTCCTAGAAGTACAGGTGATCTGCACCTATTTGTCTATCTAACAGAGATCGCTTTGTACTCAACAAATCCTTGATAACTAGAGCCAAAAGCATGTATACAGCAATATACCAGTCTAGTCCTCTCCTTTACTGCTTATTGACCTGGAAGATATTTATGCACTATAAAGAAATAAAAAATTGGAATGTGATACAACATTCATTCTGAGATAGAAGTTTCTGAATTCTACCTCAGAGAACACAGAAAACAAGTGTGTCCACACACAGTGTAATCTTTGAGAAAAAATTGATCTCAATCCATCTTTGTCTTCCACTCCAAGATTTAATAACAAGTTAAATATAAAATTTATTACACTTACATTTAATAAGTGGAAGATTTCTAGATTTCTCCTGGGATAGAAGGAGATATAATAAAATGTACATTAATTCATTTAACAAATATTTATTAAGCCTCATCTGTGTGCATACTTAAATTAGGTACAGTGGCTAAGAATCCAAACCCATGCCTTATAAAAGTCTATATTCAAGTAAATGACAAACATTAGGAGTCCATTCTTTGGATGTCAGATTCTATTTTTATAGGCTGGAAGACTAGGCTTCCATTGATGTTATACACTGACTTTTAACTGTTCGAAATATAAGCCTCATATCAACTTTTCCCAAGTGATCTCTCTCTCTAACCTTTAATCAGACATATTCTGAGAATTTCTCAAATCAGTTTTCAATGTGGCATTAGTTGGAATTCTGTGGGTCCCAAGTGACAGCAACCAAATTTCAGCGAGATTTAACAAAAAAGGAGAATTTATTGAAGAGAGGGGATGGATAAAATGTTGTTGGAAAACAGAGACCTGGCCAGACCTCCATACAGCTAGAATAGTGACTCCGAGTCTTGGCTACAGTTTGCTTCTCAGGATGCCTCTGATGCCGTTTTAGTGCTCATACTGCAGTGTGGCTTTCGCTCTGCGAAAGAAGTATGCCTATTTGGGGCACTGGTGACATTCCTTTCACAGGCATGATACCAAAGATCAATCCATACTGCCAACACCTCCCCCCATGTCCTCATCCAAAATTCTCGTGGAATAGTCCGTGTTTGAAAAAGGAAACGCTCTTTTGGTTCAATCACTGTCATTGTCACTGTCATCCCCTTTCTCATTGGTTTGTTCAAGCGGGCACCAGTAACGTCTCTCATTGTGAGATTTATTTGTTACTGATTTTGACATATCCAATACACCATGGGTAGCTTGCCAGGATCTGCCGGGTGGGCGGATACTCTCAGTAGCTTGCCGGGCTCTCGGAGAGAGGCGGAGGAATCGAACACGGGTAGGCTGCATGAAAGGCGAATGCCCTACCGCTGTACTATCGCTCCAGCCCCTGGCTCAATCATTGGATAATATTTTTCATGATAATTATATGGCTCAGAGGATAATAAAGTATTACTAGAATTCCATAGACACCCTCTCTGCTTACTAAGATATAAAAGCTCCAGAAAACTGATTCTCACTTGCTGGTACCCTTTCTGTCAGAAGTCCGTTTCAAACAGCAGTCCTGATAGCTGGAGAAATGAACAAACAATAGAGCTGGAGAAGCTGCATCTTAGTTAGTCCACACAAGGTGTCCATTAGTAGAAATGAGCCAACAATGCATTACTTCCTACAAGTTTGTGGAGTACACTCAAAACAAACACATTAAGAAGGAATTATTTGCCAGTTATGTGTCAAGGAAGTAATAATAGTGCCTTTATTGCACATATTAATGTTCTCGAGTGCTTCTAAAGTACTGTGGAACTTCAAAACATTTTCTAATTTCAGAGAATTAATTAGCTCCCCTGTGGAGTAGCTCACGAGCAGTGTTGCCATTTTGGAGATGGCATGATTGAGCTGGAAGTGAAGGGGTGTTGAATTATTCATCTTTTCAATACATATCTATCAAGCACCCATTACACTGTGTGAAAGGTTATGGGGGCATAAACTGATTGAATAAAGTCTGCTCTCAGGGAACTTTTAGTCTAAGAGGGGAGGTGGACTTGTCAACACTATTATACAATGTGATACACACGATCTGGATAAGGTATATAAACATGAGAGTCAGTCGAAAGCTATGAGATAGAACTGGAAAAAGTAAAATTAAAGAGACCCATGAAAATCATGACTATGTGGAGCCATGTTTTCACCATTAACATTTTTTTTACCATTAACATTTCATCATTAACATTTTAAAATACAGAAATATTAAATATAGAAATTTAGCATTAAATTTTGCATATTGAAATGTAAAATGTTAATGTTTACATTAACATTTCACCATTAACATTTTAAAATATAGAAACCATTTTGAATTTATTTAAATAGCTAGGCCTACTGTTACTTCTTTTTGCTATGATATAATAAACCCATATATCCCCTCCTCGACCCTTGCATCTCGGTTTGCGTGTAGATATCAATGTGTTTCCTGAAGTTGTAATTTTGGTGGTTTGTGGTTTTGTTTTTAGATATCTCATATGAACCTGTCTTACACATGCACACACGCACACACACACACACACACACACACACACACGTTTGTCTCTCTCTGTTCAACTTATTTTACTTAGCATAATGCTGTCAAGTTTCACTTATATTGTCAAAAATGGCAGAAGACTGGGGGCTGGAGTGATAGCACAACGGGTAGGGCGTTTGCCTTGCATGCGGCCGACCCGGGTTCAATTCTCAGCATCTGGTATGGGCCCCTGAGCACCGCCAGGAGTAATTCCTGAGTGCAGAGCCAGGAGTAACCCCTGAGCATCGCCAGGTGTGACCCAAAAAGCAAAAAAAAAAAAAAAAAAAGAAAAAGAAAAAAAGCCAAGAGTTTATATTTATTGTGGAATAATTGTTTTTATATGAAATTAGACCCCATTTTCTGTATGCAATCATTTGTTTATTGACCTACATGTTATTCTCAAATCTTAAATCTTATAAATGTTCAATGAACATGGAGATGTGGACATATATAGAAATATTTGTTTGTTTCTTTTGAATACAGAACTGAGACTGCTGGATGAGAGTTCTATTTTGAATTTTTTGAGGAATTGCCATACTGTTTTTCATAGTGGTAGCACAATTTGCATTCCCAGCTGGTCTCTAACTCCTAATAAAATGACCTCCATAAATGAAAGAAAAATCGATCTACTTCTCAAATAGTTCAAAGAATTGTCAATTCCCTAGCTAATTTTGTTGGATTAAAATCTGTAATTTCATTTAGTGAGTGAGTTGTTGATAAGCTGACATTTAACTGTTCTGGTTTTTGTTATTTAAGGAAGATTTGACTCCTAAGACCCCCTTCTAGAAACCCAACTGCCATGGCGAGGAAATCTAGGAGAAACTGTGGAAAACCTCATCAGGTTTTGTGGAAGAGAAACTGTGGGCTCTGTGCCTCAGTTCCTATTGATGCCAACAGCCATTTGGGAAACATATTCACTGCTTCTGAGTATGGTGGCCCTAAACTGACACTGAGTACACCAGAAGTGAGCTTCCCTCCCTGGCTATTATCCAAATTCCACATTCAGGCTAATAAAAGATTGTTGTTATTTTAAGTCAAGAAGTTATGAGGTGGTTCATTATTAAGAATAGTTAACTGGAAAGTCTTCCAAGAGGACTTATGTTGGCATCTTCTTTTCTTGATCCCATTATTAAACAAACAAGAGAGTTTGTGCAGCCCTAACTACTGGGATTTCAGAAACTCAATTCGGGGCTTCAGAGCAATGCTTTTCTAACTAAAAAGAGAGTTTCAAAGGAAGAAAGCATTTCAAAATTCAAGAAACTTTATTTATGAATATATTAAATTAGTAGGCCTGTTATTTTAAAGAATGATCCCTATTTATAAAAAATGTTAAATTGATAATGCTTTTACATGTTAGTTTCCTCTATGTTTTTGTAACATTAGTATTATTTCATGTAATTAACACTTCCGATCCAGAAAGACCACTACCATAGATGTGAAGGTTATTGAATCTTATAAGCCTTCTAGGCCAGGCTTTCTTTTCTAATTCACTGATCAAAAGGTACAAATATAGTTTCTGATGCCTCTTCTCTCCTCTTCCCTTTTTATTGGCTGTCAAGATAAGGCAAGAGCAGCAACCAATCTGCTACTCATATTAAATAGCATGTTTAGTTGCACTGGAGTTGACTTCTGGTTGCTACAAAACAGATCTAAGTTTATATTGGAGGTGACAAACTCTGTGCCCTGTCATTTATCCCTTTTATAGCAGGGTGACACCAATAGTCAGTAAGCCTTGTTGATGATTATGTGAACCAACTAGAAAGCATACACGTCTGGAGAATTTCTTTGGCAAGAGTTAAACATCATTTCCTTAATCAAAACAAAACTAAACTAGAAAGTGAATTCCAAAGCTTTTGGTTACCTTGTCATTTTTACTATATAATCACTGTTAATGCTTGAGTGTATATTCTCTAGACATGAGTCTAAATACATATATAAAACAAAAATGTATTAAAGCTTACTTATCACTGAATGATTACCAAAATAACCCCCCCATGAGTTTAAACCGTGTGCTAGTCACTATACTAACTGCTTCACAAATACCATTTCATTTAAAACCTATCAACTATATGAGGTAAAGTGAGCAAATAAAGACACAGAACCACCAAGTAGAAATGTCTGGCTCCATGTGTAAATCTCTCAGGACCAAAATTAATATCTACCATCAAGGGAATGCCTTAGGAGTTATGTTTTTTTCTAATCTGCATATATTTTTGACCTTTACAATAGACCACTTCTGATCTGGAGTATCAACCATAGAATTTATCAGTAGTTGAGACAGACATAAAGAATGGTCTGAACTATTTCTAAACTCTAAGGCAGGCTTCTGACCTCTCAGCAATGAAACGCATCTCAAACTGTTCTAAAATGCATCCAGAAAAGAACTTCTTTGGAAATGTGAAAATCTTGGCAGCCATCCAACATACTTGACACGGGGCACAAGATGATAAAGGTGTTTTGGTCACTCTCCACCTGGCCTGGCCTTGCTGTACGTGTTGCAGCTGAGTACATATTTCTTGTTTTATGCAGTTGTGCAACAGCTTGGTTTCTCCTTGGAAACTCAGCAAATAGCGGGGGAAGTGAGGGAGGTGATCAGTGGGAGAAGATGGCCTAGAAACAGAACCGAATTAATCGTTTTACATCTAAGTTAAAGGGGCTGTGAGCATATCTGTAAATGTCCTTCCTTCCCCTAAACTGCTCACTATTTCAGGACCCAACTTCCTTTAATTTAGAAGACTTTGGGATTTAACAGTGTTTATTTTTAAAGCATTTATTTTGGGATGGGCAGAATGTTTAGCTGTGTTTAAAGGAGAAACTGACCTTCAACTAGTTCAACTTTCCTTGAGTACCTAGTAAACAGGGTAGGTAAAACAGTGTTGGATTTGTAGTGAAAGCAAAAATAAAAAGAAAAAGAAATAAAAGAGGGGGCTGGGTTTATGCAGGTGAGTAAACAATAGGAAGCTATTAAATCCTTAAGTGTAAATGTGTTTTATTTCTCCAGTGATGGATAAATACAATTGTATTTTTTGAGAGGATATTGTGAGAGATAGATGAATTTTGATTATTTCTGCTGAGGTTAGGGGTGAAGGGAGGAGTGGTTAAAGGAGGGTGAAAGTTTATTTGTGGAGCCTGGGAAAGCTGGGGAAAGCCCCAGTCCCAGAATTGTGAGTGTGTTGGGGTAGGTGGGTGGGGGGTGCTGGTAGTTGTTTTTGGTGCAGATCTGATCAATAATTAAGATAATATAAATTAAGTACGCTAAAATAATCATTGCGTTTATCTTAAAACACATACTGACACTTTTAAAGGGGTGTATCGGCCTCCAATTTCAGCAGCACATACAGTCATCGCAGGAAGAGCAGGGAACGCAGGAGAAGGGAATTTTAACAGCTGCTTCGGGAACCTGCCTCCTGGGAATTCAGGACCACTCCTCAATCCCACTTAAATGTTCGCGAACTGTCCGGGATCATTCGGAATACGATCTTGTCCGCGGGGGGGCGGGGGGGGCAGGGGGCGGTGGGCGTGGGCGCAAAGCCCACGGAGATTCATCCTTCCCTCAAAAGGCCTTCGAACTCTACTCTTGGCTCCCGGCGGGCCATCACTGATCCGAAGGATGTTCAGCCTTGGCTTCTTCCTCCCCATCAGAGGACCAGTCACCCCCAGTCCTCCTTCGGCTGCTTCGCCCGGTCTAATTCTGCCGGGATCTCAGTAGTTGGAAAGGGGCACAGAGCGTGGGGCGGTGACGGTCCTCCCCGCAGCTCGGCGGGCGCGGGCGGCGGAGGCCGCGGGACCCGCAAACCGGCTCTGCTCCGCCCGCCCCGGCGCTGGGCTCCCCGCCCGCCCGCCCTCTCCCCATCCCGGACCCGCCAGCCGGCGAGCCGGGGCCGGGCTCGGTCACGCTCACGCCCCGCGGCTTTCCGAGTCCCTGATCTCCGCGCCTCCCCCTCCGCAGCCCGGCTTCGGAAGCGATTCCCCCCGGAGCGTCTGAGCCTCCAGCCTCCGGGGCGAGCGCCGCTTCGCCTTCCCCAGCGTCTTTGTCTCCGGCTCCGGAGAGGGGCCGCCGCCGCCGCGGCCCGGGGGAGCCCAGCCTTGGCCCCGCACGACCGCACCGCCGGCCCGGGGAGGCGCTGGAGGACGCGCCCCGCGCTCCGCTGCCCGCGCACCCACGCCGCAGCCGCCGCCCGCGCCTCCCGGGAGTCGGCCCGCCCCGCCCGGTCCGGGGTGGGCCGCGGGGGTAGCCGCGGGGTGGGGAGAGCGGCCGCTGCAGCCCGGACGACGCGCAGACCCGGGACAGACGCACCCAACAGCTCCCGGCGCCGTGAGGATGGAGCAGCCGCCCCAGCCCGGGACTGGCGCAAGGTAAGGTGCAGCCGCCTGTTGCTTTGCGAAAAAGCCTGGTACCGTCCCTCTCCACTCCCCGTACCTAGGCAGTCGCTCCCAGAATGGACAGCTAGCACCCCAGTTCTAAGCCACGTCCGAACCCCAAGATTCCCTTTGGACCCTCTCCTGGGGAGAGGGAAGTCCACCCTCTTGGCCCGCGTGAAGCCGGCTGGCAGAAAGACGATTGCCTGCAAACTTTTGTGACCCCCTTCCCCGCGCGGTGCTCACCTGGTGCCCTGCAAGTTGCACGTCTGTGGTCCCATGCACCTTTCCCCTAGCTCTTTCCCGCCCTCCCCCCCGCCGCCCCCAGCCATAGGCATCTGCCCATTTCTCGGTGTGTTGTTGCCAGTCGAGTTTTCACTCTCTCCCCGCAGCTCCTGCTAGAGAGACAAGGCTTCGCACCCAGCCGTGCTTCTACAGCTTGAGCTGCTGGGTAGCAGCCGAGTTGATAGTGAGAGTTGCGACGTGGCGGAGCAGGCTGCGGGACCCCACCCCACCCCCCTGCCCCACACACATACACTTCTTTGGGGCCTTGTGCTGTGCCCCAGAGTCCATACATAAGGCATGCACCTTAGCCTCTGCCACCCCAAGTCGCAAGTCGGTAGGAATCACCCTAGGAGTGATTTGGGGCTGTGCGCCGTGGGGGAACTGCAAAGTACAAATCTGGGTGGGAGAAGTAAGTGGTTGGGGCAGGCAAAGATTGTTGGTTGGGGGTGCGGCACGATGCTGAGGGTGGAGATAGATGAGGCTGAAGCGAGACCGGAGAAAGCGACCAGGCTGCCCCGAGCAGCCGCCATCGGATTAGGAGGGAAAGCGATTTGAGCCCAGAGGGCGCTGGCCCGGGAGTGTCAATACGGGCGGGGGGAGGGGCCTGGCACCTGAGGAGGCGCAGGGAGGCGGAGTGGACCCCGGACCGCCTGGGCCTGGGGAGTTGGGGAGGCAGATTTGTGGGTATATGGGGTGGGGGCGATCTCCCGCTCCAGGAAAAAGAAATCTCCCAGTAAGATTCTGAATGCGTTGGCGTCTTGGGCAGTGACTGGGTGGTCAGATCGAAGCCGGGTGCTTTTCTCCTGGCTCCTTGAGAATCCTAGTCCTCTTCTTGCCCCCAGCACCCGCTTTTGTACAACCCTTTTACCTCCGCAGTCAAATGGGCAGACCCACGACCACCTCCCCTGCCCGCATCTCGAGAGTAAAGCCTGTCTTCACAGTCGAAGGGTGGGACGGGGATTCCTGGCCCCTAAGGGAAGGCGTGTGGCCGGGGGTGGGGGTGGCGGGGGGAGTCCCCAGCGTCAGGCAGGTGCACCCAGGTCTCAGTCGGTTGGAGGAAAGCGCAGGGGCGGAGGCTGCAGTGGGCACCGCCTCCTCCCCCCCCCCGCCCCTCTTCCAATCGCACCTGGGCGGAGCAAGGGCGGGAGCCGAGCCCAGTGCAGCGCCCGGGAGGCCCGCGAGCGCAGAGCTAGAGGGCGTGCGGGGAAACGCGGGACGGAGGGGTGTGGGCGCGGCGTGAGCGTGTGAGGGAACACCCAGCGCCCAGACCCAGGGCCCCCGGCGGAGGTGGGTCTTAGGTAAATCCTTCTGGTTGCTCCTGGCGCGTTTGGCGGATTCCGGAAGGCGAGGTCCTCGCCTCCTTTGCATCCCCGCAAACTGGAGTGCAGGGCCGTTTGCGGGAGGGTGGCCTAGACTGCCGGAGCGCAGGAGGTGCGGTTCCCAGGGTCCACTGGTTGCGGGTGGGGGCAGATTGGGCTGCCGACGGCTGGGAAGACCTCATTTAACCCTTCCCTCTCGGTGTAGGTGCACGCCCCTCTTGTAGCGGCTCCCTTGGCTCAGAGTCCGGTGCCGGGTTCCTACCAGCCCAGTAAGAGAAGAATTGGGGGTTTTGCAAAGGGCTGAAGCTGCGTAAAACCCGCTCGTCGGCCCTCTGCCCTGTTCAGACTTGCCACGTGCAGCTTCTCCGGGCACAGCGGTCTCTGAGCTGGCCCTGTGCAGCCTCCTGCTTGAGCGTTCCAGCGGAGCTCGGGGCAGTCCCCCCCCCCCGCGCCCTTTCCCTGGGCCCCACGCTTGGGCCAGACCCTTCCAGGAGTGACGTGGACTACCCAGAGCTCGGGAAGGAATCCCGACGTCTTTCACTCCAATTCCGGGACACCCCTGGAGCAGCGAGCTCTTTGCCACTGGGTCGCTCCAGGGCCCCGAGGAGCAGAAGCGGGGATTCCCCTGTGCGCAGGCTCCACCAGGTGCAGCTGGAGAGCACAAAGGCCACACCCTCACAGGTCGGCGTCGTGGGACTGAGTCTGGGCTTCTGTCTTTTCCCTGGATAAGAGGTAGGCTCCCGGAATGAAGCGCCTGGTTATAGCATCAGGCATCTTGTTCCTTTCGGGCTGCTTGCCTCCTGGTTATGTGCTCAGGCCACTTTCCTTCGCAGGTGGGAACAGGTGGGAGCATGTCACTTGGGAGCTATGGAGGGAAGACATTCAAATCCATGTCAAGTGGGTAATTTGGAGTTGCTAATCTCTTCTGGCAAAACAGGCGGTGGTAGGAGTAATTAGGGCTAGCCCTGAATGTTACTCTGGACTGGGCACTCTGCTGGGGATGTTCTGCATTTTGTTTCCGTTTTAATCCTTCAGCAGGTCCCTGGAAGATAAAGTTGTTTTCTCCATTTTACTGGAGAGAAAACTAAATCAGGGAGAAATATAGTCACTTGTTCATTTCATTCAGCCAGAAAGTGGTAGGGATGCATGCATATGGCTGACCACAGAGAACACTAACGGTGGCATGTATATCACTGTAATCCCGTTGCTCATAGATTTGCTCGAGCGGGCACCAGTAATGTCTCCATTGAGAGACTTGTTATTGTTTTTGGCATATCTGATACGCCAAGGGTAGCTTGCCAGGCTCTGCCATGAGGGTGGAATACTCTCCATAGCTTGCCGGGCTCTCCAAGAGGGGCAGAAGAATCGAACCCGGGTCAGCCTCGTGCAAAGCAAATGCCCTACTCGCTGTGCTAGCGATCCAGCCCTGATATATATATATATATGTATATATATATATATATATATATATATATGTAGTGTGTCTTCCAATCCTCTGCTTTAATTCCCAGCGGCATATATATAGGAGTCCTTACTTGTGGACCCCTGTGGTCACTGTGTGGAGACTGGAAAGTACACATTGCCCTGTCCTTTGGGATACAGCTTGGTGTGTGATAGGGTTTCCATCCTGGGAACAAACTTAAGGAACTGCCTGCTGGCTTAGAACTTTTTCCCCAAGCTGTTTTGGTTGCATTCCCTTTCTAAATATGAGCTGAGATTTGCTCTGTGGTCACAATTGTAGAAACTGCATTTAGCAAATGAGATCATTTCTAGAGATTGAATCACAGAACATTAGCAGTCAAAGAGATCTCAGGTATTTTCCCTACCAGGACAGAGGCAGGGAGAATTTCTATGATAAGTATAAGGCATGTAAGGCTACTTTGTGTGTTTATAGCATAACTACCACTAGAATCATTGTTTTCTGACCCTTGGTCAAAACTAACTTAGTGTATAAGTCACTCTAAGTAATGAATAGACTGTCACAAAAGCAATTATTTTAAGGAAAAAGAAAACATTAACAGTAAAATATTTATGCCTTAAAATCAATGCAAATTAACTGTACAACTTTTCAGATGGTTCTAAGTAACATGAAATGAATTCTCAACCATTTTAGCTAAGTCATTTTATTTAGTTGAGCGACTCTGTCCTGCTCCAATCCCAAGTGTTTGTGAAGATAAGAGAAAATGTAGGACATCAGAGGGAAAAATCCTCCAGAAGACAAAGGAATAAATTGGTATTATTTCTTCTGAATGTCTAACCCAAGTGTTAAACTTTAGGCTGATATAAATCTGAAGCAAAACAATATCATTTTATTGGAACCTATTTACTACAGGCCAGACAAAAGGAAAAATCACTGTTTCCTCACTCCTAAGGCCCTTCAACAGGACTTTCTTCAGCAGCTTTTGTATCCCATATACTCAATACTCTATCCAAAGTAGGATAGAGCTTTAGTTTCTAAAACAATCTGTGTATTTTTTCTGTATCATGGTATCAGTAGATCCTCCCATCCTAAAGAAAACCAACAAAAATTCAGAAGAAGAGAAAATGAGAAAAGATTGGGGAAAGGCTAGTAATTAGAGTCAAGTCTTGGGGTGAGAGTCAGAAGCAGTTGTTGGAAAGTTATCTGGAAAGGGATTTATATCCCTGGTGCTGAGAAAAGCCAGAGCAGAAGCCCTCGTGGGCAGTGACTGGAAATGGGGAAGAAAATGTGAGTAAAAATAAATAAAATTGTAAAGGGTACTGGGGACATTGGAGAACAGCTTGGTACCATAGATGGAAAGATCCTACTCTTTCCTCTGCCCTTCTCCCTACTGACTCTGTCTTGTATTCTGTGTTGATTGAATGATCTGAATCCCAAGACTTTCATTATCTCAAGGAAAAAGTTTACTAAAAAATGCAGGTAGACCCTCCCCTACTCTTCAGGGAGGACCTGTAAAATCTAGATCATTGAGTGAACGAAATAGTATAGCGGGTAAGGTACTTGCCTTGCATATAGCTGACCTGGGTTGGGTTCGATCCCTGACACCTTGACACTGCCAGGAGGAATCACTGAACACAGTGAGTAAGCCCTGAGCATGGTTGGCTGTGCACCCCTCAAATAAAGTAATATCTCCATCACCCGATCAGGGTAAACCTTCTTTCAGTGGTTGAGTTGGGTAACAGCAGTGTTAGAGCATCAAAGATATAACAGTGAAATTAGGCATAATAAATAGAATGAGTAAAGAAATGGCTGTGTTTAGGCACCAAAAAAGAGTTCATTTGGGCCTGGGCAGTTATCTTGATTCTCAAACTAACTTTTTCAGCATGGCAAGGAGTTAGTTGTAACTTCAGTCTTTCCTTATGGTTCTCACCCTATCTACTTATTTTACTGAGTTGTCTGGAGTACAGTATGAAAAAGCTCACACAGCATTTGTGTTGGAGCAATTCTTTAAGGCAAGTATTTCTCTTATGTCATACGAATATGAGTTTCTTTACAGTTGAAAAAAATGCTGTTAAACACCATGCTTTGGGAGAAAGGATATGAAAAATGGGATACAGTAGATAAATGTGTTTTCACAGTAGAGAAGATGCAAATTAATAGTCTCTTTTTGGATAGGAGATTCAAAAATTATCATCAAAACCTAGCGCAACTGAACTTGACCTGTTAGGTAACATGATTCTCTGGAGTTTGAAGAAAAACAAAAAGAGCCTGAAAGCTTTGTCCTTGGGTTTTGTTTTAAATAAATATGTAAAACCTAGCTGCTTGCTCTTCAAGCCTGTGTTCTCCCCTGAATATGTGTCTTGCTCTTTGCTTGCTTTTCCTCTCTAGAGAAATCTGTGTTCTCTCTTTATCTCCCCTCACATCTTTTTAGATAAGCTTCCTTCAATAAAAACTATCTCACTTCATTAAATATATAGGTTTACATATACAGCAATAGATATACGTAATACCTTGATATTTCACACCATAAATTTAGATTTTAATCCATAAGATCATAAACTCAATATTAATTTCATGTGCTGATTATGACTTTGATTTTCTACAAGTGGTTGAAAACCATAAGGAGAGCTCCTATATGTGATGACTAGTATAATAATTTTCATTCAAATTTAGTGAGATGCTACATCCCAAATTAACATAGGAAATGATCATTTTTTATTATAATGAAATCTTAATTGGCTTCAAAGCTGGCAGTCTCAGAACATACTACCAAAGAGTATGCTACTAGTAAGGACTATATGGTTCATATAAAATAAACTAATTAATAAACACTGAAGGAGACCCACACCCCACATTTTTGTTTATGAAGATAAATGATAGATGAGTAAAATTTATGAAATGTCTTGTTTCCTTTTACTCTCTAGACATTAAGATTCTTCTTGTTTCCTTGTCTCCTGCAAGTATCACTACACTTTCAGACAATTTTTTTTTCAACAGGCAAGGAGCCTTTTATTGAAAATAAAACAAATGTGAAAACTAAAATAGTGGGACACATTCTCAAACGTGGAGTGATTTCTTGAAAAAAATTGTGTTTTAAAATGTAGATCAGTTTGTTGATTTCTTTTCCTCCTCTTTCTTTTCTTTCTTCATATCCTCTCCTTCTTTCTTCCTTTCTTTTTTAGGTCATTGATAGAATTTTCAGTCTGCATCTAAGTATTCAGTGCCTTGCTGGGAGAGACGGCTGTTTCAGGACAAATATTTCTCCTGGTGAGGGCAGGGAGAAGGTACTGTGCACTTGTCTATTTGTCCAAAGCTAAAGCACAAAGGTCACAAAGTCCCATTGGCTTTGCCTCTTGGTCTCAAGCCTCAGTTCTGATTTAGAAAAGTGAGTCTTGCAGACACTGCTTGCAGGGGGCTCGTCCAGTGAGCAGTGACTAAGCAGTATACTTTCCTCTGGCGGCATTGGGAATTTAAGCAGAGAAGAATCCTGGTCCAGTCTGCTGGCCTTCCCTAGGTGGATGGCCATTAATAACTACCTAATGGCAGTGCTTCCTCTCCTTTCTGCCAAGTATATTTCAGCCTGGATTTGCAATGTTATGGAGCTTCTTCCATTGAGTGTTTTCCTAGGCATATGTTCTGTTAGTCAGACTACTGATCAATAGCTTCTTAAAACTGGTCCCTAAACTAAACTAATATTCTTCCTTGCTGGAGAGTATGGGATAGGTGCTTGATGGTTATTAGTTAGCCACGTCAAGAAGGCCAAGGGGAGGTGGAGTAAGAAATAAGGAATGAGAGAGACTCTACCATCAGGGAAAACAGATCACCCAATAGAAGAGAATCCAGTGTGATTAGCACAGGAAAATTAAAACGATGTATAGTAGTAAGCTGAACATAAAGCGCAAGAAAAAAATAGCAGCAGGGAGCAGATGAAGCACCATTATAAATGCTTTACATGTATGGGACATCTGTACAGGTCCGTCCTGGGTTTGATCCATGGCAAAATAGGGCATCCGAATGAAAGAAGATAAAAGAGTTACTATAGAAGAGCAGAGAGAAAAAGACCTAAAGAGGACATTCATTTTATAAATGAAAATAATGTGCCTAAATCATTCTCAATGTGCTGAGCTCAAAGGCAACTATCTCCCATTCTCTGCACATATTCCCCCGTTCCTTGTTGATTTGGCTTCTCAATAACTCACCAAGGGCTTTTTTTTTTCTTTTTGGGTCACACCCGGCCATGCCCAGGGGTTACTCCTGGCTCTGCACTCAGGAATTACTCCTGGCAGTGCTCAGGGTACAATATGGGATGCTGGGATTTGAACCTGGGTTGGCCGTGTGCAAGGCAAATGCCCTACCCGCTGTGCTATCGCTCCAGCCCCCCACCAAGGGCTTTTAATCTTATTTTTGTCATGGTGCCCTTTGTCAGTTTGACAATGCCTGGGGACCTCAGAATAAGTGTTTATGTACATAAAAGGAACTATGTAGGGATTTAACACATTTTGTGATAAAATTATACATGTGAACTATTGTGTAATATGTGTATAAGACATATTGGTGGGATTCCATCATTTTGATGTAGGGATCAGCATAAATGCTGTGGAGATAACTTAGCACTGTATTGGGTCATGAAAAAATACTATTCATAATAGTAGTAAAATTTCTGGTCACTGCTGTTACTTTAAGGTGTGTGTTCTGCCTTTATAATGAAAACACTAAGTTATGATTATCTAATGTTTTATATGAAGTGATGATTTTGTTTCCACCAGTTAAATGGATGCATCCTTTTAAGTCTATTGGCAAATGTTCTAAAGTCTGTGACCCCAAGAACTCCAGAGAGGGGTTCTGGTGACTATTTTCTACACCTGGAAGAAGAAACTATATCTTAATTGCTTCTCTCTAAGGTTGTAGTTGTGAGATGAAATGGTGTTGGGCAAAATATAAGAGATTTCTCCTGGAAGTATTTATTTATTTTTTGTCTCTGTCTCAGGAGCAAATTTTACTTCTTTGCCCAATGCAGTGGTTTTATTTTCTCTATTAATTGGGATCATAGTTGTGGATCCTAATGGGCATTTGGAAGTAAAGAACACCTTGAAATGAAAGAGGCTGGCACTGTAACTTTACTTAGATATGCTTTGTTGAAAACCAGAAAATGGGCTTTCTGGAGGTAACTATAGCCTCTTGCTTCTGGGTAAATATTGCCTTCATTTAGTGCCTCGTTGTTGCTGTGTCAGCTGCTCTTAGCCTTGGCCAGTTTCGTCTCAGACTAGTATTGGATTATCAGACCATGTTGCATTTCAGCTGCAAGTTTCAATTTCACGTTCGATGCATTGTTTTCAAAGCAGAGCGGTCATAGTAGTTTCAAAAGATCCTCTTTCTTTCCTTGCCTACTGCCTCATCAACTGTCCTTGACGCAGGCAGGTAGATGGAGATCCACAGGGAAAGCCAGATTTCGAAGAATTCTTAAGCCGAATAACAAGGCTTTGGATGATGAAGAGGGGACCGTGGTCATGGAATGTTTCTTAAACAGATGGCTCCCATTGTCCTGTACTGGGGAAGATGACAGGATGTCCCTGCTCCTGGAAATCACCATGTTTCTGTTTGTTCTGACTGGTGAAGTGGAACCTGCTTAGTAAAAAGAAACACCTCATCAAGGAAAGCTTTGATTTTGCAGGAATCATCATATCAGAAAACACCTTTTTTTTTTCCTTAAAAAGTTTTATTGGATCACTGTGAGATACAGTTACAACCGTGCATGATTGTGTTTTAATCAAACTCTGCTCGAACACCCATCCTTCCACCAGTGCACATTGTCCACCACCACTGTCCCCAATGTCTTACCTGCCACCCCCAGCCCACCCCATTCCCTGCCTCTGTGGCAGGTACAATCCTTCCTACTCTCTCTCTAGTTTTGGGCACTGTGACTTGCAATACAAATACTAAGAGGTCATCGTGTCTAGTCCTTGGTTTACTTTCAGCTCCCATCTCCCATCCTGGGCTACCCCCCCTCCAATAATCATTTACTTAGTGGTTCCTTCTCTTTTGCAACTGCCTTTTCCCCCAGCACGTGGGGCCAGCTTCCAAACCCATGGTGTGATCCTCCTGGCCCTTATCTCTACTGTCCTTAGGTGTTAGTCTCATATTATGCTATTTTATTTTCCAAAAATGAGTGCTGTCATTCTGTCTGTCCTTCTCTTTCTGATTAATCTCACTTAGCATGATACCCTCCATGTTCATCCACTTATATGCGAATTTTATGATTTCATCTCTTCTAACAGCTGCATAGTATTCCATTGTGTAAAAGTACCAGAGAGAAAACACCCTCTTGATGCTTCTGTGACTACCTAACTGGGAGCCAGACCACCTGGTTTTGGCACTGACATGCATCCTAACCAGTTTATTGGTTAGTTTAGTTGACTCCTCTGTGCTCATACTTTCCTTTCTGACAATATTCTAAAACCTATTCCAGCCCATGGTTAATCAAGTCATGGTTAATTATGTCTGACTCTTTGTAGTGTGTAGTCCATCTAATGACACCCCTGTTTAGAGATTCACAGTCATTTTACTGAGCCCTCTAGCCTTATGTGTTTCAGATCAAACAATGCTACATGCATACTACAATACTGAGGCTCTGATGTACCTGGGACACTTCTGTTGCTTGAATAAGTGGTTAGCCTTGGGAGGAAAGAGAATGGAAGACTAGCTGACAGATCAACACATGATGAGAGTAAAGGGAAAGAGTGACACACTTGGTAGCTTGTCCTGCAGCAATAATTGTCACTAAGAAATAATGTGGGAAAGATGAAGGACAACTTCCTAAAATGTTGACTATATGATCTTCTGAACCATTTATTTATTTATTTGTTTCTTTATCTATCTATCCATCTATCTATCTATCTATCTATCTATCTATCTATCTATCTATCTATCTATCTATCTATCTACCTACCTATCTATTTGTTTGTTTTAACCAACATTGAATCATATCAGTCTTTGTTAAAATGTTTCAGGCTACTTTCAGTTGGTTAGAGAACTATTATTACCTTAATACAGTTGAACAGGTCCATCCTCAGATAGTCCTGTCTTTTTCTTTATCTTATTGTCCTTGGCTATGCCCTGGGATACAGGGCTTGTGTGTTGCTTCTGGTTAACACTAGCAGTTGTTCACGTTTCTTCTCTCCAGCTCTGTCCTTCATTATATTAGGTTGGGAGCCTGCGATCACTTATGGCAGAAGAATTTACTTCATAGAATCTGACAGACATTACAAGTTTATGCTTTTTCCACAGTTTGCTCAAATTTATCAGCTCATACTTCTGCCCCAGTCCTACCCCAGATGTTGCATTTGTTACAAGGAAAATGCTCTTTCTCTGGTCTCTCCACTCTCATTCTCGATTCCTGGTGTTCACCAACCCCATTTCTTTTCCTTATTCACCTGCTTTGTTTCCTCTCCTTTAACTGGCCATTTTCTTATTCAGCTCCCCATCTTCTGGAGGTCTCTAGGCTCAGTTCTAATTCCTCTGCCATTTAACAGATGAATTAATTACTCTAGGAAAATTTTTTTCTAAGTTTTTATTCACATCAGTGTTCTATGTGTAAAATGGGTATACTAGTACATACCAGGACTGGAGCTGAGTTGTAAATTATATACCTTGCATAAATGAGGCCTGGATTGGTCATCTTTCTATGACTATAATAATACTTAGTATATATTGATATTAAGGATAAGAAGTTATTAAGAGTTTATATGAATGAACATAGATAAGGCACTTTGATCTCTGGCCAGTGACAAATACTACATAGGGCTTTGATTTGAGTGTTAATCAGAACACCACGTGCCTTGTGCCAAATGTGCACATGGGAAAAGTTTTGTAAAGTGAGCTTGAGAAAATGTTCAAAAGCCCTGCCCAAAGACTGGTGATTAGAATTGATTTCACGGTATAAGGGACATTGGGAGTAATGCCAGAAAAATGATCAATCTTTGCTCACCAGGTTTCCTTCCTGTAAAGAGGGATGTCTTGTGAGCTCAGTCCCAAAAGAGCAGACAGTGTGGATTGAAGGCTTCATGTAGCTGAGCAGAGTAGGGTGGGCCCAATGGACTTGATCATGCCAGAGTGGGCTGTAGTCCTCTCCTTACCTTGGCCTCTGCCTGTAACAGTAGAGGTATGACTTTGGACTTTCCAAAGTCCAAATATCTGCTTTTGTTAAATCTTTCTATGATGTTGAGTGGTAGAACTAATTCAGCTCACAGCCAGACAGAATAAAAAAATTGAACACTTCTAGAGGCTCTCACTAGCCTTCCTCAGAAGAATGGAGCTGGTATAGTATGTTGAGATTGGTCATTGCAATTCCCGATATTAAGCATGATTCTACCATTAGATGTGTGACCATTGATGAAAAGGTCCCTGAAAATCTCAGAGCCCTTAGTTCCCTGGCAAATAGCTCTCATGGTTCTTATCCTACATAGCTTGCTGTGAGAAACTTTCTAGAGTCTCCAGGTGAAGCTCCTGGAAAGAACCAGACACGAGCTGGAATTATCCTGAGTCCCCTGTGTGCTGTGGCAGAGTCACACACTCAGTACAGCCCCCCAGTGTGACTTAAGTCACTCAAAGATACCAGAATGTCCTCACCTGCCTTTTATAATTTTAACAATAGATGGGGGAAGAAAAATGTAGGAGTATTTTCCCCGTTCATTCTGTTAAAAACATCAGAAGGAGTTTGACATTCCATTTTGGAAGTCTGTATGCCAGAGAGCCAGCTCAGAGTTATTGATGCTTCTGCGTGGATTCAAGATCGCGGGAAAAGGTGCTCTCTGTCTCTCCGTGGTGTGTGTTGATTGTTTCGTAGAGGTGGAGGAGGACTGTGAAAAGAACTCAGCTGTATTAGGTGTCAGTCAGGGTCCTGTCAAATCTGTGCTTGCATTTGTGTGATTTCCCCTTTTGATCCTTTTCTCTACCAGGCTGGCTTTTATCCTGCTGGCTTTTAAGGAAATGAAACTTTTGAAGAGTCAAATTATTTCTAGCTAAGGAGCCCAGCTTGGTGGAGGTGGCTTTCGCGCAGCAAAGAGGTGGAGGTGCACGCAGCTTACTTCAGCAGCCCTCGTTAAAAGCAATCCGTAATTGCTGCTTTGCAGAATCCTCCAATTTATGATAATGCATCAGTTCTTTGCATTTTTCTGGTTTCTTGTTATCTTTATTTTGTTCTGCTGTCTGGTTTCATGTGATCATGTCAAGCTTCAAAGGCCTTGAATTAAGAATATCTGACTTCCCAGGCCACATTAGCTATGAGATCTGGCCTTGTTGCAGAGATTTTACCACCTCTGCTTTAAGTACTCTGCTGAATCTCAGAGTCTATTTCAGTCGCCTTCGAGGTCCAAATATTTGGGCTCTCAGACTTGAGAAATTTGATGCTCCCATGGTTCTATTAGCCTGTTGGTGTCAAGAATCTTGTCTTCCCTAATGGATAAACAGGCATCAGAGCTTCAGTTGTACCAATGACATGAGTGAAGGGTATAGTCATATATCCCAAACACAGACTGAATACAACTGAAAATATGAGATCTAAGCTGCAACTACTGAAACTTTGTAATGTGCCAGACAAGTTGACAGGAGGGGATGGGGTGGGGAGGAAATATGGGAACACTGGTGGAGGGAAGTTGACACTGCTGGTGAGAATGGCATTGAATATTATATGCCTACAAAACAACTATCAGTGAATTTATTTAATAAAATATTGAAAATATGGGGTGGAGAGATAGCACAGCGGTAAGGGCGTTTGCCTTGCACACGGCTGACCCAGGTTCGATTCCCAGCATCCCATATGGCCCCCCCGTGCACCACCAGGAGTAATTCCTGAGTGCATGAGCCAAGAGTAATCCCTGGGCATCGCCAGGTGTGACCCCAAAAGCAAAAAAAATTGAAAATAATAATAATACTAAAATGCAATAAAAAGAAGGTTCTTATCTTTCCTAACCACTGCAGGTATTGAGTCCCAGAAAAGCCATAGCTACATAGTCACATCTTAGCTGTTAAAGCTCTAGCCCCTAATATTATTATATGGAGGCAGGCCCTTGGGAAGTAATTTGATTACCTTTGAGGAAGGGCCCTCATGATGGGATCAGAAGTCTTATAAAAGATAGGAGAGAGCTTTCTCTCCTTCTACCCTCATTCACTGATAAAAGGCCATAAAGAACACATCAAAGCATTTCTTTCTGCAACTTAAGGAAAAATTCCCCTCTAGGCTTTGATGGTGTGCACTTCTTGACTTTGGACGTTCAGTCTCCAGAACTATGAGAAATAAATTCCTGTTGTGTAAGTCTAAGTCTATAATATATTTTGTGGCACTTAAGTGACTAATGCAGGAGGCTACTATAAATTATTTAGGAACATTTAGCCACCTTATGAAACATCACTGAGTAAATATGTGCTAGATTGATACTAGGGTATCTGATATTGACCAATAGTTTGGCTTATAGTTGGCTTGTGTAATGAATGAATAGGCATTCATGAATTGGGTAAAAAAAATCCAAACATTGGAAAACACTTCATTTGAGTTTGGGGACTTCTAAAATCATGGTTTGATATAAAGGAAAATAATGTTTTGAGGTTACATATATATACACATATGTATATATTTATATAGAGAGATATATTTATGTATGTATATACCTATATATTCATACATATGCTACATATATATCCATATATTGTGTATATATGTGTATATACCACCAAGCTATTAGTTGCCTGTACATTTTTACTAGTTTACCCCACAGGGACATAATGTAGTAAAACAAATAGAGTCAGCATACTTTTCTATTTACCCAGCACACAAGCAAATGACTGCTTTTAAGCATTTGTAATTTCATTGAGATCTTCTAGAACAATTGTTCTTAAAAGAGATGGGTTGCTGACCTACCTAAACCTAATTAACTTAAATTTAGTAAAATAGCAAAGAAAGATCATTTCTTTGTTAGAGAAACACATAACTGTATAATGAAAGTATGTCTGAGATTCTTTTAAATTCCTAATTCCCAACTGGTGAGCAGCCATAGAAGAATATGATTTTCTTCTGAAAAAAAAATGGCAATGCAGATCCTTTCTTATTCCTTTGAGAAATCCTCACACACTACAAGGAGTTTTCCCGGTGGCTTTTGCCATTTGAGAATGGGGAAGCTATTTCCTCAAGATTCTATTCATCTTTATTCATAATCTGGGTGCAGATGAGTTCAAAGTATGTGGGTGTGAATTTGAAGAGTCTGAAGTACTTAGGTAACAGTTGGCATGCCAGTTGTGTAATGAAGTATGTGTATTGACAATATTAAATTGTGAGCTGAATCTTGGTTTGGGTGTTAAAATAAAACAAAACAAAAAAAACCCCACAAAAACGCCCTGAGTACTGCCATGTGGGATCACCACAGTGCCAAGCCAAGCACCACAGCGTCAGGCCTGCAGTGCCTTCAAGCTGATCCTTGCCCGGGAGTAGCCTCTAGGCCCCCCAGGTCCTTCTGGAGGTAACTCCTACAGAAAAATTTTTAAAAAGAACAAAACATCCAAAGTGACTGTGTTGTTCTATGCTAGAGGTGTTTCCAAATTTTGTGCCAACAGTGCTGAGAAATCAAGGCCCCCAGTCTATAACCCTTTCAGCAGCCTCGCCGGAGCCTACCGCATCAACCCCACAGAACTCATCTTAACTGGAAAGTGCTGTAGTGTTTCTAAATATACTTTCATATTGTACTCAACTGAAGAAAATTGCTTCAGTAATAAAATGTAAGATATTTTAATTCACTTTTCATCTTGACGGTAGAAGAGCCAACTGATTTCTAGAAAGATTAATGGTAATTTATTGAGTTAGTAGGAAGTTACCGTTTGCTTCCCGATCTCCAAAACCTCTAAGTCAGCATCAGCTTCTAGGGCTTTCTCAGGAAAAATTGTGCAATATTGCTTCTTTAAAATATTGTGTTCCTTTATTGACTTTGCCATTTGTTTGTGCTTATGACAATAGAGAATTAAGACAGAGAAATATTTTTCCTCAGTGGTGGATAAAGTCATAGGTATGAACAGACTGAGACAGTGCTAGAGGGCATTTGTGGGTTATACACAAAGTACCTATTTCTAGAGAAGACACATGATATTCATGGTTCTGTACTGGTATTTTAATATCTATATGGGGGAGTTCGGTAACCATTTTCCTGCCATGCATCCTTTTAGCTATTCAGTGAAGGCAATATGTCTTAGTATATTTATTTATTGGGCCCATATATATATATATTATATATATATAGTATGGGGTGATATAGTTTCAGTGTGGCCTAAATCTCTGACCCCAAAATAAAATAGTTTTTTTTCAGAAAGGGATATTTATTTATGTGGTTTTTTTTTTTTGTTTGAAAGTCACATCTAGCAGTATTTGGGGGCTATTTCTGGCTCTGTGCTCAGAAAATACTTCCCATGATACTGAGGGAAATGTGTAGTACTGGAGATTAATCCAGGTCTCATGCATTCAGCTTGTTAAATCATCTCTCTAGACCAGACTTTTTTTGTTTTTATTTTGTTTTGGGGCCACACCCAGTGATACTCAGGGGCTACTCCTGACTCTGCTCTCAGGAAGAATTTATGGTGTGTATGGGGGAGAATATTGGGGTGCTGAGGATGGGACCCAGGTCAGTTGCATGAAAGGCAAACACCCTAACCACTATACTATCTCTCCAAGCCCCAAATTAATATTTTTAAATGTGACTTCAAGTATAAAGGATTATAGAAAAACAGACACAGCAAACATAAATTACACAGCTTCTCACAGAATTTATGCATACTTATTTTACTCTCCAATATTAATAATATCATTGATATTAAACAAGCTAAATAACTTACATCAGCATTGAACTCAATCATCAGATGTGTTAGAAGATTCCTGACTTGTATTAGAGGTATAATCTCGATGCTAATCATATTTCAAATGGCACTGCTTACTTATGAAGAATCAAAAGTCCTCATTTGAACTGTCCAGTTCTGTGAACCTAAGAAAACTATAATTTAAATGATGGACTTTTCCCTATGACTCCATGAAGAATAAGCAAGAGTAGATAGGGAACACCATAAAGTGTTGTGTATCGATCTCTTAGTAAGAAGCTTCACTTTTCCCCTCCTATACCTGAAGACTACTTGGTGAGAAGAGGACCGATTGTTGTCTCCCACTATAAAGAGGTTCTAGTTAGGAAGAATTAACTCTGATGATTTTAAATTCAAGGTGTGTATAAATGGTCACTGTCACTATCATCCTGTTACTCATCGATTTGCTCAAGCGGGCACCAGTAACATCTCCATTGTGAGACTTGTTGTTACTGTTTTGGGCATATCTTATACACCACGGGTAGGTTGCCAGGCTCTGCTGTGTGGGCGAGATACTCTCAGTAGCTTGCCGGGCTCTCCAAGAGGGACGGAGGAATCGAACCTGGGTTGGCCGCATGCAAGCAAATGCCCTACCCACTATAGTATCGCTCCAGCCCATGTATAAATGATATTTCAGGATCTCTGGAACACTATATAACTGTGTAAAAAAAAATCAGCGATTTTTATTGGTGATGCCACAAGTGCTGGTACTCGCTGTGTAGTCTCTTGCCTACATTTAAAATTAAGAGAGTGAGGAGTCATTGAGCCCTTGGGAAAAAGAGGGCATACAATGCTGGTGGGTGTGGTGTTGGAATGATGTGCATGAGAAACTAATAGCACACTAAACCACAGAATTTCAATACTTTTAATTAAAAAATCACTTAGGAAATTGAAAAAGAAGTTAAAGTTAATAACATGAAAGGAAATGACAAATTCCAAAAGTGGAAACTTTTTTTCCACTCATCAATTGGAAGTGGGGATCAGAAACCACCTATCAGAAAAGAATTGAGGACCTACTGCTTTCTAATCCTGACCTTGTTGCCAGGCCATGGGTGAGAAATCAAAATTCTTGTCTCAGCATGTGGGTGAACATCTGAGAACTGACTCAGTATCTGTGGCTCTGGAGACTGGGCTACCATGGTTAGAGTGACTGTGAAGCTCAATAGTTAATTTTATTTGTGATTCACTTAGATTTAAATAAGCCTAATACTCCGTTCATATTGGAAAGTGTTGACAGATTATGTGAAACAACTTGGATATGTGAAGCTCAGTTTTCTAATGTTAATTTTATGAAATCTAGATATAGGTCAGGTATTTCTGACTAAATGTCAGTGTCTAAAGTGCACTGTGGTGGATGTTTAAGATAAACACTACATTTCAAAGACCTTGTGGAAAAGCTCAGTAAATTGTAACTTGCTTATTTGTCAAAATGACTTTGGATCTATTGAATTTAGTGAAATATATTATTTACCTTAATTTTACCTGTTTTCCTCTTTTTCATGTCTATTGTGGCACTTTGAAAATTTTGTTATTTAAGGAGTAATTTTTCATTTCTTTTGGAGAGTGCAGTTCTATTTAAGACTGTTTAGAATGTCGCTATTTATGTTGTCATGAAATATTTTTGAACTTCTTGGAACATTATGTTGTAAAGGGAAATATATATCCCTCTATAAATTTGTCACTCTTGGAGTCTTGAGACTAACTCTTGTAGGATACTATTATTTTGGAACCAATGTTTTCCAGATCTCATTTCTTTTCTACCTCTTCCCATGAGAGAGTGAGTGGTTGTAGGTTCCTTCATAAAAGAAACCTTTGGGGTTTCAAATCCAAATCTGCTGTTTATACACCCTCAATCCCTCTCTTATTTCAAAGTATCAGAACCACCCATCTGTCACTGTCACTGTCATCCCATTGCTCATCAATTTGTTCGAGCGGGCACCAGTAACGTCTCTCATTGAGAGATTTATTGTTACTGTTTTTGGCACATCCAGTACGCATGGGTAGCTTGCTAGACTCTGCCTAGTGGGCTCGATACTCTTGGTAGCTTGCTGGGCTCTCCGAGAGGGGCGGAAGAATCGAACTCGGAGAGGGGCAGAGGAATCAAACGCATGAAAGGCGAATGCCCAACCGCTGTGCTTAATCACAGTGATGGATGTAAATATTGGTGTTACTGAGATTATTCAAAGCATTTTCCCACTGGTTCTCAGGGTAGACACATCACTATTTTAAGTAAAAACAAGAAGCACTTTGTTTGTCTCTAGGTATGAAACCAATCATAATACTTAGGTTGAATTTTCTTAAATTCATTGTTACCCAACAGAAGAGGACTTCCTTTTATAATACCTTTTCTGACTCTCATTTGTCATAAAACCACTTTGGTTGTTATTTTCATGTTATCTCTCAGGGGCCCACACCTTGAGATGGGTTTTTAACATGGTGATCACCCAGCCCTCCTCTCCTTCCCCGGAAATGAGGGCAGAACTAAGAAGCACAGACGCACAAATCAGAAAATCGTTTCTGACCTACATATCTACTCAACAACTGGAATTTGGAATTTCATTTTTAGTCTAAAGGCAAGCAATAGACCACTACTATTATGAGCATATGTAACATAACCAACAATAAACATAGCTTTTAAAATATCATACCACCATTGTCCCAGAAATCCCTAATTCTCACTCCCCACTTATTTCTTGGCTGGGGGTGGGATGGAGCATGGAATTTTAAGAGGTGCTTAGGGAATCCAGAGTACTCTGGAAAAATATTATGACAACCAGGCTGGCAATTCAATTCTAGGCCTGGTAATATAGTACTGCTTGGATACTGTGGTATTGGAGTCCACAAGGTCACCCCTTGCTCTGGGCTCCCAGGGATACACCCTATAGAACATAGGATAGTGGCCGTGGGAACTGGAACTATACCAAGTGATACTCAGAAGGCAATTGTGTGGTTGCAGGATATCAAATGCAAGTAGGGTTTGATACCAAACTCTAATCCTTGCACCAAATTCCAAGTTCTTAAAAATGCTATTTATGAGGCATGTCTAGAATATATGAGCAAACAATGAGAGAGGGATACATAGGCATGGTGTGAACATTTAAACTCTCTAAAAACTTTTGAGATATTCTTGTTCTAGATTTAGGGGTTTTGTTCATCTTTTTCTATGAATTTATTTGTTTGGTTTTTTTGCTTACCCACTTTTATTTTTCCTTTTCTCAAGCCCTGTCTTTTTCTTAGAATTCTTTGATAAGCCCATCCTAAGGGCTTTTTCTAATTAGTGTTCATCATTTACCTTCAGGGTACCATATGGTCTGTGCCTCATAGATGGAAGTTCAGGAATAAGTGTAGATAATTAAATGAAGACAGGAAATTAATACCCCTGCCCCAGGTTCTTAAAAGAAAGATGTTAAATCACAGGAATAAAATTTCCTGACTCAACCCCCCTTGGGAAGCCTCTTGGGAAGTTTAGTTCTCTCAAAGTGCCTCAGACTCTTATTCTGAAGGTTTGAGTGGTATCTTAAAACCTGCATTTTTATGGTCTTCATTGTTCTCCTTGTTCCCTGACTTCCTCCTACCAACTAAATAAAAAAATGATGGCATAATTTAAGAATTGCTTCTCTAACTGTCCTTCCATTTTATGTGTGTGATTTAGAAAATATGAAAGAGAGGGGCTCCCATAAAATAAATAAATAATGCAGGGCAGGTTGTAATGTGTGGGTAACTCCAGAACCGAGGTTTATAATCACAATATTCTTTTTGCTGACAGTTCACAAAATGTGTACTAAGGATCCTTTCCTCACCATATATCTGTTAAATTCCTCCCCCAGACCTAGGAAATCAGAATATGTGAAAGGGTAACACTTGAAATCTGCATTTGTCATAAGCTCCCTACAAAATTCTTAGGTCTAGTAAACTTTAAATTCTTTAGACTTCATGTAAACTATCCACCTTAGCAAGATGGGATTCTTTAATGTTATCCTTTCTCATTTATCTTGTTCCCCATCTGACATTTAGAAATCCACAATGCCATATTTATTCTGTCTCCCCTGTGTTTAGGTTATTTAACAAATATGTATCTATTCTAGGGACTGGGTATCCAAAGATATA
Source organism: Sorex araneus (assembly GCF_027595985.1). NCBI lineage: Eukaryota > Metazoa > Chordata > Mammalia > Eulipotyphla > Soricidae > Sorex > Sorex araneus. The sequence continues at coordinate 26,050,514 of NC_073305.1, forward strand.
TATCCTGTGATCCCATCTCTGAGCACAGAGAGCTTGCAGACAGAGAGGGGGAAGAGAAATAGGCCTAGAGTGACCGCTGAGCTTTTTGCAGATGCAGAACATTGTGTAATGCTGGGGCAGTGGGGACATTCCACCTGGACCTTGAAGGAATGAAATGACTTAGAAGGAGTGTCAGACTCCCGGGTTGATTCAGGGAAATTGAGGCTGGTATTCCATCCCAAAGAGAGGAGGGAAAGCCCTCCTCTAAATGGAATATTAATTGGAATGTGAACAGAGAAGCAGAGTCATTGTGAATGGTATGGAATAATGGGGCTAGAACGGGAATTGGACCTTACAGCATTATGAAGCTGCTCAGGGGGCAAAGATGTGAATCTGAGAAAAGTCACTGAACAGGGGCCATGAAGAGGGCCCCTGAAAACATTTATAAATGGGACTATCTTGCCCAGTAGTGGTCCTGACTTTATTCTAGATCAGTGGGGCTCAGAAGAGACAGCATCAGCACGTAGATGAGGGAAAGCAGAAACAAGAAAGCAAGGAGCCTGGGAAGATGGTCTGGAATCTGTGCCATCTGGGAAGACAAGACCCTTCATCCTCTGTATACTACCTCAGAAAGTGAGGCAGGAACACGGCGATCCAGGACTTCATTGAGAAAGCTGGTCCCTGCAGAATCCTGCTGTTTCACTTATGCTTCCAATCTCAGATTTCTGTGGAGGTCAGTCTAACAAAAACCTCTCATGGTAGGAAATTGTGAGGAATGTGACCAAGGGGAGCTAAGTTAACGTAATATAATGCTACTGTAGGAACCTTATTCAGTGGTGTGATTTGATGATGCCTATAGAGTGTTTGGGTTGGCAGAGTCAAATGGTAGGTAGGGTGTTAACCCAGGTGAAGAGATAAACCTTAAGTGAATGTCCTGGGGGTACTTTATCCTCTGCAATTTAATGAATATTAAAGGGAAGAATATAAGAAAATAACAATAACTTTATATAACAAAAGAATAATAATTCAAGCAGCGGTTCTAAAGCTCTTGCTATCAGAAATATTTTAAATATTGAATAATTGAAAAACAATTTTATCTGAGTTACAGGTATGTATGTATCATATTTGAAATTAAAAGAGAAATTAAAGCATGTTTATTCATTTAATTAAACAGCAATAAATTTATTAAGTTATAACACTAAACATTTTCACAAAAACATGTATCTGAAAAAAAATATTCAGTGAAAAGAATGTTACTCATTTGTATTTTAGCATATATCTTTACTATTTAACCAAATAAAAGTCTGAGTCTCATATCTATTTCTGCATTTACTCTGTGATGATATTACATGTTGAAAAACCTTTGGAAATCTCTGCAATGCACTTATGGTAGAATAAAAATAGACAAGACAGATTATGATTTTAGTATTATGTCCATAGTATTATGGAAAAAATCTATTTTATGACTATAGTCAGATCATGTTGGTAGTGTTATGTAAAAATGATCTTATGTCCATGGGTTCCCTGTAGGGGTCACAGGGATCCCCACAGTCCCTGTGTCACTCTTTGAGAACTATGGTTGATTGGTTAGAACTTGGTTATTGTGTGGATTGGTAGGCAGCCAGTGAAGCAAGAATTAGAAGAAAACTTGGCAACAGTGTGGTAAGGTCCCTGAGACTCTTCATGAAGGTGTTTCAACTGTAAGGACAAGAGAGCATACTAAGGGAGAAGCCACAAAACTAGGTAAGCAGTGAGATACAGGGATAAAAGATAAGGAATGTCCATAAAAACCTCACGGACCAATGGGTAGCTATATGTGTTTGACCAACCCTTCCTTGAGCTAGTGAGACCATCTCTAAAACAAATGTTTGTGGTGGTCCAGTTCCAGAATCATTATTTGAAGATATCGAGGTAGTTTTGTTATAGTATGATTATATTTTGACAGAAATCTGAATGACTAGGGGGACTGAAAGCATTCTCCAATCACTTCCCTTTGCCACTATATCCTTATGATATTTTCACGTATTTGGAGAATGCTCTTCTCTTTGGGGATAGATACATTTGTAATTAGAAAATCATTTATTCATTTTTAACTTTTTTATTTAATCTCTGTGAGATAGACCCTTACAAAGCTGTTCATGATTAGATTTTAGTCATACAGTATTCCATACACCCATGTACAGTAGTCATATACCCATCCCTCCACCAGTGTCCCAAATTTCCCAGCACCCATGTCCCCAGGTTCCTTCCCACTCCCCTACCCCGTCCTTGCCTCTAGCACTTTTCTTCTTTTCTCTCTCTCTCTCTCTCTCTCTCTCTCTCTCTCTCTCTCTCTCTTTCTGTCTCTCTTTCTTTTGGGCATTGTGATTTGCAATATTGATACTGAAAGGTTATCCCCTTTATCTACCTTTAACCCTCAGATCTTGTCTAGCATGATAATTTCCAGCTATTATTGTCATACTGGTCCCAGTAGAAGATCATTTAGGACGAACTTTGGAAACCATAATGAAGTTTTACATATGCCGGTGTGTGTTTATACATGGTTTATATATATATGTGCATAAATATGGCTTTGCATATGTACATGTTATATATAAAAACCATAGTTTTAGATAAAATTAGCAGTACAAGCTCAGTCTCATTATAGAAATGGGGTATAGACTAAACTAGAGGATATGCATCTGAAGTTGTGAATAGTTTCTAGTCTGCCACTAACTAGTAGAATGACCTCGAATGTCCCAACAGGCACTCTTGGATCTTAATTTACTTGTCAGGGAAATGTGGATGTGTGTGTTTCACAGGTTTCAAAACAGGAGTTTCTGGAGACACTGTAGTTTCATCAGCATCAGAGTTTTTCTGAGCAGTATTTTCCTGAGTTTGCCCATTTTCAGTCTTGCCTGTTGAGTGGCTGGGAAATGAATAGCAAAGCAATCAATCTGATGTCATGGGGACTATAGATAGAAGCTGTGTTTCTCAGGAGTTGCAGGTCTTGTCATTTGTTTGGCTGATGTCCACACTTTGACCTGGCAATCTCGGCATTTTCTCATGTCCTTAGCTCTTGAGAAGAACTTTCATGCCATTTCTATCTACACACACAAGTATGCATACATGTACAGAGAAAAATCTGACCACACTCTATTCGGTTTTTCAAGTACCCTATAGCTATTTAAGAAGTTTTAAATGTGCACAGTTTTGTGTGTGTATGTGTATGCTTTGTCAGAACTGGAAAAATATAGTAATCATAACAAAATCATTTATATTGAGAATATTAGGATAGGAAGGAGTGTGAGGCCTGGTGAGACTGTACAATGGGTAAGGTGCTTGCCTCGAGCATGACTGATCTTGGCTCAATCCCCAGAATCCTATTTTTCAGGGATTAATTAACTAATTAATATCAGGAATAAGCCCTGAGAACCAGAGGGTATGGTCTCCTCAAGTAACTCAAACAGTACTTTGATTGGATATATGGAATTAAAAGAAAAGATTGCAGCAATGATAATATAGGTATTATCTTTAATGTAGCAAGGTTCTTCAAAAAAGTTTGTGAATAACTAACATGTGAGAATGAATATCTTGTAATGACACCTCTAAGAAGTTCAAAAGAGACTCTCTTGTAAGCTATTATCTATGTCACAGTGTTTTTATTCTTCTGTTATTTGGTATTTCAACCAGAAATTTTTTGGAAACTGGAATTATATAATATGTGCTTTAAAATATCAATCATGTTAGACACAATTTTGACCTAGATATAATTAAGGGAAATAGTTAAATGAGCAATTATATGAAAATGAAGAGGGTGTCTACATAACATCTATCCTTTCATGTCACTGTACTAAAAAAGCAAAAACCATGATTTGGGAACCATTTTTTATTAAAATAGACTTAAATATGACAACTGAATATAAGATATCATCCCTAATTGAATTTAGAACAAGTTATAAAACAAAAAAGTAATAAAGGATTTATATAGAAGTTATAAAGTAATTGTTTGGGACACAAGAAAATCAAATGCTTATTAATAAACTCTATGTATTAATTTTAAATATCTTGAGGGTGACACTTGGGATGGGGAAATAGCACAGTGGGTAGGGCATTTGCCTTGCATGTGGCCGACCCAGGTTCAATTCCTTTGCCCCTCTCGGAGAGCCTGGCAAGCTACCGAGAGTATCTTGCTCGCACAGCAGAGCCCGGCAAGCTACCCGGGGTGTATTCGATATTCCAAAAACAGTAACAACAAGTCTCACAATGGAGACGTTACTGGTGCCTACTCGAGCAAATCAATGAGTAACAGGATTGATAGTGACAGTGACAGTGAGGATGACACTTAATGTATAGGAAAGTATTCTTGACCTTAGAAATTTATACTGAAATACTTAAAAATAAAGTGCATCATTCTCTACAGTATATTCTTACATAGTTTAGCCAAAATATACACACCTACATATATGTGTATACAGTGACAAACTGGCTTGTTCATAAGTGCCGAAATATACATTCACAGACGTAAACATTCACATAAGATTTATATATATGAACACATAGACATCCGTGCTCACATCAAGAGATGATGCATGCATACATAGTTCTATGTATGTGAGGGAATGCAAATATGACAAAATATTAACAACTGATTTACAATTTTAAAAAACAAAAAGTTGTAGAAAAAGTATAGCTTTTGAGGTTACTAAGTCTCTGAAATAACTTAAGAATTTTAATGGGTTGCTTAGGTATTTACAGAGGTGTCCAGCTCTTTCATGGGTCCTACCCTGGTTCTATCTCTGGCACTATAAATGATACCCTGAGTACTGTTAGGAGTAATGCCTAAGCACAGAGCCAGGTATGACCCATGCTATCACCTCCCACCCATGTGCAAAAAGAAAAAAAAAACAAAAAAAACCCACAAAACCAAAAAAAAAAAAAAAACCCAGAATTTCATTTTGTAGTTAGAATAACAGGGGTTAACTGAATAACAATTTCTCAATTTTTCTTGAGCTTACCATAAAGCATGCTACATAGGGAAGAGATCACAATAGTTCTATAACTATTCCATTGCAAAGATACCCTCTGTCAGGTAACTACCAGATATAAGATCCAGTAGTATTGTTGAAGGTTTTTAGTAACCATTGTTTTAGCTTTCACCAGCCTCATCAACTTCACTATTGCAGTAGACAAAATGATACTGTTGCATGCATATACAAAAAAAAAACCTCCAGTGAGTTTATAATACTATTCACATAATAGTCTTTATGTGCATTGTCAAAAGTCTTTTAATGGGTATTCACTAGCTACTGTGTTCCAGTAATTGTCCCTTGATGTTGTTGGAAGACCCTCAAGATCCTACTCCTCTAGTGAGAAAGATAAAAATAATCAAGAAAGGAATAAGGTGATTGGGAAAATTAAAAAAAAACTATGTTATATAGAAAGAGAAAATTGTGATGGTAACACCATCAATAGTAGTGAGGCTGGAAAGGCTTCTTTTTTTCTTGTTTTTGGGTCACACCCAGAGATGCACAGGGGTTACTCCTAGCTCATGCACTCAGGAATTACTCCTGGCGGGGCTCGGGGGACCATATGGGATGCTGGGAATCGAACCCGGGTCGGCCGAGTGCAAGACAAATGTCCTACCCGCTGTGCTATTGCTTCAGCCCTGGAAAGGCTTCTTAAGGAGAGGACCCATCATTAACTTCACATGGAAGAATTTTTTTAAAAAAACTTTTGTTAGTGAATCACTGTGAGGTACATTTACAGACTTACAAACTTTCGTGTTTGCATTTCAGTCATACAATGGTCGAGTGCCCATCCCTCCACCAGTGTCCATTTTCCACCACCAATGGTCCCAGCATCCCTCCCACCATCCCCATCCTGTCCTCCCCCCACCCCACCCCGCCTCTGTGGCAGGACATTCTCTTTTGCTCTCTCCTTTCGGGTGTTGTGGTTTGCAGTAGAGGTATTAAGTGGCCATTATGTTTGATCTATGGTCTACTTTCAGCCTGCATCTCTCATCCCAAATGGGCCCTCCTAGCACCCTTTATCCCTTCTCTATCTGAGCTGCCTTTTCCCCTAGCATCCAAGGCCAGATTCTTTGTTTTTTTAATTTTTAAAATTTTATTGAATCACCGTGAGATAGTTACAAGCTTTCATGTTTGGGTTACAATGTTACAATGATCAAACACCAATACCTCCAGCAGTGCACATTCCCCACATTCCCAGGTATAGCCCCCTTTCCCACTCTCCCCCTGCCTCTATGGCAGAGAGTATTCCCCATTCTCTCTCTCTACTTTTGGGCATTATGGCTAGCAATACAGACACTGAGAGGTCATCATGTTCGGTTCATTATCTACTTTCGGCACGATCTCCCATCACAACTGGTTCCTCCAGCCATCATATTCTTAGTGATCCCTTCTCTATTCCATCTGGCGAGGCCAGCTTCTAAGATGTGGAGTAATCCTCCTGGTACTTATCTCTACTGTTCTTGGGTGTTAATCTCCCATTCTGTTACTTTATATTCCACAAATGAGTGCAATCTTTCTACGTCTATCCCTATCTTTCTAACTAATTTCACTTGACATGATACTTTCCATGTTGATCCACCTATATGCAAATTTCATGACTCACATGGAAGAATTTTATTTTTTATGTTACTGCTCTTTATGCCTAATTCTTCTGGCCTTTTGGATTTTGTCTCCCCATTCTCTTGATGAATGCAGACATTCCCTGTGCTCTTTGCATCTTTAAGATAGACTTTTAGGAAATTTTAATTTAAAAACAACAAAAATCCCATCATTTGCTCATGCTGACACATGGTGATGAAAGTGAGTTAGTGTCCCTGATAAGGCTGCAGGAAATCTTCCAACCAGCAATTTTCAATCTTGCCACACTGGCACCCCTCTGAATTACTATCTGTGCTTGCTAATTCAATATGACAGGTTTCTAAAGCAATTTGAGTCCGTGTAAAATTAGTGAGAGAGAAAGAGAGAGCGGGGGGGGGGAGAGTATTTAAACTTGCCTAAAGGAGGATGGTAGAGAGAACATAGATTGTTCTTGCAACACCTATCCATATTCATTTGAATTCATTTCCTGGAGGTACTAGATGTTTCATTTTTTTCTTTTTTCAGTCACCTTTTCAGTTTCACCTTATAATTATATTATCTCCTCAGTGCTTAAATTTGCTCTGAGTTTAAAACAAGTCAGCATATTTTCTAGCCCAGAGGGCACTAAGGATTGAATTAAGGATTTCCTTAGAATTTAGGGAAATTCTCCCTAGTACAGGCCAAAATTACATCCTTAGTACAGAATTATGCAGGGCACAGGGCAGTATGTACAAAGGATTCAAAATATCAGTCTTTTTTCTCTTCACCTTGTTTCTACATCAGTGAACCCAAACTGGTCTTCCAGATGGCAGGGCGTGGGCCAGGTAGCATGGTGTGCCACAGGACATAGCAGATTTGGGAACCTGGTTTGAGTATCTGCCTCATCACTAGTCTGACATTGGACTTGGATCAAGTTCTGTTCCAGAGTAAACCCACAGCAAATGGAGCCTGTGTCTTCTTCCTCCATCTTCTCTTCTTGTGGATGTCCCAGAATTCTAGAGTCCTTTCCCGTCTCTCCAGTCTGTCTCTTGTCTTTTTCTCCCTGTGCTCCAGTAAACACGCTGGTTTTCCTTCTGTCTGTGGAACATGCTAAGCCCATTTCTTCTTCAAAGATGTTGAGTTTACACTTCTCTTTGTTCGGTACATCCTTCCATCAGTTCACCCATGGGCTACTGCTACTCACCACTTTCAGTTCTCAAGTTCAAATGTCATGTTGAAGATCATCTTCCTCTTCAGGGTCACTCATTGACACATTTCCCTGGTAGGTTTTTGTTCATTGTCTGTCTTACTTATCTTAAACTGCTATGATGATTCGTTTGCATTTTGCATTTATCCTCTGTTTCCCCCAACACACTGCCCTGAGATCCCCAGGAAGAGTAAATTTGGACCATGTGGCTATACTAGAACCCTGTGTAGCATCATTTGCTCAGTAAATATTCATTAGATGGAAGTTACTGGGAGCTCCATGAGAAATGGGACTATCTTACAAGACTGTTACCAAGATGAGAGGATATGAGTTTTCTGAGAACACTTTGGAAATAATGCTAAACACATTTAAGACCATAAAGGGCTGGAGCAATAGCACAGCAGTTGGGTGTTCGCCTTTCATGCTGCTGACCCAAGTTCAGTTCCTCCGCCCCTCTCAGAGAGCCCGGCAAGCTACTGAGATTATCGAGCCTGCGTGGCAGAGCCTGGCAAGCTATCTGTGCGTATTGGATATGCCAAAAACAGTAACAATAAGTCTCTCAATGAGAGACGTTACTGGTGCCCACTTGAACAAATCGATGAGCAACAGGATGACAGTGACAGTGACTTAACACCATCACTAGCTCTTCCCACCTCTTTCATAAAACACTGTCTTCCTACTGCCCAGGCTGAAGTATCCTGTTCATATCCTTAGAGCATCAACTGTAAGATTTGGCATTTCTGACACATGTATTAATTCCTGACACGGAACACTGGCAGGAGTTTCAGTTGAAATTTGGGAGGAATTTGAAACAAGAGGAAACATCTTCCAGGTTGGAAGTTGGTACTCAGCAAACGGTTTACAGGTGTAAGCAGCAGTCCTATGGAAAACACAGAGTAAGCAGTAGCTGAATGTTGTCCAGAGTCAGGAGGAAGCTGTGTTAAGAATTCAAGCAGCAAATATCCTTCTGGTGCCCAGTTTGGCTTGAAGAAAATGGCCGGGTACACCTGATTTGTGGATAGCAAGACAGAAATGCCCCAGGGGCAGCTTGGAAGCAAGTACAGTGATGCCTGATCCCTCTGTTCATTGTGTTCTTTAAAGACAGCTGTACTGTGAGCCAGAGGACCACGTTGACCTGGAGTGGCTGACTGCATCTTGTCCCTGCGTGATGTATGATGGTTGTTGTTTCAGTTTACCTACCTCTGTGGAAAAATGTCAACTGTTACTATTTATAGTCTTTTCAGCTTAAATCAAGATGTAGTGTGTTGGTTTTGAAAAAGCTTGATTTAAATTGTGGAAAGTAGAGGGGTTTCAGAAATCTAAATCCATTATTCATGATGTTTAGAAAGTTTTTTTTTTTCGAGGAAGTATGAAAATCGTCCTGATGGAGACTGTGTCTTGCAGTCAAAGGTGCTGATTTCTCACGGCAGCACTGTCACTTGTAGTCCCCTTGTTGATAGAGTGTGCGAGGGTCCATGCCTTTTTCCCTTCACTGTTCATTTTCTTTTCCCCAGGAAAAAGGAGCTTGGAGTGTTAATGGAAATACAAATCTCTCAGTTTGCAGTTCAGCTATAAAAATAAATATTTTCCTGTTTTTTGAAGTATAAGATAAACTGAATCAAGCAGGAAATTAAACAGATAGTCTATTTTCTTCTATTTCTTCTTCAGAAACCTAGAATCTGTCCATTTTCATTCTGTACTTTTTTCCTTTTTTGAGAGATGCTCTTAAACAAATACTAAAGTCTACCAAAAATATGTACAGCACAAATATTTTAATAAACAATGCAAAAAACATTAACTTCATTATATTTAATTTTTAATTTGTGTGACTTGAAAATTATACAATTCTTTTCAATACCTAATTTAAAATTTGGACCATGCTGTAAAGTCCGCAGATCATTTATGATAAAGATAAATGTTTGGATGGGTTGAACTCTCTTAGCTCACATTTCTATTTTCAGACAAATCACAAATGGATATGTTTTCTCTTTGGAAGAACAGAAGGGTTCTTTTTTTGGGGGGGGAGGGGATTCACCCGGCAGTGCACAGGGATTACTCCTGGCTCATGCACTCAGGAATTACTCCTGGTGGTGCTCAGGGGACCATATGGGGTGCCGGGAATCAAACCCGGGTCAGCCGCATGCAAGGCGAACGCCCTACCTGCTGTGCTATCGCTCCAGCCTAAAGGGTTCTTATAGGCAAATTTATTGAAAGAGGACAGATGAATTAAGTAGCATAGGTGAAATCACAAATTAAGTGCAGCTTTGAATCAAATAAAACTTGGGTAGCACTGTAGCACTGTTCTCCCATTGTTCATCAATTTTGCTCAAGCGGGCACCAGTCATGTCTCCGTTGTGAGACTTGTCGTTACTGTTTTTGGCATATTGAATATGCCATGGGTAGCTTGCCAGGCTCTGTTGTGTGGGTGGGATATTCTTTTTTTTTCTTTATTTTTTTAAATTCTTTTATTAATTCACCATGTGGAAAGTTACAAAGCATTCAGGTTAAAGTCTCAGTTATACAATGCTCAAACACCCATCCCTTCACCAGTGCATATATTCCACCACTAAGAATCACGATATACCTCCCCCCCAAGGGTGGGATATTCTTGGTAGCTTGCCGGGCTCTCTGAGAGGGATGGAGGAATCAAACCCGGGTTGGCCGTGTACAAGGCAAACACCCTACCCGCTGTGCTATCAGTTTTATTATAACACTTCTATTTTATTTAGCATTTATAACTAAAGTTATTTTATTTTAGAAAATAATTATAAAAAGGAGGCAAATATTAAATCCTTCAGGAAGTTCAG